>NC_044006.1:27146397-27450087 GCF_900496995.4 Aquila chrysaetos chrysaetos
GATGTGGATACATCGCAGTTTTCTTGCTGATGATTCTAATTTTCTTCTGTGCAGAAAGACTAGGGCAGGGAAATGCAAAGAGTTTTGGATGTTGTGAGTAGCAGGAAAGAGAAAGTCCATTTTCTTCTGTATTGCTTTGTTCTTGTGGGAATTAGTTCTCATTTACCCCAGCTCATGAGCAGTTGTTGTGGCTTCTGGACTAATTGGGTGACTCCAAGAGTCCAGAATAGTTACTGCAGTCAAATCCCTTTGGGGGAATGGTTAATGTCAGTGTGGGAAGCCTCATCACTGAATAAACCTCCATTTTGGCAAATGGACTATAGGTAAGATGATCTTTTAAAAAAATAAGTGTGGTGGGTTTGACCTTGGCTGGACGCCAGGTGCCCACCAAGCTGCTCTATCACTCCCCCTCCTCAGCTGGACAGGAGAGAGAAAATATAACGAAAGGCTTATGGGTCGAGATAAAGACAGGGAGAGATCACTCAGCAATTACTATCATAGGCAAAACAGAATTGACTCAGGGAAATTTAATTTATTAGCAATCATACCAGAGTAGGGTAATGAGAAAATAAAACCAAATCTCAAAACACCTTCCCCCACCCTTCCCTTCTTCCTGGGCACAGCTTCACTCCCGATTTTCTCTACTTCCTCCCCCCAGCAGCACAGGGGGATGGGGAATGGGGGTTGCGGTCAGTTCGTCACACATTGTCTCTGCCGCTCCCTCCTCCGCAGGGGGAGGACTCCTCACTCTTTCCCTGCTCCACCATGGGGTCCCTCCCATGGGAGACAGTCCTCCATGAACTTCTCCAATGTTGGTCCTTCCCACGGGCTGCAGTTCTTCACAAACTGCTCCAGCGTGGGTCCCTTCCATGGGCTGCAGTCCTTCAGGCACAGACTGCTCCAGCGTGGGGCTCCCGCAGGGTCACAAGTCCTGCCAGAAAACCTGCTCCGTGGGCTCCTCTCCACAGATCCTCAGGTCCTGCCAGGAGCCTGCTCCAGCGCGGGCTTCCCACGGGATCACAGCCTCCTTCAGGCACCCACCTGCTCTGGCATGGGGCCCTCCACAGGCTGCAGGTGGATATCTGCTCCACCGTGGACCTCCATGGGCTGCAGGGGGACAGCCTGCCTCACCATGGTCTTCACCAGGGTCTGCAGGGGAATCTCTGCTCTGGCACCTGGAGCATCTCCTCCCCCTCCTTCTTCACTGACCTTGGTGTCTGCGGGGCTTTTTCTCTCACATGTTCTCACTCCTCTCTTCTGTTTGCTGTTCCGCAAGGTTTCCCCCCATCCTGCCCCTTCTTAAATCTGTTATTCCAGAGGCACTACCACTGTCGCTGAAGGGCTCGGCCTTGGCCGGTGGCGGGTCCATCTTAGAGCCGGCTGGTATTGGCTCTGTTGGACATGGGGGAAGCTTCCAGCAGCTTTTCACAGGAGCCACCCCTGTAAGCCCCCTGCTACCAAAACCTTGCCATGCAAACCCAATACAGTAAGAAGGATTAAAGATGTCAGGAATATATTGTTGAGAAGGCTATTTATTACATCCTTTCCTGTCTGGATGAGATAATGGATGAGACACTTAAACTCAGCAAAAAATTGGGTTTTATGTAAAATGCCTAATTGTCTAATCTATTTGTATTTCTCTCACAGAAATGTCTTTAATCAGTCAGTGTTTCTTAAAATACTCAAGGCCAATTTAGTAACCAAAGAGTAGGGGACTAATATGAAACCTTAAGCATTGACAGAAAAACATGAGCTTGTTGTTTGTGGTAATATAAAACGATGAGCTGCATTTGTATCAAAATAAATTCTCCTTTGAATTCATTTCCCCAGAACTGGCCTCAGATTCAAGTCAATGTGAGACTTCTCATCAACTTGACTTTCTCAAAAGTGGCTCAGTTCCACAACACTTGGTCAAACAAGCCCCAATGTCAAAAAAAAAAAAAAAAAAAAAACAAACACCAAAAAGTGGGGGCTCCCAAATCAAAGCTAATCTTCAGCCTGGAAATGTTTTACTTCTATAAGAAGACTTTGTGTAATACCATTGGGTGATATTTTGAATAGTGTTTTGAAAAGTCATCTAAATTATTTACTGAGTGGAGAATCTGATGGACAACAAATGGATGCCCTTGGAAAAGAAAGGAGTGCAACATCTGGAGTACAGTTTGTAATCCCAGAAGTACTACTCAATATCTCATGCTACAGTCGAGGGGTAGTGAAGGTGGAAGCAATAGGAGAATCAGATCTGGTGTAGTCAGTAGATGTGATGTCTGTAAAGAAACTCAGCCTGAAATCTTCGCATTGCCTGTCTCAGAAGCAGATATAACACACAGCATAGAAAGTTTGCAAGAAGGGGATGACGTGAAAGGCAGAGGAGGCTTGAGGCTTAGCTCTATATTAAACAAACCATGAAAGTTTTGTGCCCTCCTTCACTCTTTTGTCACACTTTCCTGTGGTGCATTTGCAGTGAGGGCTCTAGCCTCTCCCCTGTAAGCAGCTCTGTCATGGACTGCTGAACTGCTGTGGCACACTAATACATTTGGTAGCTGCATGGTTCACCCTGTACAGCAATACAACTGGCGCACAGTGCCAAAAAAACTGTTTGCAATTATTGCCTTTCCTGCAGAATTGACACGTATCTGGAATAGAGGAATTCTCACATAAGTGCTCTATTCCTTAATGCAGTCCTCTTTTCAAAATGCAGTATTCTTTCTCTATGTATATAAACAGCTTGCTGGACAACATTTTTACTTTCTGACATAAATTGTAAAAGCATCCATTAATACTGGCACAATAAAACAAGTGCATACAGTCTATTTATTGTTCCATTTTCAACTCTGTGACTAGAACATAATAAAGCAGATTTGAAGGAGGTAAGCTGGTTAACATGTAAAATGCAGCAAAAACCCATTGTGTGATGGAATAGCAACTTGTAAATCCCCAAGGCTATTCTTTTGTACAGCTTTAGAAAATACATGGTGCCAGGGTGTCTCATTCTTCCACCACTCTCTTGGCAACTTGAAATGAGGGATGTGCCAGGCAGTATGGCCTGAAAAATGCCAACTGGAAAAAGCAGATGCCAGGTTTTTGGACCACATGGAGTCCTGAGCTCCCATAAAAAGGCACACGTTTACTGCTATTCTGAGCAGTACATAGCAAACCAAATAAGCATATGTCAATTTATACCTCAAAATGTTGTTAACTAGCTTTAGTGAGGTAATTCATTGCCTGTGGAGTATTTATTTTTTATTCTGTGCTGCTATCTTACACAAATCTTACAAATTAAATATCCAAGAATGTTAGTTTGTATATATTTTTCTGCACATGTGCACACGTACATATAGTGAGAGATACAGAAGCACATAGTGCCAAATGCTATTAGGAAGAATTTGTTGAATGAAATCAAGTAAATTTCAGATATTGAAACTGCTGGAATTGGCCTTGACTCAGAGTTTTTAAATCTTTTGAGATGTCTAGATTTCTCACTGGTAATATTAAACCACTATTATTTATGTATGTATGTATTTTCAGATTGATTTATTTTACAACTGCAGTGAATTTTATTTGCAAACTACAAAGTGCATACACATAGTTTGGGTAACAGGTAACCAGAAATCAGCCTGGTTCCAATTATGTTGGTTTGTGTTGGTCCCTGGTGTTCTGTTTTCAAAAGCAGATTTCACTACAGATACTCACTTATGAATACCCACACATCAGAGTAATGTGTGGACTTCATCTTTTTGGATTAATTTGTTCAAAAAAAAAAACAAAACTCAAAACCCAAAACCAACCTGACATATCTTGAGCTCACTAGGTTTAAATTCTCATGTGTTTGAGGGGAAAAAAACATACCTGTTGTATCCAATGCTACCTACCCTGTATATGGATAGTCAGCGTCTACACAAGGAAAAAGCATTTGGGATAAAACAACACAGAGTTGAGACAGGGTAGATGAAAACAAAGACAAGTGTGGTGGTTTGGGGGGGTTGGGGTTTTTTTTATTGTGGGGGTACCACCTTCCCCCAGATCTTGGAAATCAGGGTTTGCTGTCTCCACTGGTCAGTGGAACCATTCACCCATGCAATTATTAGCAGGATAGCAGCCTCGAATTTGTATGCCTTAATAACAAGGGTGTAAATATATTTTAAAAAGAAAAGGGCCAAGCGAACCAATTTAGTAATGCAAGATTCTTGGGTCAGAAATGCTGCTACAGCTCTTGATGTTTGCAGAGTTGTTTGTTGCTCTGGATGTAATTTCCCTCCTTTTTCTTAGAAGCAAAATTTATGCTGTAATGGAAACAACTTGATTTGGGAAGAATGTTTACAGGACAGGGTGGGAGAACAAAATGTAGTACAAGAGAGATTAGTATAGGCCAGCTAAGGGTCTTCCTCAGCTATATTGTGTGCTTTTCTGCAGAAGTGTTTTTAATTCCAATGTGAATGTAGTTAAGAGCTTTGAAAATGCCTAACCTATTTAAGCTCAATACAGAAGGCAACAGGGAATCATTACAAAGACTCATAAGGCATGGGATACCAATATTGAAATAAAAATGTGTTTTCCTAAATGCTATGTTTCAAGCAGTAATTCTGCAACATCTAGGACTGCTTTATGAAGCACAATCTTTTTCTTTAATAAGGAGATAATCGAAAACAAGTTAGCTCGGCTTGAGAGAACAAACGGTGTTTCTCCTGGCTGGCTGGGGATCATAAATGTGTTTTTGACAAGGGTTTAGAGAAAGCTCTGGCTGGATGAGGTCGTATAACAGAAGTTGGGCTTTCTGACCCCAAATATATATCTGATGTGATGATTCTACACTTCAGGAGCTGTCAGAAGAAAATCTCTTGGGTTATTTTTGTTACTGCTTTGACACCAACTAGTGTCTTGAGGCACTAGGAAAGAAAAAGTGAGCCTGACAGGAGAGGAATGAATTGCCTCCATGATGGAAAGAAACTGCTGTATGTAAGGAGGTAATACACAGACTGCAGGAGGTGGAAGATAAATAAGAATGTATATGAGGACAATATCTTTTCTATATTGAGTGTCTAAGGGTATTAGTCTTCCTTATACTTTTTCCCCTTGTCTCCTACTTTCTCCCTGTCATGAAGAAGTGTACTTTTTTCAAGTTTGCATGTTTGTTGTTTCAGTAGTTTTTATTATGTATATATTCATTGTACTATGTCTTTCTCACCATTTTGCATATAAACCCCAGATTGAAACACCTCTCCTGATCCTACAACATCTCTTGATGCCCCTGAGAGGTTTTTTAAATGAATGACATGGATATAAATCCCTCACTTATGCAATCCACTGGAGGCCTCAGAAAGCCTAAACTGTGTCTGCTCTAAACCCCCCGGGAAGCCGGGAAGCAATATTAAATGTTTAGTGGCTGACTTGCAAGGATCTCTTATCACCCTGTACTTGTGGGCTTGGATTTTACTGGGCTTGGATTTTAATGCCTTGGATTGAAGGCTCTTTTTGTGATACTGCTTGGTTTCTTTAGCTCTGTAGGTGATGTGTAGAAAAAGGCAAAATGTTGATGTCTGTTGATATTTTGAAGGTATAAAGTTGTTAGCTGGGAAGCATGTGTTTAAGAAGGTACTGTTCAAGTAATTAACAAGGACTATGGTTAAACTTATTTCCATGCTTTTTTGGTGCATTTGTGGTAACTTTAATTTGCCTGTTAACTTGTTCTTCACCATGGCTTCTGCTCTGACACTCTAAAACTTAAGTCTAAAAACCAGATTATTTTTACATTAGCAATTTAACTGTGATTTGTGAATAAGATTATTTCATTGCTTTGTAATTTAGAATGTAAGAACATGGAGATGAGCCTAGATAGATTAAAAACTTTCAAATAAAGGCTTGTAGTTGAAAGACAGTTTATCTACAGAAATAGAAGACCTTGAGAGGTGAAAGACAGATGTGAAATATGGGGGAAAAGAAAGGTACAATCCCACATAGGGCAGGGATAGCCTAGAAAAAAATGAAAATATCTTTACTTCTATTATCCACATCTTTGTAGTATTATGTCTTGAAAGCAACTTGTCTAAGACTCCTTAGACTGTTTGTTGGCAACAGATTTCATAAAAACATGAGCAGAAAATGGAGTTAAAGGTTGATTTTTGCCGTTGTGTAGAGAAAAACAAGTCTTAGTTGTAAATAAGGACCAGCTATTTCACACTGCTACAGCTAAGATTTTCATTTGTCAGCTAAAAAGACACAACACAGAAAAATCTTTCTTGACTTTTTATAGTGTTCAACAAAAAGAACAAGTGATGTTAGAGAATGGAGGGAGAGCAGAACAAGTGGGTGTGTGCATGCTCTCAGTAGTGGCTCCATCAGTAGCATTTGGCCTGCCTTGGATATGGAGATCAGATTGAACAAACCATCTGAAGAAAATAAACCCACTAAACTGTAAGTGGAAGAATAACTTTCTGATCCCTAGGTGAACAACAAACACATACCTCACAGGGAAATTAGCCATTGTATTACAACAAGGGCAGCAATTTTGCACAAGTCAGAAGTAAAAAATGGTTCCTCTCTGGAGTTCGGAGGGGTTCTTCTGACATCTCTCCATAAGCTAAAAATTAATCAGACATTAAGTGTGCAGAAGAAAGTAAACTTACCGTATTTTGAAGTCTTTGGGCCCCTCTTCTCCTCCCTGTCAGGAATCAGTGACATCCTACCACCTTTCATCTGCACTTGCCTGCCTAATTAAGAAGCAACTTTCTTTTCAAGATAGGCCTATCATCATACCATGCCAATGCCTTTCTCTCAGGTTTTTTTCTCTACTTTTTTGATAGAGAGATTCTCTTCATGGTTTAGCATTAATACTAGTTCAGATGAGTGGGGATAAGCCCACATCATTAGGAATGACTGGCTTCACTTGGATACCATTGCACT
Organism: Aquila chrysaetos chrysaetos; assembly: GCF_900496995.4. Lineage (NCBI taxonomy): Eukaryota > Metazoa > Chordata > Aves > Accipitriformes > Accipitridae > Aquila > Aquila chrysaetos. The sequence continues at coordinate 27,153,298 of NC_044006.1, forward strand.
GGTTGGCATACTCATTGCAATCTGAAGATTAGCTTCACTGGTATAACTGTGTTCATCAAAGTCAGAGCATCTAAACTAATAACTTATCAAAAAGCCTAGAGAACAGATTAGTTTTATGTTCTCCCCACCCCTCAGTCAAATGGCCACAATAAACCACAGCTGGTGCTAATTGGACCACTTAAGATCTTTGTACATTTTCCTTTTTCCCTTTCTGGCTCTGTTTTTCTTGTCTTTTTCTGTTTGAACTCTGTCAATGTTGAAGAAAAAGAACATCTCAATCTGAAGAGCCAAAGCTGTGGAGGGGTATTGAAGCAAGACCGCATCACCCATGAACTGGCAGTGAGGGATGTATACTGCATACTTAATAGCACCTGCAGATCATCAGATTGATCATCTCCATGGCAAGTGCTGTACAAACATGTTATAAAGGAAGACAGTGCCATCCCCACAGAAGATACAACTGAAAGTCTCTCCTGTCTACCTTCTGCTTGCTTTTCTATGCCTACTCTAATTAGGATTCTCCTGTTCCTATTCCCCGTTGTCTTTCCACTCTTCTCAGGCTCCTTACAATGAAAAAGAAAAGATCCCTTCAGGCAGCTTTGTACTACTTCTTGCTCCATTTGAAGTGCCTCAGTATGGAGCTAGTATGTTTTGTTCAGGCTTCACCATGGCAGACCTCAAGCTGGGGAGGTGGGGGAAGTGTTTCTGTGGGATCTGGTGTAGTTTGAGCAGTCGGCCTTGCTTTGTAGCAGAGCTGTGCTGCAGGATCTTTGTGTCATCCTCTGAAAGTTAAATACAAGTAAATGAGGAATAAAGAATGAGTGTGCAAGCATGTAATGAGCTAAAAGATGAAATGAATCAAGAAACAGGATATGGGTGAGACAAACAGGGAAGGGACTGCATGTAGGTTACACCTAGGCTGCAATTTCAGTCATATTGTGGTTGCTGTAAGTAAAAATGTACACAGACTCTGTCCATAGCTAGTACAGAATGCAATTGCTGCAGCAATGAAAGCTGCTGAAATTTTTTTCCTCAGAAAGGACATAGTTGTTAATGAGCCTAGATGAGTCCTTTTAGGAGTTAAGCCACTTGCCACTTTTGGCCTGCCAGAGCAGAATTGCACTGGAACAACTTCTTTCGTTAAAAAAAAAAAAAAGAAAAAAAAAAAAAAGGATTATTTGCAACTGCCTTTGCAACTTGTGATGAACAGTAAAGGAACAAATTTTGACAAACTTACTCAGTACCTCAGCAGGGAGATTTTAGAGGATAAGAGACTACACATGGATATTTTCAGTGGTAAAAACTTCTAATTGGTTCTTTAATCCCAAAGCTAGCAGCCAAAACCTCCAGCTTTCAGGAAGTGAAGCAAAGAGCTGGAGGCTCAGCTTTTGGCTTACAAATGCTTTTCTGTTGAGATTATTGGGAAAAAAATAGAAAAGTATTTTAAAGATCTGAACCTTTATTGCTTTGCAGTCTTTATGCTAAATTCTGGGAACTACACTAAAAACATCATGGGTATACTGACTGCCAGAAACATGGCACACTAACATGTGAGTGAACAAATGCAATATATGGCCTCACATGATCAATTTATATTGTCCAGAACACTACAGCTTTAATCTGCAAGTCTTCATCTCCCTTGATCCCTGAGATGTGCCATTGACAATAGTTTCCATGTCAGAAAATGATCTCTGCTGAGAACAACACACTTGGAAGTAAAAGGTGATGTGATTTAGGATGCAGAATGATCCAGGTAATGGAAACAGCAGGAGCACTTTGTAGGAAGGAACAAGACAGCACTAAACAGCTCATTTTGAGGTACTGTGGTAATACAGCAGAGTATTACAAACAAACAGGTAGTGGGGCAAGAGGAGATTAAAGAGGTGCTTCTTTTCTCTCCTTACATTAGCCAACTTCAGAACTCTTTAGGCAGAAGGTTTGCATGGTAATGTATCTGTATGCATATTCTAACTTTGGAAAAACGGCTTTTTGGAGATTTTTAGCATGTGCTCAATTTTCTCCCTTTTTTTTCCCCACATCAAACAAAGCTGATATGGAACATTTTTGTTCAGGAACAAGTGACACTTGCAGGCTTGAGAAAAATATATGAATTAAAACTTAATGATTTAGTAGAAGTTTTTTTGCACACAAATCATATCTTTCAGTTAGTTTTTCCATTTTTCATAGTTCATTTTTCCAGAACTAGGAGCTAGTATGTTTATGTGTACCTTTTGTTTCCTTAAAAATCATAAATATTCGTTAAAAAAAGTTGTGTTCCTGCTGCCAGACTCTGAGTCATCCACATATTCATGCTATTCAGTTACCTGTAAATATGGTGGTCTAAGCATGTTTATTGTGTAGGGCTGAATATGTCATCAAGTGTCTCTTTCAGTAAAATGACAATTTTGACTGTGCCTGCATTTCATTTCACTTCCCTCTGTTTATCACTGCTCGATCTACTGCACTATGGTGGCTGTTCTTGTAAGCACAGCACGTGCCACTATGGCAGCATCCTTTGAACCAAAAAAGAATAAATTACAATTTCAGTCAAGGGTTTTGACTGGATGAAATAAACTGGGAACCTTTGACATCTTGGAAAGAAGTTCCTGGGGTATCAGTGCATCTATACAGCAAAACAACCTGGCTCACATAATAAGGATGTTGTATGTTAGCTATTGGTCTATCCTAGGTAAAATAAAATTACCTTGAAATATCATTCCGAATATCAAATTTTGAAGAGCTGTCAAAAGAAAAACACTTAACTTCTGTCTAATTCTTCCATGTGCAACTAGAAATTGGATGAGAGGACTTATTAAAACTGTTTCCATCCTATGCTGCCATGCTAGAACTGCAAGTTAGTTTTGGAAGCGATTCTTACCTGCCCTTAGATAAAAGAAGGTTGATTGTGGCTCATAATCTACTGTCCCAAACTGGGCATTGTGAATTTTGTGCTAAGGAAAAAAGTATCCTGAAGGCAGCATCTTTCACCTATCAAGAAAAAGATTCCTTTCTTGACTGTATAGAAGTCAAACCTTGAGGAAAAGTTCCAGTTAAATGCCTTACTAGCTTTGGGAGCAACTCCCAAGTAAAGCCTATAGTACTGCATTAAACCTTCTAAAATCAGATTGAGTCAAGTACTCCAGAATATATTTTGGAGAACAATGTTACTTTGGCAAAAGAATGAACAAGGTGCAATTAGTTTAACAGTAAGTCTTCTCTACCTGTAATACCCTTTTTTTTTTTTTTTTTTTGGAACTGTGGAGAAGTTGACTTGCTCAAGTGTTATTCCTTCCAGCTCTCATCTAAAATTAGAAATAAAAAGTAGAATATGCCAGTTGATGCTTCTGAAGATAGGATAGAAAAAATGGAATTTTATGTAAAGACAGCGGCAGATTTAGACTTTGAAGGTAACAGCAATCCTTCTGCTATTAAGGGAGAAACTTGTCTCAGGGGCTTAATTCTGTAGTATTTCTTGCTCTGTAGTATCAGTGGGGGAATAGCAGAGTCCTTTATAGCAAATTCAGTTCTAGCTGTAACTCTTTCTCTGGGGGAAACCATACTCTGACTTTTCTGACAATGCAAAGAGATAGTAGCAGAGGGCAAGCTTCACGGATACTGCCACACTATAATATACTGTTTTACTCAGTTGATGGGATACCTTTCCAGTAAGATAACAACTTGCTTAGGTGTCTAAATACCACTGTCACCTGAGGAAGGTATAATACACAGGCTGGATAGTGAACATGGCTTAGAACCTAATAGAATAATATGTACAACCAGGGGTCACTAATTTTGGTGTATGGAAACCAATATTTTAGTAATTGTATTGAGAATTACAGTTTTTGCAGTTTCCTCTGAAGAAAGAAATATGGCCTTAAGCTAAACCAAGAGATCTTTTGAATATTTTGGTGGTACATTTCTTTGGGAACAGCTAGATGCAGTTAATTGGCAAACACATGTTGCCTTAGCAAGCAAATTTGTAATCCCTCTCATGCTTAGAGTATGAACTGCTACTGTAATGCAGGCCCCAAAGCACATAATCACAGACTACTTCCTCACTGACTTGAAAGTATCCTTTTTTTCACTTTCACCTTTGCATAGTTGTGCTTTGGGGAGTAGGTGAACCTGTTTTGTACATGTAGACTGTGCTTTGCCTTCATTATAATTTTGTATTCTGTTCGTGGGAGAGAATATGGGGTAAAGCAGAGGAATCTGTGCAGTAGCTTTCCTGAAAAATAGAAGCTATGAAAGGATCTACTGTCTCCAACTTGCTTTCAGGGCTTCACTTGAAATGCTGAATCATCACCCAGACAACAGTTAAGTAGCTAATACTCCTCAGCAGCAGACTAACACAGAGAAACTTATTTCTCCGTGTCAACTGAAACTTTTATTACCAACTATATTGGGGTTTGGGGGGGGGGGGGGGGAGGTGTTGGTAGCAGGGGAGGGGCTGCAGGGGTGGCTCCTGTGAGAAGCTGCTAGAAGCTTCCCCAGCTCCAAGTTGGACCTGCCACTGGCCAAGGCCTAGCCCATCAGCAACGGTGGTAGCAACTCTGGGAGAACAGATTTAAGAAGGGAAACCTGCAGTGAGTAGTGGGATTGGAATGTAGAGAGAAACCCCTCTGCAGATACCGAGGTCAGTGAAGAAGGAGGGGGAGGAGGTGCACCAGAGGAGGTTGATGCCCCTGCAGCTCGTGATGAGACGGCAGGCTATCCTCCTGCAGCCCATAGAGGTGAGCGGGGGAGTAGATGCCCACCTGCAGCCAATGGAGGACACCACACCGGAGCAGGTGGGTGCCCCTGAAGATGGCCGTGACTCCATGGGAAAGCCCATGCTGGAGCAGTCCATGCCTGAAGGACTGCAGCCTGCAGAAGGGACCCACGCTGGAGCAGTCCATGAAGAACTGCAGCCTGTGGGAAGGACCCATGCAGGACAAGTTCATGAAGGACTGTCTGCCATGGGAGGGACCCCACGGTGGAGCAGGGGAAGAGTGAGGAGTCCTCCCCTGAGGAGGAAGGAGCAGCAGAGACAACATGTGATGAACTGACCCCAACCCCCATTCCCCGTCCCCTTGCGCTGCTGGTGGGGAAGAGGTAGAGAAAACCGGGAGTGGAGTTGAGCCGGGAAAGGAGGGAGGGGTGGGGGAAAGGTGTTTTAAGATTTTGTTTTACTTCTCATTATCCTGTTTTGATTTGATTGGTAACAAATTAAATTGATTTGGGTTTCTTTTCCCCCAAGTTGAGTCTGTTTCTCGCCCGTGACCATAATGGGTGAGTGATCCCTCCCTGTCCTTGTGTCAGCCCACAAGTTTTTCATCACATTTTCTCCTCCCCATCCAACCACAAGGGAGGAGTGAGTGAGCGGCCTCATGGTGCTTTGTTGCTGGCTGGGCTTAAACCATGACACCAACATGTACATGCTAATGATCTATTGACTGATCCTTGCAAGAGACTCTTTCCAGTGTCTCAGGACTGGAGAACCTATTCTATAGAAGAGATCGGGTGCTGAAATAGTTGAACTAAAACTCCTCTGTAGCACAATGGCAGCTTATTCAAATCAAATTGCTATGGGTTTGGATGCTCTGTTTCTTGGCAAAGCCTCCTTTGGAAAGCAGGTGCTTTCATATTTTGCTTCAAAGCAATTTCCACAGAACATTTTCCCTGACTTTATTAGGAAGTGACAAGTATGTTAAATTTGTTATCGGAATTGACTTTATTCAGAAAATAATTTACCGTTTGCCTTAAACTTCACTTAAAAATCCTATATTTTCTGGCTTAAATTTCTCTTTCACCTTATCTTGATTCTCTGGCTTACATTCTTCAAACTGATACATTTTTATATATAAAATGTGTATCTACTTAAATATTCTTATTTATATCATTGTAAAAAATAACAGCAGATGGATCCCTCTTGGTGTTTGCAAACAACAGTAATGTTTGATGATGAATGCACAACATTGTCATCCAAAATTGCTGTTTATGGTGAAATGCAGCCTTTAATAAGAACTTACTGTGTGTGTTGAACAGTATCCTGGATTTCTGCAAAATGCTTCAATAAACTTGTCACGCAGATTTCTCTCCCTCCTGGAAAAGACAACTTAATGCCTCCTCTATGTTTACCTCCATTTTGGATTTATCAGTGAAGGCATGCATGTGTAGATGCACGCTAGAAGGTTTTTATGAATTGCACAGTTATTGTTATTTCCCCTCATACACAGAGTAAAAGGCTCCTTTCAGCCTGACTGAATTTTAATTCTGTTCCAGAGAATAACAGAACAGGAAAGCATCAGTCAGACTCTGAGAGGGAGCATGTTGTGGGTGTCCTCTGCATAATCTGTGTGGCTGTGGGTGGCACAGCCTAGCCTTAGCTAAAAGAACAGCCTGGTTTGTCTCTCATAACCTTGCTTTTAGTGTTTGAGGATTTTATCAACTGTAAACTCCTCAGGTTAGAGTTTTCCACGCTGTGCGTGTGCCTCTGGTGGCTTGTATCCAGCAAGTCTCTGTGAAAGCTTCAGACGAACATGGCACAGCTATTTATAAGATGATGATTAGGGGGAAATACCATGTTTAAGTCACTTGAAAGAATAAATCTGAAAATATTTTTAAGAACCACCAGCACTGTTTTCTCCTCCTCTCAACCCACCAAACCCCATGTTTTAGTGCCAACACTTGAGGCGGTGAATTGTTAACTGCAAATGTTCTCTTTGTTTCCATGAAAAACAACCCACCTTTGCTAGTGTCAAAAGCCTCTGAAAAAGGCTTTCTCAGTATGATCAACAGACTTTTTCAACAGGGCACCAGATTTCTCCAGAGATGATCTGCCCTCATTACACCCTGGCCCACTTGACAGTGTTTGCCCTTATGATCATTCTGCCTCAAACTATCCAATCTTATGTGACTAAGCATGGTCCAGGTTTGAGCCCTGCTGACTGAAATGGATTTTTCCCCAAAAATGTGACTGAAGTGAGGTGGAAGCAGCTTCGGGAATTGTGGGTTAAGACATCACCTCTCCCGTGCTTTCCACCCCTTAGCCCTAAGGAGGAAGAGATTCAACTGAGATACAGAGGTGTGACCTCAGCCTACAAGAAGCTGGTGGAGGCGGGTGTGATTAAGGCCAGACAGGGGAACTAGGGCAGAGAGCTATCTAGCATGAAGGTACTGGGAACTAGAGATAAAAAGAGAAGAGTGGAGTGGTTACAGAGACAAGATGGCGTGAATTAGATGCCCACTGCAAAGGGAAGGGAAGATAAAGCTGAGATTTGCAGAGTAATTTTAATTATTTGTTTCTATTTTTATTTCTTACTTTAATAATCATTGAAGCACTTGTTTTACACATTATCAGCCTCTTATTTATCTGCCACCCTAATAAATATAGGAGGTAGTTTCAGCCTTTTGAGACCATCTCTAGTCTTTTCCTTTTTGCAGCAACAGACCAACACTTCCCTCATGTCACCACAGCCTTGTTCCTCAGAGGATAAGCTGAGCCAGCATTACATCACTGGTAGCATATTTTGAGCTCTGCCACTGTATCCAGGGCAGTAGGAAGAACATATTCTGAACATGAGAGTTGACATGCTGGGGATAGTTTAGCTTCTTTCATAATGTGGGGTCAGCTAGGAATTACTTTCATTGAATCAACTGCAAGTAAATTTCTAATTTCATGCCAAAGGTGCTGTTTCCTTCTTGGCTTAAATGGATGTACATTTATTTTTTATTAGACTGCAAAAGACCCCCATCTCTTTTCTTGCTGTACAGGCTACTGCCCTACAATATTATCTTTCCCATGCCTTTCTGCTACTGTTGTAAGATTATTCTTTCAATTGAATCCAAGTTTGCGTGTGTATTCTTGCCATATTAGGGACTGTCAATATTATTTATTTGCATATATTATTCTTTTGTCAAGTCCTGTAATTGCTCACCAGGGCCACTCTAAGTATTCCTTAGCTGGGTTTTCTTTTTCACCCGGCATATGTTTGTTGCTTGGCTCTTTTACAAAGAAAATAATAATTCTATCTGTGTTTTCTTCTAGTGCCTTTAGCCAAGCAGAATCTCCTGCTGTCTTGATTCTTCCATACAGCATTTTTGAGTCCGTAGTCAGTTGCAGTCTGAGCTTGCTTATGCACCTTTCCATTCGACTCAAGCATTTTAACTGGTCTTATCTTATTTATACTTCTTTGTCGCCTAGGATTCCCAGTGCATGTACCTTGGCTAATGCAAAATATTTTTTTTTCCAAGTTCAATTGTTTCTTTTGGCTAGTTCTGTGCAATGTGCGTCCCATTTTTAAGCATGCATTATTAAGGAAATAGACTTCCTATAATCTCTAATGGCAACACTCAAGATCACATTTAGTCTTAAACACTGACCTTAAATAGCCAACAAGATTTCAGAAAAATGTCTTTGCTAAAAGCCTCACATGATGAGGAGGCGTGTGGATCTTTAAAAATTGTGTCATACTTATGAAACATGTGGAGTGGCCTGAAATAGCTGGGCCTAGAAATTCAGGAAGGTCTCTTCTCAGTCAATTGCTACTGTGAAGTAAATGGAACAAAGAGCGCTTATAAATTCAAGCTGCTGCTATTTGATAGTCAGGTTTATTTCAGGAGACAATCATAAAATTTTAGCTTAGCTAATCTAGATCATTATTTGGAGTTGTCCTGGGAAAAATTATCACCACTATAAAGTTTACAGCTTTATAAAATAAGGCTGCATTCTGTTTTGTCTCCAAATGAAATGGAGGAACAGATCTGGAAACAGTAAACCAAACTATTTTGATGTTTACATATTGAACTAAAAATCTGATATCCCAATATTGTCCCTTCCCATGCAACTTCTCTTTAGATAAGTCTTATGTACAGATGTTTGTGTACAAATGGCTGAAGCAGAATGGCCCATTTTTCAGGAAAATTCTACTAAAAATAATTTTTAATTTTAAGATTCACACTTACTATTTATATGAAAAGTGTTCTCCACTGTATTATCTTTTCTTTGGAAGTCCTTACAAATCTAGTAATGGGAACCATGAAAAGCTTCAAGCAGCTCTAGCATATACTTTGATAAAATTCTGTGAGGTCTGTCACTAGAGATTTTGTTTGACAAACATACCTATTTAATTGTTAGTAGTGCTACAGCACTCTTGTGAAAAGCCTTTTTTTTCTTCCACTTGAGATTACATCCTTAATATTGTGAATGTTGCTACCTGGCCTTGATGTAATCTAAATACTGATAAATTGTTTTCTTCTATGTGTGTGAAAAATGTACAAGTTTTTCAAATCCAAAAATTATATTCAATTGTGTTCTTTTCATAGAATCATAGAATGGTTTGGGTTGGAAGGGACCTTTAAAGGTCATCTAGTGCCACCCCCCTGCAATAAGCAGGGACATCTTCAACTAGATCAGGTTGCTCAGAGGCCCATCCAACCTGACCTTGAACGTTCCAGGGATGAGGCATCTACAACCTCCTTGGGCAACCTGGTTTGCCTTAGTTAAATTAGAAATGTATGTTCCTAGTTCACTGAGCAACCATCAAAAAACAGGAAGAGTGCAGGTCTTCTGCAGCAGTAGGTAATGGTAGGAAGATGGTACATGACTGCTCTATCATTCTCCTCTTTTACTTTTGTCCTTCATAGCAATGTAGTCCACCATGCGTCAGCCAGCTTCCTCTAGCCACATGGTGTTTTCATTGCAATATCCTGTTACACTTCCCCTAGTTAAGTTCCTTCTCACAAAACAGGAGCAGAGAATGATAAGAAAGAAATCTAAGAGCCTATAAAACACGGGTTTGATAACATTTTGAAGGGGATCAAATTACATGGTCCCCACACTAATTAGGTGGAGTTGGATTCAACGACTGAGCCAGCACCTTCTCATCTGGTGTCTAGCTCATTTAGCTCAGATGAGAAATCCTGAAGTTATAACAGCACTAGAGCCAGAAACTGGAAATACGCTGCCAGACTTACTTCTTGCTTCCCAAACGTTCAGGATGTTGAGATCAGCCAATGGAGGTGCCTGGCTAGGGGATGGCAAGGCGAACTGGGTCTCCCTTGCAGGCACCCTCCTGCCTCTGGCAGGCCCCTGGTGTGAGGGATTGGGCAGTGCCCTTGGAGCCAAAGGATGGAGATACAAGCTGGTATCAAACCCATTTTTGGCACAAGTGTTCAGTGCATGTTTGCTCAACGGCTATTGAAATGCATAGTGCTGAGGCTTTGAGAAGCTTATAGGTGAAAAAGTACTGGCCTGGCTTTCAGTCTGGCAACCTCTTAATGCTGCAGCCAGCTGTGCTGTGGATGAAATGCACCCACAAAGATTACAAATATAACAAGGGTAGGCATGCAATGTCCAAGCCAACGTGGTCCCAGTAATTCTGTGGCAACAGCCCACATTCACGGTCCTGTTTTGTTCATAACTTCTAGCACCCATCCTCTAAGCTTCCAGTTAAAGAGTAGTGGAAACATGCATATGGATCCCAGTGGCTGCATTAAGGTTGCAGAGGCAGTGTGCACATTTGTGCTTCCTGATTTTAGGTGCTTAAATTTGCAGCCTAGCCCTTAAATTTGATTATTCTTTATGTGGAAGTATGCACTATATTTTTCTGCCTGCTTCCTTTCAGCACTAGTGCAATGAGCAAAAACCAAAAGCCTACTGACCGAATTTTATTAAAAAAAAAAGAAAAAAAAACAAAATAGAAAAAATTGTGTGTAAACTTTAGTGCTGAGGCATTGTCTTTATAGTTAATAAAAATTTTCTGTACCAAGTGCCTAGGTTTCACGTACTTAAATACTCTATAATTTTATATGCTTATAAAAAGGAGTGCCGCAGCAAAATAATTTAACCTTTGGTTTATTTTTAATTTTAAAATAGCTTGATTTTTAAAAATGTTAGTATCTTAATAGTGAGGTTAGTTTTGGGGGAGTTATTTTACTAGCTGCTGCCAAATACTAATGTCATTGCTTGGGTGTCATAAAAAGAACAAATTTGTGGTTAATTTAAACTTTGTATAGTGGGCATAATTTCACTTGGGGGACATAACTCTACCATTTGGCTCAATTAGACTCAACCAGACAAAGCAATTCATAATTCCTGGAGGGAAAACAAGATTCTGTTTCAACAACACAGAGGGCTTTATCTCCAGAATGATTTCCCAGGGCATGAAATATGTTTCATTTAAATCTTAAACCTTGTTCACAACCAAGTAAAATCTGTAACAAGCGTTTTTCATTCTGATTTCTTAGGGTTTCTTTTACTCTTCAGTGGGTTTTAAATATCTGCTAGGAAACAACAAATTATATCTTTGTGACCCATCAAGAAGTGAGGTCTTGGAAAATACAGTGAACACATGTGCACCCATGTGTATATATATGCATACATGTGGTTGTAATGATTGAACCAAGGCTGCATGAATACATAAGACCCTGTCCATTAGCTCTTTGCCAAACTCTATCAAGGCCACATTTACCTTGTATGAGGGAGTATCTTAGCTCAGGTGATTCAGTTATTCTTAATGAGGATGCCTGTGTTGGTCTGTCCATCAGAAAACATCCCAACAGCCTTTTCAGTGAGAAGTGCTGGACTCAATGCTGATGTGCAAAGTGACCAGCATTGATCATTTGTCTGCAGCCTCTGAAGACCTGGCAGCCCTGCAGCCTGCCTACTGGAAATCCAGACACACATGTGATTTCACCAGCAGCTCTTAATGAGGGGAGGAATTCGGCTTAATATCCTCATAATTTATTCCTCATCCCTCTTGACCATCACCAAGAGGTCCAGGTGGCTTAGATCTCCTGGCATTGGACTTGCCACTCTTCCTTCTCCTCTCTACCTGCTGGTTCTCAGGGATTTCCATTGAGCATCCCTGGAGAAAATGTTTACTGTTAAGGGTGAATAAAACAGATGGGGCATCTGGCTGCAGAAACTCCTTCAGCCAGTTCCCAGCTTGTTGATTTGTTTCAAGATCTAGTCTTTTAAAAATTTACTCCTCGATATCCTTGTGCCATTCTTGTTGCAAAGAGTAGCACTGAAAGACTGGAGCCTGCTTTTTTTCTTGGCAAAAAAAGCTATGCTGGGCCTCACCTCATTTTTCATTTTAAATGACACAGTCATTGGAAGCCCAGGAGAAGCATAAACTCCTTGAGGAGATGTGTAAGAAATAATTTATTTTTTTAAGTTAAACTTGGCAGTGAAGGTTCAGAAAGGCCTTAAGCTGCCTTATAAAAACCCATCTCTTATACAGAAAATGATGACAAGGGACTTGCTTTTTAAAAGGTCAGATCTTTGGGATGAGAGATGTAGTATTGTGTGGGATAGAGAGCCGTGCCATCTGGGAGGCACTAGGATTAATGCGGTCTACATCATGACTCATAATAATCATATTTAGTGTAAATGGTAAATATTTTTTCTCCTCAGAGTTTGTGCTGCAATTAGATACAAGCTTTTCACTTGGGGAATATGGTGTCAGTATAGGAATTTGGAGAGTTTAAAGGTTTCTGACAACTGTCAGTCCAGAAATCTGTGACAAGAGAATAAAAACAGTGATGATAAATCCACAGTAAGGGACAGCTTAACCTTTTGATCTTGAAATGTTTACATGTATTTTATTGTTTGGTATAAACTTATACAATTTTACAGATAGACAACAATAAACTATTGTGAAATAAAATTATTGTGCTGAGAAGTAAGTCAGAATTCATTTTTCTTCCTTAGGAAAATAAAAAAATGAAGAATGTAAGGATATTGAACATTCCTCTGACTTCTGTTGATGTTACTCCTCTAAACAGTAACCTTAATAAGATCTGCTTTTGACATGAGCACAGAATACTTGACAAGAAGACCAGAAATGTGATATTTCTGGTGTTTTTCAAGCAAATCAAGTGCAACCTGCAGCCTATCTGAATTCCAATGAAAGCATGAATGCATAGAACTATAACCTCTCCTCTACAGCATGATGCTTGAAAACTGTGGTAATAGGAGAAAACTACAGCCCAAATGTTCAATTAATATGTACATGCTTAAGCACAGCTCCATGCAGTTCTACAGTTGGCAGAGTTGCCAACTCTCACATATAAACTGCAAGCATCATGACATGTAATATCATTATTAAAATATCAGATTGCTGCGAACCTGGGTCTTCTTAGAAATAAATAAATGAGCTTTCTGTTGTGGAGAAGAATTGGGAGGTAAGAATCTAAAAGTCTCAGCATTCAGGGCACAGACTGAATATATTTCTGCAGCCACATCAGCTATTTTGCCCTCTCTTAACACCAACATTTTGATGACGCTACATAAAAATCCAGGACCGCTTTGAGGATCCAGCAATTGACTTCTGTGTCCAAAATAAGGGAGTCCTGAACTGGTATTAGTGCTTGGCTATTTTTTTTTTTTCCATATCCATAAAACTTCTCATGCAATTTCTTTAGTAAATGCTACATTTTTGTGCAGTTGATGTAACATGTAACCTGAGTTACATGTTACACCTGAGTTCTGTGTTGCACGGACAACTTATATACGTCTCGTATTCCACTGAAATCTGCTCTAAGCCAGAAGTGAGTCCTGATGAAGTCCTAATGAATCCAGATGTCAGAGTAGGTGTGACTGTAGGCTAATTACAAATGCTGTTTGAATATGTGCTGAAAACTCTCAGAATGACTGGGTTTCTTTGTTGTGTTTATGAAATTGTGCTCAGCAAGCTCTTCTGCAAATTCTCGCCACTGACTTGGGCTTTCTCTCCAGTCTCCTTTCTTTTGCATTCTGTTTTCTAGAGGAGTCTTTCACTTGTGCATCATGTTCTTGTAGGTTATTTAAATTTTTAAAATTCAAGTACAGTTTTGGGTTTTGTACCTCTGTGAAATTCTTGACATGGTGGGTGATGGGACCTGTAAGTAAAGCTCTCCTCTGTCATGCAAAGATGCTTTCCTAGGACCAGATTAACTGCTGAAAGTTATTGCTGACCCACAGGTTTCTATATTGCATGAGTGGCCTTATGAGAACATTTGTTAACTACAAACTACTTGACAGAAAGCAAGCTAGTGATCAGGAATTGCTTACTGTAAGATGTCTTTTCACTGCTGGAACAGAAGGGGATGAGTGTAAACGAGAACTCTGACAGGAATCTTTATGGGTAGATTCAATGATTTTTCTTTTTTTCATACAGTATTAATCGCCTTCTACCATTAATGTAACCTACTGATAAGAAAATGTAGGCATAGAGTCTACTTGCTTCATATCTCATGTTTGTAGTGTTAATGAATGGAGTGCTAGCTTGAGGCTCTTCTGAAATAAGTGATTTGTACTAAATAAGTTCTATCTGCGCATTATTACTGAGGCAAATAATACTTTTCATAATTAAAAAAAAATGGTAGGGGAGTGTAGTACCTGGATAAGTACCTGATTAACTAACCAGCTGTAAGGCTAAAGCTATGTGCAAAACAAGGCTAGCTCTTCCTGTAGTCCCACGTTACCTTGCACAGCCCTCTGCTAGAAATGACAATGTAATTGTCTTCCATCGTAGTTGGCATTTCAGACATGTCTTTAGGAATGCCTAATATTTAATGATCAGAACCTGCAGAAGGATATTTAGTGCTCTTCAAGACCAGAAGATATGACCCTAATTTGGCAAAGACGATGCAGCTGAACAGAGCACTTATGCACCTGAATGCTTTTCCTGGATTAGGTTTTAACTCCTTACATGTACTTGAAATTCATAATCCAAGACTGTTCACAAATGTGAAGCCAGATTTTGACCCAGTTACTCAGGCTGGTGCAAGGTCGCTCACATGGGTAATTGGCCTGAAGTTGAGATCATTGGTTGTGAGCCTGATATAAGACAGCATTTATTCATGAAAAAGTGCAATTTAATCTCAGTGGAACTAGTAGTTTAAGTACCTCTCCTGAAAAGAGCAGCTTTCGTTGCTGAAATACATTTTTAAATTACAATTCTTTGATAGGATATGAATAGCCCTGAGAATACTGGTTTGGTCATAAGGTCCTTTGGTATATTTTATCTAAATTCTTGATCAAGATACCAAAACCGGTAAAGAAACTGCCCCAAGAGCTCCTTCAGATTAATAATGAATCTACTTTATTCTGGGGAGAAAAACTGCAAGTAGTGCAGAAGTTGAATTTCCATACAAGGCAGACTAAATCTGTAAAGTTCAGTCATTTACACTGCCCCATTATCTGGTCTCTAAGCCATGATTTAATGAGCTCTCTTTAACTGGAACACAACAATTGTCATGCTTAAGTTCTCTGATGCCCCTTGGAAAATAACGCTTCATATTCTCTCAAATAAGTCAGAATGAAAGAAATCTGCATATCCTTTGTTCTTTGAAGTCTTGTAAGACTTTCATTTACAAAAAAAAAAAAAAAAAAAGAAAAAAAGAAACCACAAATTAAAATTCTTGTGAAGCAATGTAATTTCTGGACTGCATGGATAATCTAAATGGTGGTAAACAATTAATATATGTGTCCAACAGATCATTCTTATAAACAGAACTCAGAGTTGGAAAAAGAACACAAGAACACTTAAAAGCTCAGGCCTGTTGATAATTTTTTTTTTCCCAGGTTTGTTTAAAATTATGGATAGGCAGTGAATGATGAAGGAAGTTAGTCTAAAAATTAATGTTTAAATGTAGAATTATGCAGTGCCTGTAATTTGTTGGGGTAAGAGGGCAATGGGAACAATTTCCATATCTTAGTTAAAATCATATTTTAATAGAATAATATTAAAAGTGTTTACATACGTATTCACCAGAAAATGGGAAAAAAACTGGGGATTCTTTGGATATGTGGTAAGAAACAATTTTTTTTTTATTTCTGTTTTGTTTGGTTTGGGTTTTTTAAAGGACATATGGTAGATGGAAGAACTTGTGAGGACAGTTATATTATGAATAGTTCTTCTTTAATAGACAGTTCAGGTACACCGTTGGGTGTTTGTTTCTTGGTTCCTGCTCAAATAATTCAATTTATTTTAATTAGTTCCCATCTTTTTTTCCTGTGTTTTGTATATACAGTCAAAAGTAATGGAATAAAATTCTGTAGAAAGAGCAAAGAACTCAGTTTGGATGGAGGTATGAATTTTCTCTTTTTTCCCTTCAGGGATAAACAGAGTGATGCCTCCAATTTTGTAATGTTTATGTAAACTTTTGAAAGGATGCTGTTCACATTTTCTCAGACTATCCCAACCTACTTCCTTCAGCCACACCAACTCTGTTTAATTAATAAGCTTACAAAGTTGCTTCCAAGCTTTACTGCTAAACACAATCAGATCTCTTTTTTTTTTAACTGAGCTAAAAACTGGAGGTGACTGCCTTTCTTAAGATGAAACAGAAATGACCAGCCTTTTTATATATCTATCTCTCTACATACCAATGCAAGTGAGTATGTGTGTATGTGTGAGAGAGAGAGACTTTTTTTTCTTGGAAAGCAGATATATATATGTATCTGCAGGGTAAGAAATGCTGTCTTCAAAGGGGAATGGGCAGTGTTTTATTAATGATCTTTTACTGCATATAGCAAGTACGTCTGTGGTGGGGGTGGATGGGGTCTTAGCTATCTCCCTAGAGCCAGATGCTAAATATAGACCATAGGCTGCCAAGCCTGCATCCTGTGGAGGGCTGAGAAAGGGGAGGGTGAAGGGACTGTTTTGTGGTGGTTAAAACCAGCCTTTCTAGAAAAACAGATATTGCATGGGGGTTTACAACAGCAGAAGAACAGACTCGTGGCCCAGGGGCTCCATCAGCTTCCGTGTTGGGAATAAACTTTGCACGACGTGGAAAGCAATTTCCCAAACGCATGCTGTGCATTAGAGCCAACTTTAACCATCTCTCCCAGGTCTGCTGCTACTGCTTCTGACAAAGCGACAGTTATAGTCTGTGGGGAGCAATATTCAATAGCATGTTGTGGTGGTGGGTAGCCTTGGCTAAGGGCCAAACACCCACCCAGCCACTCGCTCGCTCATCCTCCTCAGTGTGGTGGGGGAGAAAGAGACTCGTGTGTTGAGATAAAGGCAGGGAGCTCACATACCAATTACTGTGATGGGCAAAAGAGACTTGACTTAGGGAAACTTGATTTTATTGCCATTTGAAATAGATTTGAGTATTGAGAAATAGAAAGACAGGCATTAAAAGAACATCTTTCCTCCACCCTCCCCTCTCCCAGGCTCAGCTGTGGGGCCACTGGAGTTGGCTGGAACTGGCTGTGTCTGGCACAGGGCAGCCCCAGCCTTTTCTCACAGAGACCCCCTGCAGCCCCCTGCCAGCAGCTGGGCACCTGCACCCAATAAACATACATAGCAGGAGAAGAAGCATTCATAGCGATTCCCAAACCAAATGCGATAAGCAGCTATGTGAGAAACCATGCATTACATAGAAGCAGAAACTGTGTTAAAATAAATCCCTGAAAAGTGCATGAAGTTAACATTAGCAGTAACACTTCATTATTTCTTCACTGTGAGGGTGGTGAGGCACTGGAACAGGTTGCTCAGAGAGGCTGTGGAAGCCCCCTCCCTGGAAGTGTTCAAGGCCAGGTTGGATGGGGCTTCGAGCAACCTGGTCTAGTGGAAGGTGTCCCTGCCCATGGCAGGGGGGTTGGAACTAGATGATCTTTAAGGTCCCTTCCAACCCAAACCACTCTATGATTCATGGCCTTCCCTGAGATTTCCTGGACACTGTGTGAGAAGGCATGTGATGCATTTCCCTCATGAAAATAATGAAAATAGTCACTAAAAATATATTGATGATACAGAATGTGATGTACTAGATGCCAATAGCTGTGCCTTATGTAATATGGCCAATGAGATAATTTGAAAAATGTTGTTTGATATACCTAATAAGTTAAATAAAAAATATTTGGAAATAATGACTTCTCTTAAAATTAAAAAAAAGGAAAAAAAAGGAAGCTCTTCACACTACCTGAAATCCAATATGATACAGAATGCTTATTAATGTAAAGTGAAGGCTTAATAAACTGTTGAGAGGAAAAAAGGCACACAGTAAAGAAAATTAGCTAAAAGAACCTTTATGAAAAGGGCAGTGGAACTGATAAAAACATTCTGGTTTATCTCCTCAGGAGAGCTCATCTAAAAGCCATTTGTCAAATAAGAACTGAAAATGGATGTGATAAGAGATCCTAGATCTATTAAATCTGTCTTTTAGGATTTCTATACCTATTGTGTCATATCACCTCACAATACAGAGTGAATAAAATCATATTTTAAAATGTGAAACTGCCATTTATATCAAAAGATGCAATTACATTAGAGGAGGCAGTCTCAAATGGAGACTGAAAATATTTAAGGTTTAATAAAACTTTTAGGAAGTTTGCTAAAATTTTAGAAACAGGAAGGCCTTTGAAAAGCCTGTGGAAGTGACAGTGCCTGATCAGTTGGTTTGTTTTCAAACCTACAGCTACAGCTTTTAAGATGGATAAAAACATCACTGGTGCTGTTTGCCATTGCAACACACTGTTTTGTTGAAAGAAAAATGCATGTTTGGAATGGGTGAATTTTGAAAGCCCTGACCCCACACTAAATCATATTTACTTGCTTGCATAATTGTAATTTTTATGACATTATTATTCTATTACTGCAATTATGTTTTGCAGTACTTCACCACTGTAAAAATGAAATGGTTTTTAGCTGTTGTATATATATATTTTTTACAATTATCTCACAACAAAGTTTGCAATACATGAAAGGGTGGTCATCCAGAAATAATGCAAGAAGCCCTGACCAAAAATTGAAAAAATTTGTTCAGTTGTCAGAATAAAGATTCTAATTTCTCATCAATTGTTGTATATGGGCATAGATGTATGTAGAGCTGGGACTCTTATTGTCAGATTCCCCTTCAAGAGTTATTAAAATATACACTGCCTGAAGGAAAGAAGATTAATGTTCAGTCTGCTACTAAAAATGAGCCAGCCTGTATCGTAAGGGTGGAAGATTCAGATAACCTGTTATCTATGATGAACAAAGTCTCCCCATGCTGTTCACAAAGGTACTTGTTTTGTCATCGTGACTCATAAAAGGACTTTGACTATGTTGAGTGGCTATTGTTACAGTTTTGAGCTATTTTGAATGATAGGAATTCTGCTTGATCTTAAAGCACAGAAAAAAATCTGCCTTCTATTTATTCCAAGAAAACAGCATTGTGTGTCAAGACAGATTGTGGAGAACATTGGCTCATTTTGTGGTTTATTCATAAATACCATGACCTTCAGGAAAATCACTTAATCTACCCTCTAACTCTATTGCCCATTTTATAAATAGTAATTCTCAATTTTAAGTGCATTTTTGAGAACATAATCTATCAGTAGTTTCAAAAAAGGTGAGATACGATGATGATAAGAGACAGCAAAATGGCAAAGTAAATGTTTAGCTTCCTGTTCTTCTTGCTGGGTCATTTTCTGTAGATGTAGAGGGACTACTTGGAATATTAAACAAGTATACCTTAGTGCAAGGAAGTGTTGTGGGCATTACCGGGCCAGAGTCTACAGTCTGACTCAACAGAAGATCAGAGTAGATTATCCTAACAGTGTCCCTCACTTCAAAATTTAGTTGATGTTAGCAGTCTTAGCTGAAAACACTGAGCAAAAGACCTGTTAATAGGTGACATGAGATTATATTCCTTACAGCTCTTCTTACTTTCCATATTATCTCCAGTTCTCCTGGCTACTGCCTGTATCAATAGAGAGCAAAGCACAAAGCCCCTTGTCATTTTTCACACATCTCTACAAAACTGAAATACTTCAATTTGTGTATAAATAGCAGCATAAATGTAAACCCTCATGCCAGTCCTGTGCAGAGCTCACTAATGCAGCCCTTGTGAAGGAGTTTCTACCCCAGAGCTCGCAGGAGCATTGCTGTGGTGCTTTGTGGGCTTGCACATACCGCGAGCAGGGCCTCTGCTGAAGTGTTGTGGAGTGAAGGCCACGCAGAAACTATGACCAGTAGAGGAACTGCTTATTCAAGTTTCTGTGCTGCTGTGGTCAGGAGAGTAGTACAAGATGTCCAGTTTGGAGTTGAGTTTGTTAAGCGCAGGACAGTCCCCAGGGTCTGTGTAAGAGGAGTGGGATGCAGGTGCACCACAAGACACAAGAGGACTTTAAATCCAATCCATGCTAGTTCTGGTTGCTTAGCAAAAATCATCACAAGGTGTTTAACACTGGGAGTTAGTGTCCTGCCCTGCTGACGGTTACTTTGCCTGAAGCTCTGCTACAAAACTGAATCCATGGCCATCCCTCAGGAGGTGCGATGCACACGAGCATCTGCTGGTAACTCGGGTTTCTGTAACAAGTGTTACAAAAACTGCTGCACAGTCTGACTTGCTCTTCCTCTTCTTACAACAGTGGGACAGGAAAGTCAGAAGCAGGACACTTTTCCCCTTTAGTCTGCTATGTGGCCATGTATGAACTTGATCTTGCCTTTGACTATCTTACACTCTTTTAAAAGGAAAGACAAAAAAGAGAAAGGCAATAGTCTTTTCTGCACTTTTTAAAGCCCTGGCTAAAAAAAACCAAAAAGTGTCACTACTTACACCCGGCAAGGACTATAGTTAGATTCCCAGGCTTTAAATAATATTATTGATAGCTGAGTTAACTACAACATGTCATTAAACTTTCCTTGTGCTAAGACAGGTGGAATATTGAAGGCTTGGCCTTAATGTACTGTATTTGTTGTTAATGAGAAATTTACCATTTACCTTTTTTTTTTGCTTTTCTTAATTAGGAAACCCAAAGGATTTGGACCTTCTTTTAGAAAGAAAACAAATCTACAGCAGTTCCTGTCACTGCTTTTAAAATTCTAGCTTCAAAACATTTAAAATAGTTGAGAAATTAGTTTAGTAGAAAAAGGCATAAAATATTAGTAACCCACTTTAAAAATGACCAGTTACAAACAAAGGCAGCAGGAAGGAGTTATGACACTCTCCTCTCAAATCCTCCACTTACATTGTTCTGTAATTAAAAATATTTAAATTTCTACAACAATTGGTTTAGAATCAGTCTTATTCCTGGATAGTCAGAGAGAAGAGTGAGAACATATTAAAATGTATGTCAAATGTACAAAAATAGCAAACTGAATTACAAGAAAAAACAGAAATATTTTTACATTTCAAATTGAAAGAGGATGTAAGCACAACAGCAAATCAAGTAGGCTCCACAAGCACATCAATGGAATTTATCAAGTTTGATATCAACTGAGCAAACTTTCTGGAAATATTTCAAAATTTTGGTCAAGATTAAGATTTTTATAACTAACACAGCTTTTCACAGAATTTTTCCACCTGTCTAGAAATATTTCTTTTGCTTTTATTGGAGGGAACGGAGAGGTAAACCCCATCAAAAGATTGTTTTTGTAAAAGGCAAAAATGTGAATTCCTGCTACTCTCACGTTTTCCTACGGTGGGAAAAATAAGAGGAGAAAAAGGGAGAATCTCATCTAGTTCAAAACAAAGTCCCTGAAAGTGTCAAGCAAAAAAATAAACATGTTGTTTCATCTTACATTGTTAATCGAAAACACACTTATTTTTTGGCAAGCTACGCTAGATTCTAGTCTATGCAGCCAAGGCTGTGGTTCACAACACAGGAGCAAGACAAGGTGCAATGATGGAGTTGTAAAATGGGAAACCAGCTTGAGGCAGATCATTGCTGTTTCCTGAAAGCATAGAATTACTGGTAGTTCCAATTACTGGAAAAATTATTCACATAAGAAATATTATGTTCTTTCCAGGAACACGTATTTAGAGTAGAGAATACTGAAATAGCAAATGCAAAACCCATTAAGAGCCAAACAGCTTCTTAAAATATTGTTTCCAATACAGACCTGCAGTATTTTAAGGATCAACTTTCTATTGTAAAAGGTCAGAGTCCTGAGATGCAGCTTTTCAACTGATAGAAACAGATATAATTCCATCAGCATCACTGACTTTCATCAACTGACATTTGGCTTTTTCTCAACCCCATAAAGCAAGGTCTGCACAGGAGGGGATCAGCACAAGTGATCCTGTTCAAGGGAACCAGAGCCCTCAAAACTGATGTTAAATGGGGCTTAGGACTTAGATCTCTTTCATATGGTTGAATTTGATCAATAATAAGTGCTCACTTTCTAGTGCATGGCATGGGGTGAAAGCAGACTTGGGGATTTATCTTTTCCTAAAGGACATTAAAGAACTTTTAAAACTGAAAATGTCTTTCTTGCATTGGAGGACAGATGATTCTAAACACAAGCAGAGTTCAAGTTATATTTGACATAAACACATACACACAAAATGTTATGTCTATTAAATAACTAAATTGTATTTAGTAAGGTTTCAGGTCTGGTTCACCACTGTCTGAAATCACTTGTTTCAGGATTACTATATTGATGTTAGGGTACTTCCTATCTTTGAAAGATACTGATATATTTTGCACAATGTCTGAATGGCTGAAGTAATCTGTTGGCTATGTTAATAGATATGATCATTAATAATATGTTATTACATATATGAGGGTGAAATATGCACAGAAAGTTTTCTTACATTTACAGATGTAAGAGAAATTTTTCAGGTTTTTGTCCCGAGTACTGTCTCTGCTGTTACTTTAACAGAGAAAAATACCTTGAGCTACCATAGCCAGATTAAATCCAGCAGTATAGTGGTGGTGTAGGGGAGTAGTGTATACTTTTTGTAGTTGATAAAATCTTAGATCTTAGTACACAGCTTGAAAGAATTTCACATTACATAGGTGCTTCTAATTTTTTACATACTTGATATTCTGAATGTTCTGTGTTCAAGCCCCAGAGCCTCTATGACCTTTCTAACTACAGTTTATTGTTTATGCCAGATGGTGGATAAGCATCAGGTTGTTTTTATTTTATAAAATAAATTAATATATTAAGTGGAAATCATAAGAACTTAATAGCAGAAGGGAGAAACAGAGATTCACTTATTTTTAATACAGGATTTGTGATATTTCTTAAAATTGTTTCTGCTGATAAAGATTAAATGGAAAAAATCAAAATGGTGCTACTGTTACACAGAAGATAAACTCAGCACAAAATTTCTATTGAGTGGGAAAGCTCAGAAGAAAAAAACATCCTTCTCAATTGGCCTGAGAGCATTTTGGTTTTCAGAATTGCGTGCTCCTTGCTGAGGAGACCATGCCTGTGCACTCTATAGAATGCCTTTAAAACACCACATAAACCTTACTAATGTATGTTGAGGTTTTGAAACTGCACAATAATTTAGTGGCTCAGTAATTCTGATTGCTTGTTGCACTCTCATCATTCTTCCAAGGATTACCCACCTGGGCCAATGACCTATTATTTTTATGGCACGGTTGATCCATTTTCAGTTCGGTGCACACTTCTGGAGCCCTGCTTATTATTAGGCTGTATACAAAGGCTATATACAAACACTGTTTGCAAAGTGATATCTCATTTACAGCTGCTTCTGTGAATTATTTCTATTTATGTCTATTACCACATATTTAAATTTGGAGAAACAAGCAATATAAAGAGCACCAGAATTTTTCATTTTAGGTTAAAACTGTGGAGGTTTATTTAGATGTAGGCTTTCTGATAAAGGTAGTACTAAGATGAAAAATAAGCTACATAACCCAGTAAAATCAGGCTTGTTAAAAAAGTATGCTCAATTCTTTCACTCATCCAGTGTGAGAGACAATTAATTAATTCAGGGCTATTTCAGGTACCGTGTAGAGACAAGACCACTGCATCGGAATTTGACAGAGCTATGAGTGGTGTGTTAACAGTCAAAGCAACATTCTGCTAATACAGGTTTGTGTCTGCATTTTTTTTTCCTTTTTCACACTTTTCCTCCTTATTTGCAGATCGTTATATTTCTGTAATAGTTTAGCAGCCAGGAGAGACAGAGGAAATGGCAATCCCTAAGTGGAACTAGCTGGAGGAAGAGCTGCAATTGCTTTTGGATCACTGCTTACTGTAGGAGTTTGCCCTCTCAGATTCTTTTGCCTTCTATTATTAAGTCTTCCTTATGTGAATATTGCCAATAAATGTGAGAAGTAGAAGTACAAGTAGCACCTTTTGGAGAATGTGGCAGAACATCCAAAGGGCAATCCACCTCTGCCTATATAAGTAGATTCCCAAACCAGTCATCCTCAAATTACACTATTTGCTATAGAGAAATCCAAGCTAAACCCACCAGATGGACTTTAATAAATGAGAATTATTTGGGTCTGTTCATACCTGTGTAAGATCACCTCACTGTTGTTATGCACTGTATGGCTGAGAAGCCTCGAGCTTTTTCTTTTTTAATATCAGTGTTCTTTTATAGTGTGGTTCCATTGAGAGGATGTATTGAGTCTGGCTGAGATGGAGTTAATTTTCCCCATAGCAGCCCTCATAGCGCTCTGCTCTGTATTGGTAGCTAGAAAGGTGTTGATAACACACCAGTGTTTTGGCTACCACTGAGCAGTGCTCCCATGGCATCAAGGCTGTCTCTCCAACGTTCCTCCCTCACCAGTAGGCTGGGGTGGGCAAGATCTTGGGAGGGGACATAGCCAGGACAGCTGACCCAAACCGACCAAAGGGATATTCCATACCATATGACATCTGCTCAGCAATAAAAGCTAAGAGAAAGGAGGAGGGGAGGCATTCATTATTACCATATTTGTCTTCCGGAGCAACCCCTACATGTACTGAAGCCCTACTTCCTGGGAAGTGGCTGGACATTGCCTCCTGATGGGAAGTAGAGAATAAATATTTTGTTTTCCAGCCAAAGTCAACCCACCACAGAACACATTAATAAAGCAGCTATGATACTATTGATACTATTGATATACTATTCAGCAGGAAATTCTTGTAGCTCTGCAGACTTTGTCTCATTAATATTTCTCTGAGCCTTTCAATCTGAAGAGCATGTTGTGAACCTGGATCATTTCTCAACAAAAGCCTTACACAGTCCTAAGATTGACACCAAAAATGTGGTATATGTTTAATTGATAATCCACTGGCCTGTCCTCAACCTCCCTCCATTTATTCCTACAGCCAAAATAAGGTATTGCTTATTCAGCTCCTTAAAGCCTGGATGTTTACAGTTTGGTTGGTTGCTCTTTTTGTCCCCTGGAGCAATACATCACATGGAAAAAAGGATATTAAGCTTTTGTAGGTAAAATGCTACAAATTGGCATATTTAATGCAAAGACTTTGTTCCTTTGCATAGGAAATACCTCACAATGTTACATTTTAGATGCGTAGCTCGTTCAAACAATTCTCGTTCACTCTGGCTTGGCCTCTAATTTTTTCTTTTTTTCCTGTAGACACATTAATAAATAACAGATCCTTCCAGGTGCCATAGGTTTTAAATGTAACACTCTATAATCTACCCCCTGGATATCTTTTGTACAACATTACTTTTGAGCTTAGCCCATTTCAGCAGTGTGTGTGGGAGACAGCAATGATCTGAATGCTTTAAGAAAATTCACACCTCCACTAATAATGCTTAGCCTTTATATGACATGTTTCTCCTGAAAGGTGCTCTACTATAATCAACTCTTTAGTCCAATAATTAGTTATTTTAGGGTTAAGAAGCCAGCGGTACATTTTTCAAAAGCATGCAAGTTGTTTAGAAACACAGAATATTCTCTGCTTCTTTCCTCAGCCTCAAAGGGAATATGTGGCCAAATTTTCACATGTATTTAGGCCTTTAACAAGACCAGCCTAGAGAAATTTCAAGAAGCCAAGTTAGCTGGCCCACATATGGTTGAAAATTGAGCTGGGCCCCTGAGGCCATTTTGTGCATGCTTGAATAACTTTGAAAATCCAGCCATGGGGCATTTTGTAGTTCATTTTTTCATCAACTTGCAATGAAACCTAAGCTGCTAAGAGCCAAAGATCCTTTTTCCAAAATGAGGAATTTGAGAAAATAAATCACATGGGTACTTTTGGAAATTGTACTTTATGCAGGTAGGGCTACGATGGATGTCAGGATAGGGGTGCTGCCACAGACAGAAACAGCAGTGCCCAGGGGCTGGGAAGGGAGCAGTACCAGGCCACAGTGACATTGAGCAGTGAGGGAGGGGACGGTGACACAGCTGGGAGTGAGCAGATTGTGGCTTGGCTGCAATTTTCCTTTGGAGGTGCAGAATAAGCATAGTGAAGGGACAATGGCAGGGAGCAGGGCAGCACTGATGGTGAGGAGGGAGGAGCAGGAGGAGGAAGGAGGTGCATGAGATGGTGACTATCTCAAGGAGGGACTAGCAAGTTGGGGGAGAAGGTGTAGCATCAGCAACGCTGGCAGCAAGGCTAATGGGCTGAATAACCTTGCAACAGGCCAAGGTTATGAGCAGGTATGTGAAGCCGCAAGCAGGTGCGATACCAGATGATAAATAAAGCAGTAGAAAGGGGAAGAGGGAAAGGGGAAAAGAGAGTGATGGGGACAAGCACAGCATGGTGTCAAAAAGAAAAGCAGTGAGAAAAGGTGGGAAACAAGGTGGTGAAGAATAGAAGAGCAAAGAAAGAATCAAAGCCTGGAGATTAATATGTACAGAAAAGATTGCTTCCCCCTAGTGAGAAGCAGCAGCAAATGGGGAAGATGAGAGAAACACTGGTAGTAAATGGGACAGCAGTGGAGAGCTGCAGTTGAGGGGTGGGTGGTAAATGGCAGCTAACTGTGTGGGAAAGGGCAGGCTTCACATAAGGGACATGGTGGTGGCAAAGGGGACAGTGAGGAAAGGGCGGGGGAGGATGTCATGGGAGAGCAGTAAATGCAGCAGCTGAGGAAATAAGCAGTCATCATGGGCTGGTGGTGAAAGGACATGAGAAGTGGGGTGGGAGGGGAGACACTGCAGGTAGGGAGTGAGTTGTTTGGCAAGGAAGGATGAGCCTGAGCAGGCAGGAAAGTTAGGTGGCTAGCGAACTTATAAAAACAAGATACTAATGTTGTGTTGATAATGGACTGTGAGAGTCCCCACAGCCTGGGAGGTGCCAGCATGCCGCAGGTAGTATGGATAAGCGAGGTGATTTGGACAGGAGGCGAGCTGGGCTGTGAGGAGCGCTGGTGAGGCTGTAAGGTTAAAAGGAAGAAAAGAGCCTGTGAGAGAAGGTGGCAAGAGTAGGCAGGGCACAATGGAGCTGGGAGAGGCAGATGAAGCAGGCAGTGATGGAGACTTCAAGAGCTGGACGACCAGAGGAGAAAGCCAGAGCAGGAGGCAAAGCAGCAGATGAGGAGGGAGCCAAGCAATGACTGGGGTGAGGAAATGCCAAGGGGCTATTGAGGAGAGATGTGCTGGGCAGGAAGTAAACCCAGCTGCAAGGAGAGTTGATGATGGCGGGTAGTTGATGATGGCGGGTAGTTGATGATGGCAGGTAGTTGATGGGGTGGGACGATTGAGAGGCAGTGGTAAGCACAGCAGAGAGATCACTAAAGGATGGGGGACAGCAAAAGCAGGTCATAAATGGGGTGGCAGTAGGCTGCAGAGGAGACACAGCTATGGCTGGTGGAAGAACTAGTAACAGAAAAATGCAATAGAGAAAAACAGCTGGAAACTGGAGAGGAGGAGTCAGCGAACAGGAATAAGACAGAGGGGAGCTCTGGACAGGCAGCTACATGGGAAAGGGAGCAGCAGCGCAGGGATGGCTGGCTAACAGGTCTGCGAGGGGAGGGAAGAGAGGCAAGAGCAGTACAGCAAGCAGCAATATGGAAAGGCTGGGCAGTGTTTGGGTGATGGGGCAGTAAGCAAGCACTTGGAGGAGGTGGAGCTGTGAAAAGGTAAGCTGAGGCTGCGAATTAGATGTGTGATGGTGCATCAGGAGAGATCAAAGGGAGACTGCAGCTGAGGCAGGGACCAGCAAGGGGAGGGAGAGGAAACGAAGTTTCAAGAGGAAGTGAAAGAATGGAATGGAGAGATTGGGACAAAAGGATGAAAAACCAACAGTGCGGAAGGAAAAGTGGTCATTTTGGCATCTGCAATAGGTGGAAACAGGCATAACAGTGAGGAGAAATCACTCTGACCAGTGGCACAGTTAACAATGAATAAGGTAAGAGAACAGGCTGTAAACGTGGCTGTGGGGAAAGGCAATAAGTGCAGGCTGGAGCGATGACCCAGGCAGGACTGTCTGGTAAAGAGAAGGCTGTGAAGCAAGTCAGAAGTTGGGGAGAAAATGAGGTGATGCGGGAGGGTGCAATAGAGGTGGCAAAGAGGCCCTAAGGAAGAGCTGGCTAATGGGACAGCAACGCTGGCTCAGCAGTGAGAGGTGAGGAGGATAACAAACACACAGATGACCTGAAGGAGAGTGAAAGAACAGGTTTCCAGAAGATGCAACAGAAAGTCCTTTTGGACTGGGAGCAAGCAGCAGGAGACAGAAAATGCACTGCCAGAGAGAAGCAGAAATGACTGGTGGCAGGGCTAACGGTGAGCAAGCTGGAGTGGGCAAGCAGCAACCACCCCCACTGCCAAGCTTGCAGGGTAGACAATAAAGCAGAAAATGAGGCAGGATCAGGTAACAGAAACATTATGCAAGTGAATCAATAAGAACAGAGTCATGACAAAAGGAGATAAGTAGTTACGTAGGTAAGGAGGGTGTGAGAGCAAGTGGCATATAAAAAGGCAAATAGATACACCCATGCTGAAAGGGAGTGAGGGGACTGCACGCTGATTAAAAGCAGGAGTGAGGACAAGTATGGGCCACTAAAGGCCAGCTGTTGTGGCAGAAAATTGTACTGGGTCTGGCTGGGATGGAGTTAACCCTCTCCATAGCAGTCCATATGGTACTATGTTTTGGATTTGTGACTAAACCAACACTGATAACACACCAGTGTTTTGGCTATTGCTGCACAGTGCTTGCACAGCTTCAAGGTTTTATCTGTTTCCCACTCTGCCTTTCGCCCCCGCAATGGGGGTGGGAAAAAGACTGGGAGGAGACACAGCCAAGACAGTTGACCCAAGCTGGATAAAGAGATATCCCGTACCATATTATGTCATGCTCAGTAACAAAACTGGGGGGGGAGGGGGAAGGAAAGGAAGGAGGAGTGTCTTCCAAGGTAGCCATTGCTTAGAGTTTGGCTGGGCATTGGTCTGCTTGTGGGAGGTCGTGAGTGATTGCTTTTGCATTGGTTTGTTGTGGGGGTTTTTTACCCCTCTTTCCCTTGCTTATTAAACTGTCTTCACTTACTAACTGCATTAAACTGTTCTTATCTCAAGTTTTCTAGCTTTTGATCTTCCTGTTCTCTTCCCTTTCCCACTGGGAGGGGGAATAAGCAAGCAGGAGTGAGAGTTTTGCTGCTGGCTGGGGTCAACCCACCATGGAGTTGAATACTGCTGCCTGGAAAGGTATCGAAGGCAGGCAGTTAAGGAGTCGGGGAGGAGAGACAGCTATGGGAAGTGGCAAAAGGTAGCTGCATTAGAGCTGTAAGCCTACAGACAAGCGACGTTTTGAGAGCAGCTGGTAAGGAGGATGAGGAGGCTTGCCAGCAAATGAAGTAGCAATCACAGGCAGAAAGTGCTGGTGATGTGGCAAGAGCAGGCTGCAGGCTATGCAGCAATGGGAGAGGTGCATGTCTGACAGGCTGCCAAGAGGAACGGGACAAGCGGGACAACAAGTGGGAAAGAAAGGGGAAGAGAGCAAATGAACAGCAAATGCAGCTTCTGGGCAACACAAAGAAAGCAGGCAGCATATGGAGCAACAAGCTGAGGATGAATTTAGGCAGCAGACACAGGCTTGAAAAGACACATCCAGGGTAGGGTGCAAATGAGGTGCAAAGTGGAGACAGGGGGCTGGCAACAGCAGGAGGCAGCAAACAGTCTGGTAAAGACAGATGACAAATGTGGTCCAGCATGAAAGTTAAGAGTGGCCAGCAAGTCAGGTATTGAAACGAGGTGAAGAGGGCAGGGGGGAGCAGTGTAGACAGATGGTGATGGGCAGCAAGAAAAGGTTGAGAATGCAATCCAGAAACACAGTCTTGAGAAGTCATAGGAAGGACATATTTACAAGCATAGGAAGCAAGCGTGGCAAGAACAAGCTGGCAAGAGAGGCAGTGAAAGCAGATAGCTAAGGGAGGTGGTGAAGGCAAGCAGCAGAAGAAGGGGCTTGTGCTGTGTGAGGAAAGGTGGCAATGGGCAGCAATACATGCTAGTGTCATGGGAATGAGTCCATTTGGAGAGGTGGGAAGTGCAGGGGACACAGAGTGGTGGAAAGAAGTAGTAAGTGGACGAGAAGTTAGGTGATGAGGGTGGATGGTAACAGGCAGCAAATGAACAAGCACAGGCAGCAGAAGGGAAACAGGGAGAAGTTGTGAGAGCTGTCTGCAAATAGGGCAGCTCCTAACAGAAAGAGACAAATGAAGCAGCAGAAGCAGGCAGGATGGCAAATGGGGCAATAAGTAATGGCAGACCACGGCATGGCAAGGAGATCTGAGAAAGGTCCCAGGCGTTTGGGGAACAAGAGCAAGCAGTAAGTGGAGCAGTAAATAAAGATGTTGTGGGTAGAGAGCAAGCACGGCTGCTGGGAGACCAGGAGGAGGAGGCAGGCAGCAAAAGGGGCTGGCCAGAACAGGCAGTGAATGAAAGTAGCGAGGCACATACATGGTGGGAAAGAGAGCAGCTAGGAGAAGGGAAAGCAGAGGCAAGCAAAGAGGTGTTGAGGGTAGGTGACAAAGAGGACAAAGCCGTGGGACCACAGGGGAAGGTGACAATGGGACAGGAATACAGCAAATGAAGCAGTAAAATGAGATGGAGCACGGGCGAGGGCAGAGGCAGTGAAGGGATTTAGGTGAGGGCAGGTGCCAGACTAGAAGAAATAGGGCAAGGCAGGGACTGATGAGGCAGTAAGGTAAGCAGTGAAGTGATGTGGCAGCAAGAGGCAACAAGGAAAGGATAAACAGGAATAGAGGACAGAAAGAAAGAAGGTGATGGTGGTGGTGGGGATGAGCCCTGCAAGGACAGGCAGAATTGAAAGAGGAGATATGGTAAGAGATGGCAGAAAATGAGATTACAGCAATCAGGGCAGCAATGCCAAGGACTGCAAATGGGATGGGGTGTCACAGGCAGTGGGCTGGACTGGCACAGAAAGAGGGAGGAAAGGAGCAAAAGGAAGTGCAGGTGGCGAGCCAGTCCATGCCAGTAATACGCTGGGGAGGAGAGAGGTGATGAGCAGGCAGGCTGAGGTAACAGGTGGGACAACAAGTGAAGCAGTGAAGGTGATGAGCAAAATACGACCCTGCGCTTTACTGGCTGGAATTTGTTGTAGCTTGCAAAAAGTCTGGACTTGCTTTCCCTCACCTGACTTTCTCCTGAAGTGGGAAGGATTGTACTCTTTCCCCCTCTCTCCTCTTTGCGGTTTTAAATGGAATAGGGTTGTTTTTTTCTTAATCAGTCTCCACAAGACACAGGCTTTGAAAGCTGCTGACAGCAATTCTTAGTTTTTTCTAGGAACTCTGGGCTGGTTAGCAACAGAACCAAATCCTCGAATTGGCATTTCCCCCTTGTGTGTGTTAATGAGCTGAGGTGCTTACCTTTCAGTTGCTGTCTCTGCCCTTTTGTAAAAGGAATTTGTTCAGGCATTTGCATGTCACAGATTGCCCCCAAAAACTGTGCCAGCTTTCTGGATTGAAGAAAGGTATAATCCACTAGACTGGGCTCTGGCAGGCCGGCTGGAAATGGACATTGTCTAGAAATGACTGTTATGGTGTGAAAAGAGTTAAAAACTGGCTGTGAATGAAGAATTAGTTGGACCCATTTTGTATTGGCCTAGCTGATTTCTTAATAGGGGATTAGGAGTAATTTATTGCTTCAGTCAGTGCTGTGTTTACTCACACATCAAGTGGGTAGTAAAAAGGATAGACGCATCATTAGCAAAGGCCATATCAAGGATTTACAAATAAGAAAAAAAATTAGGAAAAAAAAAAATCATTATTTGCTATTTATGTTTGCACCTGAAGTGACTCTGAGATTTTCAAATTGGTCTCATAGATCAGTTACATTCAATGGCAGATGCATATATTTTATCACAAGAGGTAATTTCAGGATTTGTCTAAAGCTGAATCACAGTAAGCAAAGATCAGCTTATCAGGCAATATCCTAAGCAGGAGCAGTGAGGAAGCAATCCAGTGGAGTTGACTCAGCCCTTTGCCCTTCTAAAGCAGATAAATTGAATTGCATGCTGTTTGCTGTGTGGCATGTTTCAAATGAAACATAAAGGAAAGCAATCCTATTGACTGCCTGGAAACTATGGCCCATGTTCATATTGTATCTCAAGTTTTCTGTTAGGGAGTTACAATGTTGGCCAAGCTACTTTCTCCGCTCAGTGGAGAAAGTGCCACAAAGTCCATCTACGCTGAGTACAGAAACTGCCTCTGGTGACCATATTCTTAACTGTTCCCCTCCTACATATTTTGGGGAATAATCGATGCCTAAACATCATTAAAAATGGAGTATGGACCCAAGAGTTCTTGATCACTAGTTCCCCTTTGGTCTCTGTTTGGTGGCTACTGCTCACCCATGGAAGAGCTAATGGATTCTGGTCGTGCCATGCATACACTGTGTATAATTAAGCACTTGGGCCACCTGTAAGGTGAACGATTGTAATACACTTATTTCCTGCATCAAAGAGAACTCACATTTAATTAGTTCTTCCCAAGTGAAACTGATACTGTGAGTGACTGTCAGGGAACTAATTTCAGATTGTGTACCATTGCAAGTCAAGTTTCTTTGAAATATTTAAGAAAAAACTTTATCAAATAAAATGTGAGGTTATTGCTGGGTTTATGTCACTCTTTGCATAAAAGTAGAAATGGGGAGTTAGCTCATTTTCTTCCTAAGTTACAAGCTTTACTGTCAACACACCCCTGTATTTAAAATTCTGAAAGAGAGTAAGGAAACTTTGCCCATGGGAATATAAAATAAAGGCAGTTTTGGGAGGACATCAAAACTAATGAAGTCTGGTTTCCTCTGAATTTGTGTCCTACATTTGTATACCTGTATCACCATCATAATAATGTTAGATTTTCATTATAAGCTTCTTTAACAATCTGTCCCCTCTGCTAGCTGGTATGAGGTATCATCAGTGTTCTCAACCACTGCTGACTGAGTATGTTATAGGACAACCCAGGTTGGAAGGAACACCAGGAAGTCTCTAGTCAAACTTCTTGCTCAAAGCATGGTTGACTCTGCCATCAGACCAGTTTGTTCAGATCTTCTTCCTGCTGAGTCTTGAAAACCAACATGGATGGAGACTGTACAGCCTCTCTGGGCAACCTGCTCCACTGTCTGGCTATCCCCAGATGAAAAAGTCATTCCCTTATATCCAGTCTAAACCTCTTTTCTGTCAACTTATGTCTGCTGGCCCTTGTTCTCTTGCCCTGCACCACTTTGAAGGGCTTGACCCCATCTCCTTGATGATCCCACTCACCTCCCACCCCACCCACAGGCACAGGGAGACTGCTGTCAGGCTCGCCTGAAGCTGACTCTTCACCCATCTGAACCTACCCTGGTCCCTCAACCTCTCCTCCCAGGGTAAGTGCTCCAGCACTGACTATCCTGGGGGCCCTCCTCTGAACTTGCTGCAGTACACTGATGTCTGTCTTGTACTGGGTGGTCCAAAAATGGGCACAGTACCTAGATGTGGTCTAACAAGTTCTGAGTAAAGGGAGGAAATAATTTCTCTTGGCCATGTTCCTGTTAGGAGAGCCCAGGGTGCTGCTGGCCACCTTTGCTGCTAGGACATGTTGTGGGCTCTTGTATAGCTCGCTGTTTTCTAAGGTTGCTCCCAACCAGTATCCTCAGCCTGTACCACTGCAGAGGGTATAGCCAAAATGTGCCAGCTGGCAGAGGTAGCATCACGCTCGTGATGTGTCTGCCCATCAACTGAGTTCTAATCTGGGGCTCTCTCCTCTACCCAGCCTTTGATTTTTCCCAGAGCTGGTGAAGATGCGGTACCGAGGTGGGAGGACCTGCCTTACTGTCAGATCAGCCAGAAATCAACCAACAGCAAAAGTCCCTTGGGGGACTGAGGGAGAAAAGATGAACAGGTAGGCAAATGCCACATCTACACAGGCATCCTATTTCCCAGGCATCCTATTTGCCAGGCTAAAATTACAGCTGCAAGCACTGAGCCTTTCCACAGAAATTCAGATGGAACCATAAAATTAATTTATATTGACACTTTCTACATTCAGAAGAAACATGTAGTTCCCAGTTCTTATTTTAAAAGCAATATTAAGATAAAGTGATGCTCTTCTGCCTTGCAGAAACTGCGGCTGGACAGAATGAACAAAAAGTGTTTTAACATAAAGCACAAAGGAACAATGTCAGTCACCTCAATGGTGTTTATTATTTCTGAAACAGCATTATTAGGATTAGTATCTCTCATGACCATGTTTCCATCTGGCATCTCAAAGAAGTTGCTTGAAATAGATAAAATTACTTCACCCTGGGTCTTGTCTTATCGAGAAAAAAATACCATGTCGTGTCCATGTCAAGTCATTGTCTGGTCTGGCCCTTGCAAGGTCTCTGCTGCTACTTCACCAGTCCCGCTTGGGGAAAATATTAGATACACTTCATCTGACAGACCATGAGTTAAGATATGATCCCTGCCAGTGTAAAAGTGAAATTGGAAGCTGATCCTTTGCTCGACAAATAAGCAAACAAACCTCGAGAGCCTCGGGGGAAAGATCACCAGTGCCCAAGTAAATATGAGCAAGATCAAGAAGAGCTTTTTCACAATTGGCTGAAATCACAGAGAGCTCAAATAAACATGTAAAATATAACATAAAGAAAAAGGAAAATGAGGGCACTGTGCTTGCACTGAGCTATACGTGTGAACACGTCATACAATAAGAAATGAAACTGTAATGACAAATAGGAATGGGATAGTAAGTTGTTCTCAGATGCATCTAATGTAGCTATTTAGATGATGAGCCATATAAATCCTTGTTGTGTCACCTAACACTACATCATGCAAACACTATGATCAGGATGATGTTAAAAGTCAAAGAATTTGTTCATTCATTACATGATAGCATGACAGCTTACTTCAAAAGCTTCCTGATAAAAGGGACACAAGACATGTTTCTTGATTCATGCTAGAATAATTTATTCAGCACAGATGCATTGCTTGACTTGCAGAACTACAGTATATTAATTAAGTTATACGTACAAAACAAAGCACGTGTACATTCTCTTAAAACGAGAAAAATTACAAAGTTCGTGTAAAAAGCAACCCAAATCCACCACGTTCAGCTTTTGGAACCAGTTCTAGACCTATACAAGTTTTAAAATGTCTACACAACAGTATGCATGGGGAAAGATTCGGCTAACTTTTGCCAAAATACTTAGGCTGTACATCTATGAAAGCCATTTATTAACAAAGACTTTCAGAGACTTTTATATGTAACAGAATGATGAATATATTGAATTAAACCAGCCAGAAGATTTTAGGACAAAGTCAAATTAGCTCCATTAGTCCCAAAGTGACTGAATTGAAAGAATTTTCTTATAGACTTGGAGTAATAAGAGCTTTTTTAAAAATCCAGCAGCTATTATCTCTTAGATATGTATGACTTGAATGTTTTGTAATGAATCTGTGAAATGTATGAGTTAAATTCACAGAAGAATACAATTTTTATTTTACTGCTGTCTTTTTCTACTGTTTTTTCTCTTTCGAGAATGTGTAGAACTATGTAACTTCTAAATTAATGGGATGTCACCTTCTGCTTTTCCTGATAAAATGGGTTACTGCTTGGTACCCCCTAAGGCTACGTATGCTGTTGTGTGGTGTGTCTGGTCTTATCACCAAATGAGATGATCTCTACTGCAGCTCTGACATGATGTAATGTGGTTTGACTAATTAAAAATACTTCCTTCAGTGTATTACATGGGTTTTTCATTACAAAGGCTTCTGAACTCCCAAATTATTTTGCAACTGGTCTCTGGTACAAGAAATCATTTTTATTTATTCACCAGCCTTTGAGCATGCAGAAGTGTGGCAAGAACATATGTTACACTGAAGTCTCCAGGACTCCTACTGGCCCCAAGAAAATGTTACAAATGTGATTGGAAATGATGAAGATATTTTGTCCCACAACACTACATTATTATTATCATTATTAACCTTTCCATGGCTGTTATTATTTAGAGGATCTTAAGGTCAGTGCTTGATCCCCAGCAGTTAATGAGTTGTACCCCCGCCAATTGGTTTCAGACTGTAGATGAGAAGTAATAAATGTGGAGAGAAGATTATGACGTGAGCAAGCAGAACAGAGAGGGGAAGAGGCAATAATTTCTGCACATATGCAGAACGGGGCTACATCTGGCTGGTGACCAGTCACCAGCACTGTTCCGCAGGGCTTAGTTCTAGGGCCAGTTCTGTTCAATATATTTATCAGTGATCTGGATGCAGGAGTTGAATGCATGGTTAGTAAGTTTGCTGATGATACTAAACTGGGAGGTGCTGTTGACTCTCCCAAGGGACAAGAGGCCTTGCAGAGGGATCTGGATAGATTGGAGCACTGGGCAATAATCAATGGCATGATGAGCAAGAACAAATGCTGGATTCTGTACCTGGGATGGAGTAATGCTGGACACAAGTATAAATTGGGAGAGGAGTGGCTGGAGAGCAGCCCTGCAGAAAGGGATCTGGCGGTGCTGGTTGACAGTAGGCTCAGCGAGAGTCAGCAGTGTGTGCCCTGGCAGCCAAGGGGGCAAACTGTGTCCTGGGGTGCATCAAACACAGCAGAACCAGCCGGTCAAAAGAGATGATTATGCCACTGCATTTAACATTGGTGCGGCCTCCCCTTGGGTACTGTGTGCAGTTCAATTTAAAAAGGATGTTAAGGTACTTGAATGCATCCAGAGGAGGGCAACAAAGCTGATGAAGGGGCTGGAAGGCATGTCCTCTGAGGAGCAGTTGAGGACACTGGGTTTGTCTAGTTTGGAGAGAAGGAGGTTGAGGGGTGACCTCACTGCTCTCGACAGCTTCCTGAGGAGGGGACGTGGAGAGGGAGGTGCTGATCTCTTCTCCCTGGTACCCAGTGCCAGGATGCATGGGAATGGCTCAAAGCTGTGTCCGTCAGGGGAGGTTCGGACTTGACATGAGGAAACATTCTTTACCTAGAGGGTGGTCAAATGCTAGAACAGGTTTTCTTGAGAGGTGGTTGGTGCCCCATGTCTGTCAAAGTTTAAGAGGCATTTGGACAACGCCCTTAATACCTTAACTTTTGGTCAGCCCTGAAGTGGTCAGGCAGTTGGACTAGGTGGTGGTTGTAGGTCCCTTCCAGCTGAACTCAACCCTTCCCTTCCCTTCCCTTCCCTTCCCTTCCCTTCCCTTCCCTTCCCTTCCCTTCCCTTCTCCCTTCCCTTCCCTTCCCTTCCCTTCCCTTCCCTTCCCTTCCCTTCCCTTCCCTTCTTGTCTTTTTCTTGTCTTCTTCTTCCCTTGTCTTCTTCTTCCTGCCTCCTCCTTTCCCTAGCAGTACATGCTGAGGAAATCTCTGATGACATTTCTTCCCAGCCCTGCACTAGCAGAAGGCATTCAATACCCATAACCACGTCCCAGCCTAGGCATGGGCTCTGTCACGTTGTGGGAAGGAGGCATGTGCCTTCTGGTGGGGGTGAGAGCTGTGGATCGTCTCAAGATAAGTGGACCATCCGCAGAAATCTGCAGAAAGCAAGTGTGAAGTGTGATTTTGAAAGTCTTCTGTGTTCATCCAGTTTAGCTGGGTTTCCACAGGATGGCGAAACCCCCGCATCTCTGACACTAGTGAGGCTCAGAGATCAAGCCCTCAGTCTGAAGCAGGACATGCTCCTCAACTAAAGGGTTGCAAACCTGTTGGAGGTGAGCAATACCTGTTCATTACCCCTGGATTTTGTTTTTGCTCCTTGGACTCATTTTTAGAAGTGTCTGACCTGTTTCTTGTGCAAAAACATGCTATAAACACACGGGCCTGAGAACAACGGTACTCCACCAGAGAGAAGGCTCCTCTGGCCCAAAACTCTGTCTCCAAGGTGGGCAACCACCCCTGTCTAAAGGAGGGCGTATGAGCCGTGCAAGTCCGCTTCTGTCAGGGTCCTGGGGGTGCTCATAGGCCTCAATGGCTGGGCCCGGCCTCCCCTGGGACCCCCACCCTCCCCGTCTCCTGCCAAGGGCCCAGGGGACATGTCTCAGCTCAGCCTGGGGCCTTCAGTCCCTGCCTGAGCCATGTTGTAGGTGTGCCCGTCCCTGCCCCTGTCTCCTGGATGGGCCTGGCACCTGCACTGCAGAGAGCTGCTCTCCTGGATGGAGCCCTCAGACCGAGGTCGGAGCTTGTCATGCGGAACTCTGGGCACAACACAGCATAGCTGTTCTGTTCTGTTCCGTTCCATTCCATTCCATTCCATTCCATTCCATTCCATTCCATTCCCTGCACTCTCCATGAGTTGAATAATGATGAGACTGTTATTTGCCTGAAATGCCAGGGGGGGTTTCAGCTAGGAAAACACTTTCGGACACAGATCACAAAAGTTACAAGTAGAAACGGGATTTTATTTTTCTGAATCTGTTTTAGAGCCGATGCTCTCAAGCATGAACACAATGTGCATGTGTAGCCAGGAGCAGGCTGATGCATTCTTAGTTTAGCTTGAAAAAACATCCCTTGCAGTCTGGCAAAGGAAAGCCACAGAGCTACAGAAAGTAGCAGCAGGAACCGTGGGGTATTTTCCAAAGTATGACACGTATTGATGACAAGCACACTTTTTGCCTTCCAGAACTTGCTCCGCTGCTGTGCTTCTTGGCCAGTGATGCACGAAAAGCACCCTCGTGTCTGCCCAGTGCTTGTACTGCATGCTGGGAGAGCTGGAAAGTGGCAGCTCCTGATGGAGCAGCAAGCCTGGAGCCCTTCCAAGCACAGCCTGTTTTGCACAAGCAAGAATCCCTGGGGAAATGGAGCCAAGGGAAGAGCAGAGCTCGCTCCCGCTACAGACTGGCACAGGGCATGAGAGCCCAAGAGAGGCAGGGCACGAGCGGCGCCTTGGAGGTGCAAGAGCAGCAGGCAAGGACCTACCGAAAGGGCCCAGAGGAGCCCTGACAAGGGGCTGTGCTCAGTGCTGCAGAGGAAGGCAAAAAACGCCCAGGGACCAGTGCCAATCTGCCCTGGGGGGAAATTCCTTCCTGACCCCAGAGCTGGCGATCGGCTATTCCCTGAGCACGTGAGCAAGACCTGCCTCCTCGTCCCACAGGCTGGTCACGCCTCCCGGGAGATAGATGCCCAAGCCCTATTCTCCCTCAACCTGGAGCCATCTCAGGGGCTTCTGAGAGTGGCCAAATGCCCCTGGCC
Source organism: Aquila chrysaetos chrysaetos (assembly GCF_900496995.4). NCBI lineage: Eukaryota > Metazoa > Chordata > Aves > Accipitriformes > Accipitridae > Aquila > Aquila chrysaetos. The sequence goes on from NC_044006.1 coordinate 27,192,541, forward strand.
TGATTGACCTTGGGGGCAAGAATCCTTCCCATGCCTTTGGGCCACCAGTAGGTGTTCCAAAGCGCTGAGACCCCTGGCAACATCTCTGCATCCCATTTCTTACAGCTGCTGCCACTGGCTCCACAGGTGATGAGGATGGTGAGCTCTGCAGTATTTCTCAAGAAGGCATTCCTTGGTCTTGCCACAGCTATCCAGCTGAAAAGGATTTCCATCTTTCAGATGAGCTTTGAAGGTGGCCCTGATGGGAGATGGTTGTTGCAACAGAGAACCTCCAGCAGCCTGGTCCAGCCTCCAGTCTTCCTCCCTCAACCCCCTTGTATTGGGTTTGTGTGGCAAGGTTTTGGTAGCGGGCAGGTTACAGGGGTGGCTTCAGTGAGAAGCTGCTGGAAGCTTCCCCTATGTCCGACAGAGCCAATACCAGCCGGCTCTAAGACGGACCCACTACCGGCCAAGGCCGAGCCAATCAGCGATAGTGGTAGCACCTCTGTGATAATATATTTAAGAAGGAAAAAAAAGTTGCAGGACACACAGAAACGGCAGCTGCAGAGAGGAGTGAGAACATGTAAGAGAAACAACCCTGCAGACACCAAGATCAGTGAACGAGGGGGAGGAGATGCTCCAGGCACCAGAGCAGAGATTCCCCTACAGCCCGCATTGGAGAAGTTCATGGAGGACTGTCTCCCATGGGAGGGACCCCACGCTGGAGCAGGGGAAGAGTGTGAAGAGTCCTGCCCCTGAGGAGGATGAAGCAGCAGAGATAATGTGTGACGAACTGACCGTAGACCCCATTCCCCGTCCCCCTGTGCTGCTGGCAGGGGTAGGTAGAGAATCCGGGAGTGGAGTTGTGCCCGGGAAGAAGGGAGGTGTGGAGGGAAAGTGTTCCGAGATTTGGTTTTATTTCTCATTAGCCTACTCTGGTTGATTGGTAATAAATTGAGTTAATTTTCCCCAAGTTGAGTCTGTTTTGCCCATGACGGTACTTGGTGAGTGATCTCTCCTGTCCTTATCTCGACCCACAAGCCCATTGTTATATTTTCTCTCCCCTGTCCAGCTGGGGGGGGGGGGGGGCGGTGATAGAACGGCTTTGGTGGGCACCTGGCATCCAGCCAGGGTCAACTACCACACCCCTCCAAGTAATTCCACCGGCTCCTCAAGGACTTCCTCTCGGATGTCTTCGGGCTGTCCCCAGGCCATCTCTGGCAGCGGGGCACGGGAGGCTGCCCCTTTTATACTGCCCCGGGGCATTGTGACTGCTGCACTGCCGGCTGGTGGCACTGTGACACCGGGGTGACGGGGCCCCCCAGGCGCAGCCCCTCCGCCCAGCATCCTTCGGAGGAAGGCCTGTGGGGTGCTGGCCCCGGGGGCTGTCCCTGTGCCCAGGAGGCCCAGGAGGCTGTCCCTGCCCTTGGTGGCCATGCACTGGGCCAGCTGCTGGGTGTCCCTGACACCTCCTCTGCCACCCGGCTCCCAAGGACAAACCTGGTGGTGTTATTCTTCTCTCAGACCATGGCAGAAACCAGCCCTGCAGCCCAGACACCACCCCTATTAGCTGTCCCCTCTCTGTGCCAGAGCTAATGGCTGTGAGGCCCCACAGCGAGGAGGACCAGGGACTTGATCTGGCTGGACACAAATGCGGAGAGTGTGTGGAGGGATGATTTTGGTAGCTGCAACCTGGAGGAAAGCCAAAGTGTAACCAGAGCCATAGGTTGGGATGGACGGTGCCAACAGCCCGGCATGGAAATAAGTCAGGCTTTGAAAAAAAAGGGAGTGGAGGTTACACTGGTGTGGTGGAAAGGTTGGTCATTTTCAGACCTAGAACACTGGGATCCATGCCCAAAGCACAGCCAGGCAAATGACGACTCTTCCAAACTGGGAAAATAGCCCATTGCTGCTATTGTCGTCACATCCCCTTTTCCCACTGAAACCAAGCTGCGCAGCTCCTCTGTTAAACACACCCATTGGCTGTGTTTATAGGGGATACAAAATGCACTTCAGCCCTTTAGACAAAGGGGTAAAACTTTCACAGCTCATTTTTGACTTTAACCTTTCTGGGAGTTATTTGCCTACCTCACTTTGTGGGAAGACGTTCACATCTGATCTAAAACCCTGGAAAGTCTCTTCTTCCTTTAGGATTTAGTATTTTGAGTCCTGAAAGGGTAAGGAAGGTACTTTTATTGTCATTTTGTACGGTGGTTCCAAAATTCATCTGTACGTTCAGACTATGTAAAGAAGGACTTTTATATCATATACATTCATTTGGTTGTGGGGATACCCGAGGTGAAAGAAAGGCTTTTGGTTCTCTCTGCATGAACTTTGCAGAGACGTAGCGAGCATGCAGTATTTCCTCACCATTCCCTACCAATGCACCAAGGGACATTTGCTACCCTGCCTACGGTGAGGTCATCCTCTTGGAAAGAAGTCCTAAATGGTTTTGTGTTCTTGACCATCATTATCCTTGCACTCCAGTAGCTCTTCTCCTCCTTTGGCCTTCACCCTTGATATCTTTCTTGAAAGTGATGGCAGCCCGCAGCCTTTGTATTGCTCCTTCCAGTCATCGTCTTCTATAGGTCCTTCATGCCCCTAATCAGCTGCTTAGTCTGTTTGCCTTGATCCAAGATGGAATTTGTGTTTCTTGAATCTGAGGAATAAGAAATGTCCCTAGTGGTACAGGTGAGTCCTGTCCTATTGTATCCTATCCTATCGTATCCTATCCTATCCTATCCTATCCTATCCTATCCTATCCTATCCTATCCTATCAAGCAGGTAAGCTAATGCCAGGAATCCTACGTCATGAGAGTGGACTTGGAAGTGGATCAGCAGTGACATCTGTCACGACCTGGGCTGGACAGACCAGGGAGTCGTGTTGAGTTCGGAAATCCCTCAGGCTAAATTAAGGTGAAATGACATCAAATGATCAAGTAAATATTTTATTCATGGCAGAAGCAAACTGAACTTGGGAGGCATAACAGTAGGTGGCAGGGTTTCTCATAACACAAATTGGCATGGAACTACCTCAGTAAACCATGTAACCTGTGGTAACCACATACATCAATTCAGGGAATAAGGAGAGCCCTCCCGTTGAGTCACGAGTTTCGGAGTGGACCCCCTTGCTTTCTAGACTCCTTCTCAGAGAAGAGCCTAGGGGCAGCTGGATCCACTCCTAGTCCCAGACTTGGTCAGTGGTTTATGTCTAAAGGGATGAGGTGTAGGGATTATAAAAAAGGGAAGAGAAAGAGAGAGCAAGACAGAAAGAGAAAAAGGAAGAGAAAAGAGAAAGATTTCACTGGTCCTGGGTCCAGTGTTGGTCCAGTCAGCCTAGGGGTCCAGTTCTGGTGGGCGCACGTGCGTGGGGCTTCAGTTTGTGTCCTTTTATCATCCTTGCCCCTCCTTTGGGCAGGCACTCAAACTCATTGGGCTAATTAAGTGTCATGCGTGGTTTGTGCTTTCAGAACCTTCAGGAAATGGGTCAGTGGGCTTGGGGGTCATTTGGGGAGTAACTTCTCCTTCCCTGCGGACATGACTGTTGTTTGATCTTTGGCCATGCAGGGTGAGCTGTCCTGCTCAGCATATCAGAACAGGAGATCAGATCGGCTTCTTTTCACCTGTGGTTCCTTGCTATGCAGGGTTCATTGTTACGCAGAGTTGGTCGTTATGCAGAACTTGCCCCACCACAACGTTTGAGACATTAACTCCTTCAGTCTCTCACAACATCTGATTTACATGTTGTCTGATTAATGTCAGGATGGATTAGGTTTGGGGGCTTGTTTGCATTTTGGTTTGGAGCTGTTGGCTGCTGGTTGGTTGGGCTGAGGGGGAAGTTGCTGTTGGAAGTTCTGTTGGTATACTGACTGGTGACCTGATCTAGCAGCTTACAAGCCCCATTTACACCTGTGAGTAAAATTCATCATTCTCCATACCAGAGACTTTACTATCAAAATAAATGAAACATTGCAGGTATATGTACAGGCAAGTAATTTCATATCTAGCCAGGAGGTCTTTTTTTTTTCTCTTTTGCAGCTGGAGCTTTCACCTTATTATCTGAAGTCCTATAAATTTTAAATATTAATTCATGAAGTTTTATTATTAGCCTAAGATCAAACTTTGCTTTCTGATGTTTTTTGTGTGCGAATCAGATCTTAATAGTCACATTACGTTGTCTGAGTTTCTTGCATGATATTAGGAGTCCTAGTTTACATTGTTAGTCACCCTTGGCTGCTTTGTCTTCATCTAGGCAAGGACCCAGAACTCTCTCGCACCAGAGTTGTCTTTGAGGGAGGGTCTGGGATCTGCTAGATATAAACTGTTATTCTTCACTGCTTTCTAAATGTGAGTTTGGTGAGGGAGGGAGGGAGGAGGAAAGGAGGGAAGAGAGAAGACAACTGGTGTTCTGTGCAAAGCTGAGAGGCCTGAGACTTAGGTTCAAGTCCCAGGTATGCTAGAAAATTCCTTCACAACCTTTTGAAACTGGCTTTAGCTATGCCTACCAGAGAACTTGCAATGCTCTAGAAATGTTCCCAAACTAGTTAGGTACCAAGAAGAAGGTCGGTATTCACACAGCTCTCTATTTAGGCTACTTAACCCCTAACTGAGAAGCAAGGTATCTTCCAGGCTTGAGTATCTCTCATTGCTGTACTGTATTTCTAAACATCCCCCGAGGTTCTCCATGCTTCAGCCTTTCTCTATGAAATCCTCCTTCCCTGTTCACACATTTTTTGAAAAACCACAGGAAGAGGTGCTATTTGTCACGCTATGTTTGGATGGCACCTGACAATGGATGTCATAATCTCTAGCCAACAGTGTGATACAAATAAACAGAAGGAGTGATTCGCTATTATTTGCTTGTACTGCTCTATCAGCCAGAGATAGCAAGCCAATTTTACACCCTTCAGAGTGAAAACATAGGTAAGTCTGTGGGTAGAATGATAAGATTGTAGACTGGATTAATCCTTCAAGAAGGATAGCAAGATCTGTATCACCTATCAGACATCTGAAGTGGTCTGGATGAACCGTCTTGTTCCGACAGCGAGATAGATTAAAGGCAAATAACCAAGGAGGAAAACTGGACAGAATATCACTTAGACAGCATAATGGTGACCATCAACAAGTCAAACCCCACTGGCTATAGTTCTTCTTCCCCAGAGCACCTGGCTGGCCTGCAAGTCTTCCCGCTAGCTGTCACAAGATGGGGCAGGAGCCAGTGGCCCTGCCATGCATGCGCCCAAGGAACCTCTGCAGGCTGTCATTTCTTAACAAGGGAAGAAAATGGGCTGTGCTGCCTTCTCAGTGCCTTCTGCCCCCAGCTTGCTGGCCGAGTGCTTTCCCCACTCTGAAAGCCACCTGGTTCCCTCTGTATCTTTTCAGTGGTCTGCAGTTACTCCCATTTTGTTCTGAAGGATGCACTTTAAGTGAGACAACCTGATGCTGGTTCAGAAACTTGCGTGACAACCTGTCCTGGCTATTCTGCCCCTTGTCCTCCCCCTCTCTGCTTCACAGTACTGTCAACCAAGTGTTCAGCTGATACTGAATCACAAACACAACGGCAGATAAAGCAGAAGGGGAAGAGATACAGCACTTGCTTTCTCAGCGTTGAGCCATACAGCTTAACAGATGGTATAGCATATTCCTAAAAGCCAACTACCCTTCCAGCCATTAATTGCATGGCGCTCTACACCTAGTATTCTGAGGCATGCTGGGGTTTTATTTACAGGATTTTGATCTTATGTTAGGCTCTTCTGAATTATAACCCGAATACTGTTGTTATACTATGGACCCACAGGTCACAAGGGCATGCTACAATTATGAAAGATTAATGAGATGCTTCATTAACCTTTGTACCTTTGACTACTTGGAAATATCTCATCTGTGTTATTTTCAAGAAGAAGAAAAAAAAAGTGTTAGTAAAAGGAAGCAATATACTTTGGTGTTATTAGAACACTTTTGTTCCAGATGTTAGCACTGTTTCTACTTTATCTTGTCTGTCTGCTCATACCTTCCACTGTGTTCTCCTTTCCCCGCTTTCTCCTTTCTCTCCAGGCCTGCTCTCACCTCCCTCTGAGAAAAGCAGTGACCTTCTCAGTGGTGGAGGGGCATCCCACCAACACTGGTCTCACAAACAAACCATCCAAAATTCAGATTTTATTCAGGGAAGTTTGTACTCTTCTGACTCTGTTTTTAATCTTCATTTCTTTCATTTTGTGTCAGTTTTCCAACATCTCCCATGATTTAATGGTGATTTTAGAGGCAAGTTTATTGTAGGTAAAAGGAGAAAGGTAACTTCCTATTCATGTAGCTGCTTTATGACTGCTCTAAAGTAGTATGAAAACAACTCTAAAAATACATATCTAAGAAAGGAAGAGTTTACTTTCTGAGACTAAGTATTCTGTATGGCAGGACAGTTTTAGACTATGTTAGATATTTGTTTCTGTGTTATAGTGAAGAACATGAATAAATGAGAAAAAACACAATAAATATAACTTCAGGCAAGCGGCTATTTTAATGTGTTCAGATTTTGTCTAGATAACTCATTACCTAGTTCTTGATTTGGTGTTTTTTTGTCATACTGTAATTTGAATTTTTTATAAGAATGAGAATTCTGTGGATAAAGCACTGTACACAAAATCTTCCCAAAGTGCTAAATTGCTTTTTTGAATCTCTTAAATCTCATTGAAGCCCAGTAAGCCTCAGACTCCTGAGTCACTTAGGTGTTCTGAGAACTCTCCTCTAGTTTATACTCTTCAGGGATACAGCCCTACCTCCAAAAGCTGATAGTTTAAAATTAGACAAGATAGCAAAATAATTGATGTGAGCATTGTTTCAGGGAGGGGAAAAGTCAAAGACATATTAAAGGAGAAGCTTTCACACATGTCTAAGTGCATCATTAAAAGCTAACTTCCATCTTTTCCTGCCCTTTTCCCCTTGTTAACTCAAAGATTCAGTGGTTTTTCCATGCCCATGCTTGAATTGGGCAAAAGATGCCAGAGTGAGCTCCTGTCGCCAGAGTCCCTGCTGTCATAATCACAAGCCAGTCCACCTCTCCTCCGTAGTCACTTTATTCTCCATGTTAAGGAAACTTCCAACATAGTGACATTACAGTGTCCACAGCAAGGCTGGGAAGCTCTGTAACTCCTGCAAAACTGGGAGCTTTGCCTTTTTTCATTTGTCTATGGGACCCCATGCCCTCATTGGGCTTGTGTCAGTAACATATTGTGCTTTTATGAGAGTTGCTCTTTTCCTCCCACAAAAGGAGAACAAAGGAGGAAATGGTGGTGAATTGTGACTCCAGAATATTGCTCTGTGTTCAGTAATGAACCTGCTCCTTAATGGAGAGATGGGATTTGCAAAATGCTGAGGAACCGCTCCCAGAGGTTCCCTGAACATGACTTCCCACTGGATGGGCATTGGGTGTAAATCACACTGTCCTTGAACCTCACTCCTGTGACAAGATTCTGGCCCATCCACCCTGATTCAGCTGAGGCTGAATTGCCACATCCCAGAGATTTTCTTTGAATTTTAGTTTTTTTAATTTGCTTTTGGATGTGGAGGCTCTTCACTAATGAAAAACAACTCTTAAGGCTGAGGTACCAATTGGTGATACCCAGTTAAGCTTGCATAAGTTTCACCAAAGACTGTAGGTGAAATCCTGGCCTCACCAAAACTAATGTATAAAACTCCCATGAGGGAGGACAAGTCAGGCTAAGATCTCATCCTGTAAGAACAGACAAAGGTCAACAGCCCTTAGCAGCTTTTTCATTTGCCAGATGAAGTCCTATATCCATAATTTCATTCAAAATCTGCACCTATACATAGATTAGTAATTAAGCTAGTCCTAACAGATGCAATATGTATTTGCTATCTGACAAAGGATCATGGAGTCTGGAGAAAGACTAATGCAGTCAAACATTAACAAATTATTTATAAAGGAGCATCAGGCCTTGTGTTGCCTTGCCAAGGCCTGTTCAGAAATGCCCATCAATCGCCTTTAACTGGTGTGCCTAATCTCCCACTTCAATTCCAGGGTCTTTTTTCATCCTTTTTTGCTGTAAATATACCTTTTTTTTTCCCTCCTCACACAGGAACTGGTGAAGGTCAAACGTCAGTCCCTCTTTTTATGCCGGACAATTTAAAGTCTATAACGATGAACTCTATATTGAACGCTTGTCTTAGTTCAAGATGTTTCTAACTTGGGCTTTTCACAAACTGTTATTGATCTCCACCTCCAAAGCAGTAAATCCTTTCGTGTAGTAATTCCATAAATACAGCAGAGTTGGGGGGGCTTTGAATCTTCATTTGATCAAAAAGTTCCAAATCTCTCAGATAAATCTATAGCTCTCAGTGTCAGCTTTGCAGGTATTCAATCATCTTTTCTTGGACAGTAAATCAGATGCCTTGAGTTTATGCAAAATTTTTTGGTATACTTCCATGATGCCTGTCGTAAGTATATTGTCCTCAGCTGACTGCCAATTAAATAATAATTTGCATTTATCATTATGAGAAAGAGGTTATCCACTTAATAAATTTAACTAACTCTTTTTCTCCTCTTTTAATTTATGGTCACAGACAGTTATAATTTCAGGAGGATGGAGGGGGTAAAATAATTACCTGAATCTACCTAATGCCTGCCTCTAAAGTTCCTTAAAAACTGGATTAGTAAACTCTAATATTTATTAGGACTATTTATAATAAATCCCATTAGAATCTTCTTGAAAATATTTGGATTGGGTGAAATTAACCTCTTACAGGCACAAAAGGAGGGAGCAGTGGCTAGTAGTTTAAATGCAGGGTCTGAAACTGATTCCCAAGTTCTCTTCTTGGCTCTTTGATGTTTAGCTGCACGGCAATGTGGGAGAAGTAGCTGCTTCAACACCTGTAGTAGGAGCTGGAGCCACTTCCTAAATTTGGTAATAGATGCCTGGCCATAATCTGCATATTTTTACTGGTAACACAGTTGTCCAGCTACCTGGAGCATGTCCTTTCTTTGCCTCTGTAAGGGGTTAGCTGGAAACAATATTACAGAGGTGAAGACAGGCTTTTTTTCTGGAGAAATGAACTGTTGTCAGATTCAGAATATATCTCTTTTATTGCACATCTTTTTGTCATTTGCTACAATAAATGTTCAAAACCACACCATGCAAAATACCTCCTAAAGATAAGCACAAATCAAAAACTCCTGACTCTATTAGGCATTAAAAACATGGATTCATTAGCGATACTGGTTTTATGGCATTTTATAATTTTCCCTCCTTCTGAGGCCTCACCTGTATTCCACAAAAAAATACCTTTCTGCTTCTGTCCCACAGAGACAATCTTATGCTTGTCTTTCTCTGCTCCATAGGCACAGTGTCCTAATCTGAAAGATATAATCTGAGTAAAACTCAGAGGAGCTGTTTTCAGTTTGAGTTTGACTTTGAAGTTTTCTGCTTCTATTTCAGACCTGGAGAAAGGGGATTTGGGCCTGAAAGTTTGTCTCTGTCTTCTCATTATTTGTCCAAATCCCTTAACTTCTTCCTTCCAGCCTTGGCTTCATTATATATTAGCATATCACAGCTACTGCAATACTACTACTGTCAAAGGAAGACAGTAACTGAAGACTGATTTGAAAAAATAAAGTTGCCCTTGCAGGGCCCTAGATTTGCATTGTTTACCATTCTTTTGGATACAACCATCATTTTTTTTTGGCTTCATCTAATTCACTATTGGCCATATGTTTTTCCCTCTGATATTCCTGCAGTTTCCAAAGACTTTCTCTGAATTTAGGAAAGTGGCTTATTGGCCAGATAAAACAAGAAGGCCCCAACTACACTTAGCTAAATCAGGACCTTGTTATGGTCTTGCAATTCCTTTCCCAGCTGCTTTCAATTTTAAAAAAACCTTCTCAGTTTATCAAACAATCCATAATTACTCTTTAACATCTAGCGTCTAATGCTTTGTATAATTAGTATTCAAACAAAAATATTTTGTTGATAATTCATGTTAGTTATGAAGCGCTCTGCTTCTTTTTCTGTGCCTCCTTATTCCCAAATGCAAGGTGAATGTAACTGTGAAATTCTTTTATCAGAAGTAATAAAGCCAGTGGTTATTAAATAGTGGTCTATCATTTGCATTGGCTTTGTTGCATCTTTAGTGAAAAGCTTGATAAGAAAAGTGCAGAGGAGCCCACAAGAAATGTCGTGGGATAATAGTTCTTCCTTGCAAAGGTTTGCAAATCCCTGCACTTGATCATAAAGAAAGTACTCTACAGCATCTCTGCTATGATGCTGTGTTGGGTCTGGCAAATGTTCACAATGTTTGAAAACAGTGATCAGCTAGTAAAACTTCTTTTAAGCTATGCTTGTGTTTATTTAAAAAAAAAAAAAGTCCATCCTCTTTGTGCATTAACTATCCTTCATCCCACTACAAAAAAGTGTTGCTTTTTCCCTGTGAACTAAAACAATCTTTGAAAAAGTTTTGGTTTTCTACAGTAGCTCCCCCAGTTACTGGGTACTGCTAGAGTAATCTGTGTGCTAGAGTGATCCACTGTCATGTTTGTAAGGAGGATGAAGGACCAACCCTGTGGCTGAGAAAACAGTGTTTGGTTATTCACAATTCACCTTTGCATCTTAGGGTTTGGACCACTGAATTATGCACTCATGCGCACAATTATTCATTCATATCTATTTATAAATATACATTCACATATGTATATACTTTCATACATGTGTACATATATGTACACACACACATACAATGGATATGTATAATAGGTATTCAGAACTTCAGATTAAAGTCCTTTGAGCCTGTGCAACCTAAGCAGGAAAGGAGCCAGACTCTGCTTTCAAACTTTTAAAATATGTTATCACATTTGTGAAGTATTGGTTTTGCACCAGGGAGACTAGCAGCAGTCTAGCAGTCTGAGCAGACTCAATCCAGGTAATATAATAAAGGATGATTTGAACAACTGCATTTATAGTAAACACAGTACTGCTAAATCAGTAAGTGCCAGTGAACAGTATACATGACTACTAGCTCTCCAGCACTTGGTTTAGATCAAGCAGCCCCACCACGTTACTCTGATGCATCATTTGCTCTTAAAATCAGAAAACCTGATTCAGATCTCCACGTGCTCTGCTGGCAAACAGCAACTGGTAAAAAAATTAGATGGAGTGGGTCAAATTCTACACTCATTTGGCAGATAACAACACCTGCTGTTCATCTGTCTGCATTTAAAGAGCTGGCCAGCTTGCAGTTCATCAGCATTGCTTTTGTTCAGGGTCTACCTTGTGAACGAATGCCTGTGAAGTTCCAGGTGAGCGCCTTCTTCCATTTCTTTTCTTTACAAGGGAAAGGAGAAGCTCAAAATAAACTTGCAAGGGATGAAAAGTAATTGGGAAATAACACTCCTTCTGAAACACTCTCTTAAAGCTGTTTTAACCAAGCGCATATATTCATAGTGCTCTACACTACATTCTGCTTACTTAATGTTCACGTGATTTGATTTTTTTTTCCTCTGCTTAGATCTGGCACCTGCTACACAGTGGAAACCCATTAACTCTTCTACAGTAAAGAAATCTACACAAAGCACAAAGAGCAAGAAAACAGAAAGATCCCTGGGCTGACCTGCAGCTTGGCTCACATGGACCGAGGCAGGGATAACACCCTGGGAAACTGGTGTCAGCCGTATCCTATCAGAAATGGCATGTAAGGCCAAGCAGTAAGTGTACAGATATTAGGACTAACCTACTGAAGGCAATGGTTTCTCTACATGGAAACTGGTATGCATTTCAGTTTGGCTACAAAGACACTGCATGTCAAGGTGTTGCTTAAGCCAGGCATAGACAACTTCCTTGGTTTCAACAAGGGGTGGACCTGTTACACTAGGCATTGCCTAATATTGCTAAATATCTTTCAGTTAGCTTTATAATATATGTCCAAACAAAGGGTTTCCCTACTGAAGTTGAAACTTTCCGTTTATTACTATTTCCCATGGAAAATGTCACTGACAACAGATGGATTTCTGCAATGTACTTCAATAAAGTGCGCTGGTGCTACAAAACTGCTTTGTCAAAGAGAAGAAAAAACTGCTGTGCTTTGACTCTCTTAAGTCTTGCTTGGTGGCTTTTGATGCATGATCACATTAAGACCCTGTGCTTTAAGCCACCAATACCTTTTTCAAAATTCAGGCAGTATGCCTTATGTTTCGGACTTTCTTTTCAATGTTAGATGCTGTGGACAGTTCAGGTCTTGCAACTTCAATCTGGCAGCCCTTAAAATTTGCCCTCCTCAAAAACTGTCTTCTCAAGTGTCAGACATCTAGAGTTAGAAGTAAATAGAGTTGACAGGACCATTTAACTTTTTTTCTTAGGTGATCCTCCTGTAATAATACAAGGACGGCATAAGGAGATGCCAGAATGCATTATTTATTTCCTGACTTATTTTAGGTAGTTAATACAGGACTGGCTAACTTCTGAAAAAAGCTTTGTGATATTTAGTCAAATACTTTTACTGTTAATCTTGTGTTTAGTAGACTGGTATTCTGTCATCTTCCACTTCTCTCCTAATATTTTTTAAACTATTTGTCAATTTCAGCTGCACTTTTTTGGATGGGTAGACCCCTTAGAAATACCAAGTCCCCACAAACTTGGAGAAATTAGATTATTATGTGATTTTGCACTGACAGCGGGTCAACGTAGAAGCTTATCCATGAATCCATAGAAAACAGGCGTTTACTGTTTCTGATGTTCAGAAACTAGTCAGGGTTTTTCTTTTCTCATGTCTACATTCACGACTGAGAATAATCTGCCCTCACACTTAATCTTTTCCAGGTACATACATGTTATCAAATTGCCTTGTTGTCTCTATGCAAAGTACACTCAGTTCTGCTAGCAGTCTGCACTGAATGTATTTCTTCAGTCTTTTATCGCTTTAGTTGCCCTCATTGGATTCTTTCTGATTTATTTCATATTTTGGGTTGAAGCCAGCGCTTCTCCACCAGCACCAACTTGACTTACAAAATAAATCTTGGCATAATAGAAATGAAGGTAACGGCGGCACCAGAGTGGTGTGTACAGCTGCAGACCTGGCCTCGCAGAGTTGATATGAAATAGTGCCGTTATTACTCCCTCGATTCCTTACTCGTTAATGCTACTGTTTATGCATTTCAAAACAGCAATCACCTCTTTTTGTAGCAGTAGCTTCACACTTCATGCTTGTCTAGAGTTAATGGGCTCAGGCTGCATTGGGATCCCTTGATTAAGCTTTGGTATGGTGAAACACTTCAGGTATGCTGTGTTGGATCACAGCCCCAGCCTGCACAACAGAGCCTCTCTCTTTCCCCAGTGAAGCACCTTGAGCATATGGTTGGTTTGTTCTAGTGCTTGCTGCAGTTTAGCTACCTCCTTTGCAGTTTTAACTGCTTTTCTTAGCGTGTCTTAGGCTATTTAGGCCAAATGGCCTAATCTGGTTGTCCACAATTAGACATTTAAAGCACTAACCAAGACCTAACCAAGTAGACTGACTTTTATTTGAATTTTGTTTTCCCTTAGTTTGTTTAAAATCACTAATTCCTGAGCACTTGCGAAGTCTGAACATCACATCACTTCTTGGGCATATAAAGCTTAAGACTTAAGCATTGATATTGTCAGCAAGTGAAATTTAGGAAAAAGCAAGCTCCTCAGCTGCATGTCCCAGCTGGGGCAGTGGGAAAAGAGAACCTCAATCAAGCTAAAAACATGGCAAATCCATTCCTGTGCATTTAATGTATATGTTACACCACGCCGTTGTAAAAATCTGGGTTCAGAGGCATTGTAACTCAACTGATGTATAATGGCCAAGGAAGATGTCATCCATCAGCTGAGATAAGTCTGTGGGCATACATTTAGCCTATCCCACCTATGGAAATCACACCCCTCAGGCTACTTCATTGCCTCAGTCAAGGTAGACTAAGAAATTGCTACCAGCAGTTACCACAGCTCAGATGATACTGCAAACTGATCTATATGGAATCCCAAGTAGAACTTGGCTTTAGCGCAATTTCAACTTTTACTGTGTTCCTGGAGTACCAGAGAAGGAAAAAGGCCTTAATTTCTTCCCCAGTTGGACTGATCAGACTTTTCCTACACAATTGATGTGACTTCTTATTTCCTGAGCTAAGGATTATGTCTCCAGAAGGATGGCTCCCGCTGGATCTTGCAGAGGTAGCTAATTCAAAGACATCACTCTAAGGTGCAAGTCTGCCAGACTGGAGTTCAGCAGCAGAAATCTGTTGTCTGACATAGTTACTCCTTACATGATGTATTACTCATTGCTGTGTCTAGTGTAATGACTGAACTGCTTTCTTTGTCAAAACTGTCCATATTTATATATGTGTATACATGCATACGTACATATAAATATATAAATTTAACATGTAGCATGCACACACAAAAACTCATTTGTTTTTATGGTATATGTGTGGTCCAGGTGGGAAATTTTGCTTTTTTCCTTGAAGAAACAAAAGCAACCTTCCCCTACCCCAAATGTTTTGTCTGGAAATTCAAGTGGATGCTTCCTAAGGTCTGCCTTCTCTTTGAAACAGGCTCCCTATCCAAACTGGATCTCTTATGAAGGGCCACCATGTCACCTCTTGGTGATTCACCATGGTGTTTCATGGATGGAATAGCCCAGGTAGAAGATCTAGCCTGCAGCTGAAAGAGGACACTAGAGCTACAACTCCCACATAGCTTAACAGAGCAGAAATCGTCGTTTTCTTGAAACACCCATATGTTACCCATCTTCCAGGTACTGCTCATAACAATATAGCTTTTTGTAGATGAAATGCAAGGCCTGGATAGAGCAGAACTCAGGAAAGCCATAGACTAAGTTTTCAGTTATAGGATGTGCTTTTCTAGCACAATGTACCTTACAATCTACGGTCACTTTTTAAGCAAGTAATTAAGCATTACTGTGAAGTATGTAAGAATAATTATACCCATTTAACAGATGTTGGAATGGAAAGAAAGCAAAGCATTAGCTAGTAATCCCCTGGAGAGCCAGAAGACTAGATTCATAACCAACTGCTGTATCTTAGTCTCTTTCATAATATAGCATATTCTCTTCCAACTGCAATTTTTACAATTATTCCTCATTAGATCAACTTTCTTTAAACTACAGCATGAGTGGATGTTTTAATTCACCCTCATTACCTAACAAACAAATGCTAGATTAACCTCTTTGTCCTTGGAGACTGTCTCTCTGAAATTGCTATTTTTCCCTTGGACAGTGACCTCAGGAATGTCCTGGTGACAATGTACGGCAGAATGCTTTACGCATGCTCCATAAGAAAGCCGAATGTTTAGCATCACGGCAATGATAAAATGAGTTGTCTACTCTGAACTGGTGAAGAGGAAGCCTTTGAAAAATACTATTCCTGGTGGCAAGTAACTGTTCTGTTATCCAAAGTGCCTTGTTGCTAGGCATTTGTTGTCTCTTATTTTGGTCATGGCTCAGATATTTTATAATGCAGTATGCTGCCTTTCAAGAAGAATCAACCTGGATTTTTTTCTTTTGCATTTCTCTACTCTATATTTTACAAGCCAATTCCCCTACACACATCTGAAAAAGCCTTTCCTTCTGCTGATAAAACTATTTTATTTTTGGTTTTGTAATTTTGCAGTACAGCTATTTTAACATCACACCCATTGTTAGAGGCTTCTTTACCCAGAAAAAGAATCGTCATTAATGGTTAGAGCCTCTAACTAGAAGCTTTTCTTATTTGCATTACTGTAACACCCTCAGGTCTCTTAAGAGATCTTGCACTGGCCTTCATATTACACATAGATATTATAGACAAACAGTAAGATGCCATTTACCATTCCTATCCCTGAAGAGCCTTCAACCTCCTTGTTACTTGCCTGACTCCTATGCTCATTACTTTTTCTTTTTTTCCTCTCATCCATATGCAGTTTATTCTTCTTTCTATTTAGCTATTTTTACTCATAGGATTCATCCCTACCGTGGTAGTGTGTGGAAACAGCAGTTATGTTATGCTGGCACTGTACAAATATCACAGTCCCAACCTGAAGTACTTACAGTTTAAGATACAGGCTTGCTTCTGGGGTGGGTTTATTTAAAGAGGGAGTTGTGCCTGAATATGAATTGAAGACAGTAGAGCTAGGCTAGTTTTATATTAGTTTCACTGCGAAAACAAACTTTCATACTCAATCCTACATCTCTTTTATTTACTTTCTCTTTATAGCCATGTAATTCCATATACTTTGAGAAAATGAATTATGTCTCATGCTAGCATTAACAATAAGAGAAATAAATGCAAACAACGCATTATACAGGTAAACACTACAGGATATGGCCATTAGAGGATACACTAGAATGCAAATTGTATGCTTCAGATGCTGAAAAAGATTGTAAGGTGTTTGGGTTTGGGGTTTTTTTTATCCCCCTCAATTTAGTCCAAAGTACCCAAGATGCTTGCTGGGTCTGTACTCTAAGATAGATTACGCGACGCAATTACCTTTAGTAGAGGGAAACACTTGCCTGAAACTATATCGAAGTCAATTTTATACAATTGAATTTGGATTTCAAAACCAGTCTCCTACATGCAGAACATAAACATCCTCCCTCCCATCTACATGGAGGCAGTTAAATGAGGGTCCTAATTCACACTGGGTGGTAGGAGGCATGCTGGAACAGGGACCTGCTGCCACAGCCTGCGCGGTAGCGCACTGTCTCTGCAAGAGGAGGGAGTCCCAGGAACCTGAGAAAATGGTGCAAAGCTTTTACGGTTAGTACTGCAGGTTTTGTTAATGGCTCCACTGATAATTGTAAGATCGGCCAATAAAATCTGGCTTTGGCTTTGCCTCCTCATTTCCAGATTTTGACTTTATTTTGCTCTTGTTCTTTTATTATTCTTTCCCCTACTCCGGGTTGGGGGTTTTTTTGGTTTGTTTTGTTTCTTTCTTCTTTTTTTTTTTATGGTCCTCATCAAGCAGCTGTTCCTAGTGTGGGTGCCTGATCACTGCTGCTTCTCATTTGCCATAGTCCCTCCAGGACTCCCATGTCATCAACACCTGTTTCTTATTCTTTCGAGTGGTGACTAAAAGGCACATTAACCAGATCCTTCCATGTCATCCGCAGAACAAAATTGCCTATTGCCAAGGCAAACAAAAAAAGACAAAGGCTCTAACTCTGTTACCTTCCTTTTTGCCTCTCTTTCTTCCTTTTTTTCTTCTTTTTTTTTTTTCTTTTTTTCTGCCCCTTCCATCGTAGGAGGGCAGAATTCCTGGCCCTTTTTTCAGATCACCTGTCAGCTGTTACTAATAGTGTCCTCCCTTACCAACCCATTAGCCACTCACCTATCAGCAGGTTAATAGTGTGCTTAGTACCTGCTTCTTTATCAAGTATGTGCAAAAGGTTTGTGCTCCTAAACCAAATGTAAGTTTACCTTTTTGGCCCTTAATTATCTTTTTTTCCTTCCTTGTTGAAATGAAGAGAAATTGACCCTTCCTCTGATTTTGCCAATAATTACAGCCTGCAGTTTTATCTCTGTAACACTGCATTCTAGTTTGTGAGCTAGATTTAAGTCTTACAGCTCACACTACATTAGTCCTCCTCCAAAGTGTCATTTTAGTACATGTAAGGAAGACTTTATTAATGTTATTGTTATTACTGTAGTTGCTGGAATGTTTGTTATTCTATATATAAAATACATTATTGAGACTGGATTCACTCCCCAATAAGTTTATTTTGGCAGAGCTTTTCTTGGTGGGCAGTAAGGAGGACTGAGTTTTTTATGGTTTTGAAAAGCTTTGATAAGATGTTTAAAGAACCTCATGGAAGACAACACTAAATCTAAATTCCTCTATTTCTAATAGGCAGAAAATGCAATTAACCATCTTTCCCTGGAGTAGTAATATAGCAGGCTCCAGCAGGTGTGTTAGTCTAGTCAGCCTTTCACTATAAAAATAAGTGAAATGCAGAGCAGATGCTGTAATAACCATTAATTTACATTCACCAACTATATTTGTTATAAAAGTAGATGAGGACACTGGAAAAACAAGTTATTTTTGGCTCTTCCATGCAATATCACAAGAAAGCTACTGTAATGTGTTTAGCAGAGCAATGAATACATATTGGCCGAATTTATCTCTGCTATAACCCTGCAGAAATGTGGAATGAATTTAGTCCTAAATTCCACTTTGTGGAAGGAAGGATAAAAGTAGAGGAGTTTATTGAACATCACCTGAAGTTTTACCAGATCTGGTACTGAACTAACTTTAAAAAAACTTCACAAGGAAAACAGAACAATATGCAGACTTTACCTCAATTTTACTGTTCAGGATCTACAGTTATAAATTCCTATTAGAAAGAGATTTTAATGAGTTATGTAATATCCTATATCCAGAGGAACTCAAAAGAAAAGTAGCGTTTCTTAGCTGCTGATTTCTGTAAGACTTCTGTGCTTAGTGCTGGCCTCTTTGTACTGATTCAACAATACTGCACGTTCCTGCAGAGCCACACATAGGTGTGGGCACATGGCTACTGGGCAAAAGGGTCAAGAGTATCTTAGATTGTACAGTATCTTTCATCTGGGGATGCTGAAGTGCTGCATATACAATGAAATGAACTTTGCCATAGGTCAGTTTAAGTATGCTATTTATTTATTTTTAGAGGTGAAAGCAAAAAGCTCAACCAGCCTTGTTGGTTTACTACAATGGTTGAAAGTCCTCACTCCAAAGCACAGTGTTCAACTCCTGAAATAATTTGTCCTTAAACTCATAGTACTTGTGTCACCTCCGTCTTTGCTGTAATATTTGACAGCCTTTTCTACTAATGGTAAAGTATAAGAACAAGTAAAATAATTTCAAAATTATTCCTGGTTTCATTTTTTCTTGAAATGCTGGTATTAAACCAGAGTTTTGACTTCTCTGCAAAGTTGTCTTTTTATATTGAGACTACAATCTAACAGATCGCAGTTCTAATAAAATCAAGACATCAGGCCTTTTTCCCTCTGATTGTTACTCATGCAGGGGGATGCTTATGATATTTTGCCTATATTTGCCTGTATTACAAATCAGATCTTTTTGAAAGCTCTATTATATATCTGCCTCAGTTTTGAATGGAAGCTTGATTAATGTCTCTTACTGGTGGATTGCTAGACCTGTGAAACACATCAGTGGGAATTGTTTCAGGCTGGCTATGAAGCCAAACTCTTACAGGTTTCTAGCTAAGAGAAAAAAGCCACACAAAAAAAATTGTCAGAGGTTCCCTTTAGTAGAAAAATTTGCAGAGGCCTTTGTGCTATCATTATTGAAAAGTTTAGACTTCTTTTTTTCCCCCTGATTTTTCAATGAAAACAAGTACACAAATTCACTACAGATTTGCTGGTAGATCCAGTTCAAGATGTGCATTTCTTGGAGAGAAAAAAACCATTATGCTTGAAATCTTTTTTCCAACTGGAAGTGTTAACATTGTGCTGCACTGCATCCTTATTTTTTAGTAAAAGAGCCAGTGCTTAAGAGTTTCATGCTGAGCGATTTTGAGCAGGGTGAGATAAGTGGTCAGACAGTGACTTTCAGTGATTCTTCCCCAGCAATTGCACAAAGGGCGGGGGGGAAGAGGGGAATTCTCAAGTGAAATGAGGAGAAGGATGATGGTTTGAGCTGCTTTGGGAAAGAGACACCCTATAATAGAGACAGGGCAATAAAGTGAGAGGATGACAACCATGTATGTGTCACTTTTCAGTGGCCGTGTGTATGTTAGCACGGCTCTGGCTTCAACCCTGACATGGAGGGATATTCACACAATGTGACTGTGTCTTATGTTGCCAGCTGCTTTTCCTGGACTCCCTCTGTTGTCTGTGGAAAGCAAATACTTCTCTGGAGGGCAATTCAGAAAAGGAGCCTCATTTAGTTCTGCAGAATTGGTCTCTGGAGCATCTCTACTTCTCTCCATTGACTATAGAGGGCATCTAAATTTGGGCTTAAAGATAGATGGTGTGAATACTTCCTTTTCTTTCCCCCAGCTTCCTCAGTGGTTCTGCTCTGATTTTAAAGTCCCTGGGTAACTGGACCATGTGATGTTTCTTCTTGAGGGCTGTCAGCACTCAAACTCACACAAGGGAATGCATTTCAGAGGCCAGACTTGAAGGGCCTGGAGGCTTAGACCCAATGGATTTAAAAGACATGGGATCCAAGAGTTGAATCTCTATTAACCAACTGGTAATGGACTACAAAGAGGATATGGTCACCGGGGCTATAACCAGAGTGCAGGATTGATCTTGAGTAGCTACATGGGGTAGAAAATGGGGAAAAAACACATGCTACATTGTGGACGGGTATTTTATATCCCAACTGCTATCTGGAAAGGAAACTCTAACTTTATTTGCATTGAGCACAAAGCCACAGAATGGTGTTTCCAAGAAACTGACAGTTCAACAAAAGTTATGTCTATGTCAACAGGTAATGCGGTGTAAAGCAAGTAGATCTGTGGGATGAAGGAGTTGGTGTTGAGCATCTCACATCCACTGTGCTTGGTTCAGGGTGTGAGGTTGTGGGGGGCAAGGAGGGTTGTTCTTTGGACTAGCTTTAGTCTGGTCCTGTGGACTGGATGGCTTGAGTGGCTGGGTGCATTTGGTGCTCTCAGTGTATCTTCTGATGGAGTTTTGTCCTAAAGGAGTCCGTGTGATGTGCACTAAGACAACTCCACGAGGTGCATTGCAGGCCAGTACGTAGTGATGACTGGGAGATGCATGTCAGAAGTACTTTCCTGATCCAAATCAAATTGCTAACATAGGCCTACCTAAAGACAGTTTAAAGGGACAGACATTTCTTTTAAGCTTCCTGAATGTTCTTTGTACAGCTGAGTAGAGTTGCTTGAATTTTTTTTATCAACTTTGTTAAATTGAAGAAAGTTAATTTCCCTCAGGACACTTCTTTCTTTTTTTTTCCTCCAAAATCCCCCTAATTCAGTGAAGTCCTTTGCCTGCCCTTAAGAACATCAGAGCCTGGTACATCACCACCTTATGTCCCAATGGTCGGTCGCTGCAACACTGGGGAGAGAAGTTACTCTGATTTAGCTATATTTTTTATA
Source organism: Aquila chrysaetos chrysaetos (assembly GCF_900496995.4). Classification (NCBI taxonomy): domain Eukaryota; kingdom Metazoa; phylum Chordata; class Aves; order Accipitriformes; family Accipitridae; genus Aquila; species Aquila chrysaetos. Next base: position 27,213,598 of record NC_044006.1, read on the forward strand.
TCCATTGAGCAGAAATAAGAAAGTACCCAGAGCTGGAAGAAATTTGAGTGACACAAACATATCTTTCACAGAATAAAGAAAGGAAGAAAGGTGACAAGTATTTTTAATAAAGGATCAAGCTTGCTGTATTGCTCGTACCACTGGCAAACAGAAGAGTGTTACTGTTCTGGTAAGGACTGCAAAGCTTCAGACAGTGATGAGATGTTTTGTGAAGTCTGAACTAAAATCCTGGGTAATTAAAGACCTGCCAACCCTATCTGTGGCACAATTACAACAGCAGCTTTCTCCTGCTGGCCTACTATTGCTATCCCCTGGAGATCCAGCTCTGGAGGAATAATCATCAGCAAATTCCATTCAGGCCTTCACCCATCTCCTGAGATTCACAAAAGGGTGGTGAGGTGCATGTTTGTGTGCTTTTTAATGTGAACAGCAGGCACTGAATGGTGACCACCAAGAGTATCTGAAAGACAATGAAATACAACCTAGGTAGCACTTGAAGCAGGAGTGACCTGAAGTGGATGTTTTCAAACCCTGAATTTCCTTTAGAGCTGTAGTGCTCAGGTATGATGCACTTTAATCAGAATTTGGAAAGAGTACAAACAAAAACATGGATAGGAAAGGGAAGAACGGTTTATTGGCCTTGCCTAAAATTCAGAGGTAGCAGAGAACTTGCCAGAGAAATGCACACTCTTGTTACACTTGCTATAGCACACAAATACCATTTATTAATATTGCAGCAGAGGAAGGTACAACTGTAATCATTTGCGATTTCAATAATTTATATCAATACACAATTCATGAATTCTGTTTTTGCACATTTGGAGAATGCTACAGCTGAAAAGGATCTACTGAAAATGTAAAAGATGAGTATTTCTAATCATTTCCATGTTCTTTTCAGTTCCCTGGAAGACCAAGACAGCTACAAAATGCAAAGATCCAGGTAATTCCTGACATTAAAACTCCTGCAAAGTACATGAATGAATGCAGGTCATAAAACAAGAAGAAAATTCCCTGTGGAACTGAGTGTTGAAAACAGTGTACATGTAAACACTGAATTTTTAGCTCTTGAGTCTGCAGATACATTTTCCCATAGCACAAAACCAGCTCTATTCAAATGAAATCAGCAGGTCACTTTTCTTTGGCTTTTGTATTGTAGTACATATGTGTGTGTGTGTATATATATATATTTGTGTTGGGTGCATAAAATACTCAGCTCTCTATCTCTTCAACAGATTCAGTTTCCAAAGCAATGTATATCAAAATACTACGCGATGTGTAGTCCACCGCAAAACTTTCCAAGGACTCGCAGCAGCTTTGGGGCAATAGGACTTCACCAGTGGATGTGAAGTGAGGCATTCAGGTGTGATGACTGGTAACTAGGAGAGTGGGGGAAGGGGGCCATTAACACTTTGTAAATCTGAGTCTGAGGTATATAATGGTTCTCGATATCTTTTGAGGATAGCAATGTTGGTAGCAAGAGGCTTTCCTTCTGTTTTTTTTATCTCCGTGTTTCAAAATTTGGGATGCTGTGGTGTGTTCTGATGAAAGCCCGTTTTTGTCGGCATATAGAAGTGGAACACAGCTGCTGTAAATAAACAGGAAAATACACAAAATAAGAAATTAGCACTGCTGCTAGGCTGTCAGTTCATGGAGCCACTTCTGTCTAGAAAGCACATAACCTTGTAGGAAAGCAGGGCAGAGTCTCCTCTGCTGGCAGACCAGGTGTATTTGAAAAGACAGTGTGTCATCTGTCATGCTCGGTGGCAAGAGTGCTTTCTTTTCTGGACATAAAATGTAATCATTGCCAGAGGTAGGAACTTGGGCTTGGCTCTTTGATTTATTTATTTTTGTTATTTGTCATGAAAAAAATGACAAATTGAGGCAAACATCTTCAAAGGAAAACTGATGACCAGATGAGAAACAATAGTTGAAACAAGGCAGGGAGACTACAGTGGTTTAGATTTCTTTTGAAGAAAGATCTGGTTACAGTTTTCTAGCTGTCAAAATTACTGATGGTTTAATTTGTAATTCTTTTTGTGCCAACCTAATCTTCATTGACGACATGAAAATTTTATGACTCAAAAATTACATTTTATTTTTATGGGTGATTTTAAAGAGAATTTTTAAAATAAAACTTCAAAGCTCCTGTTTAACTGAATAATTCCTGCCTCAGCTTTAACTAGCATTTATATTCATATGTTTATGTTGACACTGCAACCAGTTTTAAAACAATCAGATAATTCTGGCTGCTGTCATTTGTTATTGGTATATTGCCACAGTTACACTGAAGAGTAGTAGAGGTGATGCAATCATAAAAACCCACTACCATGCCTACTTTTGCAGTCACCACAAATGGTAGTGCAACTGCAGATGGGAAATTTTCAGAAAGTTTTTATACAAGTGTTCCTTGAACGTGTGCTGCTTCATGAGAAATGGAAATATCCTGCTGAATGTGCTTTCAGTTCCTCTTTTAATAGAGGGTAAGAAAAGCCCCAAGAATTATTTATTGTTTGGGCTTGAAAAGTCTCATTCAGAAACAGCATCACAATGAGGGATTCTAAATTTATGTATATTTTTTCATCCAAAAGGGTAAACTGTTCAACTTAGCCATCGAGGAGACAGAATCTGAGTGATTAAAAGATCTTCTTCTTGCAGAGAAAAAATAATTGACAGTTGCAATTTTTTGTTTGATATAGCTCTGCCCCAAAAAATGTAAAAAAAAAAAAAAAAATCCTGTTAGTATGTGTTGTTGAGAATCCTGTTTTATAATGCAGACACTATAAATTACAAGGAAATAAACAAAAAGATTCTAGTAATGTCCTTATCCAGATGAGCTGTGCTCTCATGATTAATCATGTCACCAGGAACCCATGTAATCTATAGCTGCCTGTCTTTTATTTATCTGTTTATTGGGCTATCAAATGTTCCCATTTCATTAAGTGCTTGCTCTCTACTGAGAGGGTACTTAACATTTTGCATTGCTGTGGGCTCTTTTCAGGGCTCCATGCTCCACAGCCTAGTAGCACCATTTAGTTTCTGCTGTCCTCTAGGCAACACTGACTGTCAGCATCTCTCCAGTTCCCACGTCGGGGCCTTGTCACCTGTGAGGACAAATTTCCTGATTAGAAGGCCTTCATTAGGGGGCTATACTGTTTTCAGTATGTAAATTATTTCTAGGGGCTCTGTACATGAGGGTAGACATTCTCTAAAAATCTAAATGTCCCCTTTGCCCCTGTACCACCTAGCATGTGCCAACTAACTGACAGCATGAGGATGTCCCACCTCAGGGGAAAGCCTTCTGTCTGAAAAAAAAGGAGATTCTGAGGGCAATTCAATGTATTTTCCTTCAGGGTATGGTACTTCCCAGAGGCAAGTTCACAGTCTAAGCCCCAGGCTCGCTCTGTAGTCAGCGGAGAGAGGGATTTCCAGAGGGCAGATCTGAGCCACAGCTAGGCTTACTTGTCCTCTGGAAATGCCTCTATGTTTCTCCCAACTGTAGTAGGAGCCTAAGATGATCAAAGTTACAGCAGAGGAGCAGAGAAGTGAAGCAACTGAAAGGGTTTGGTTTGGCAGGAGAGCTGCAAGGGGAGAGGCAGCAGAGGGGCAGCAGCCTCTGATCAGACTTGTCATGAAGTGACGGGCAGTCGAGTTGTTCTGAGTGTTAAAGGAGAGGAAAGGAGAGGAATTCACAGCTGGAAATGATTTTTTAAAATCTTTACCGAACATTAAAAAATGTCACTTGAAGGGTAGAACAAATAGGACAAATACATCCTATGTTCCTACCCTTCATTCTTCCAGGTCACAAGTTATTGGTCTCTAATTTTTGTGCATTGTCCTGGTAGCTGACATTTTCAGAGGAAAAAATTGCCGGTTTGTAAGGAAGGAAAAGGGAAGTGGGGAGAGAAGAAGATGAAGCCAAAACCACCGCAAGTTCAGAGATATGGAAAGTGACTAGCGGTAGAGGAAGAATCGAAAGAGCAGAGGAGAATTGTGAAGTGATCAAATTTGATCAAGTTAATTTGCTTTTCAAACATGAATATGCATAGGATGCATGATATGTGTATGCACATAAGGATAAAATGAAGGAAAATAAAATCTATCACCTCCCAAGGCTCTGTGAGTTGTGCATAAACCTTTCTTAGCGAGATAACCTGTTCTCAAAAACTTCCATTGATGAAGGACCCCCAGTCTTGCCTGGCAGTGTATTACAGTGTTTAACCATCGTTATTTGTTTTCCTAATAGCTAACATAAATCTTTCTTGCTGTAGTTTAAACCCATTCTTTCTTGTCCTATTCATTGTGGAGAAGGAGAAGCAGGACATGCTTCTCCTCTTTGCAACAGCCTGCTACATATTTGAATAGCTATCGTGCTAACTCTGAGCATTCTTTTCTCTAGTCTTTACAACCCTCACTTATTCAGATATATTTCCTAGGCTGCTGTTACGCCCAGCTGTTTTCCATCTTTATTAAGGAACATGCTCAAAACTGCCCAGAAAACTCCACTCGAGACCATCTATTTCAGTTTCTGAGTGATGTAAAAATATGTCCTTATGCTGACAGGCAGCAGTCTCATTTGCATGTCCCAGGGTGACACCTACCTTATTTGTAATAGGAGACCACTATTGATTCACCTTTTTAAAATCTACTCTAATGCCCAGATTTTTTTTCCATGGTTAAGCAGGTAACTTCTGTCTTATGGGTGGAACTGACTGTTCCTGGCAAACTGCATCTTGTGCTCCTTGTCATGTAATTGCCTCAGTTTGTTCTAATTCTAGATCCCAATCTCTAGTGTGCTTGCAGTTACATCCACCTTGAGCTCATCAGAAAATGTAATAAGCATATTCTCTATTTCATCATTCTTGGCACCTCTGCAAACACTGACTGGGCCCAGGACAAACCCCTGTAACACCCCTTGATACATCTACATCGATAGCCGGCCGCTGTAATTAGTCTCTGACGATCCTTTTCCAAATACTTGTGTGCCCACCTTCGAGTAGTTCCACCAGGAAGCAATCATGCATCTTACACAACTTTTTCCAGGACACCCAGTTCAGCCTCAGCCTTCATTTTTGGCTGCACTTCATAATGAACATTGCTATTTGTACAGCTGCCTTCTATCTTCCTGGTTGGCTGAATAAAGGCCTGATTATTTTCCAACAACTTTTGTAATTACCCTTGAAGAAGTAAATTGCTATCTGTTATGTACAGTCCATCTGTCATTATGATAACTGTTCCTCTCTTCATAATATTTCCATGTGGGCTTTAATTGGCAAGCTTTTGTAGCTTGGCGAAGATTTCATGAACTCTCTGTCTCTGCTCTGAAGAGCAAAGAACAAATTTCAAAGGCAGAAAGACAACACTAACGAGTATTGCTGCTACTCACTCACTATAAAGGTGTCTCTCACTCATAACATGCTCTGGGTTTATGGTTTGTTTGGTTTTAAAAATCTCTTCACCGATGCACAACATCAGCAAAAATAGGGAAAACTGGCTTATCTAGCATATGCTTTTCTACACATCCACCTTTATTTGGATAAAAAAGGCAGTGGAGAGCTCTCATAAGGCAACTTCATACCCTTTCCTACACAAACTCTGTGTACCTTCAGAGTGCGTTGTTTCAGATTGCTGGCTGGACTGAAAGTGTCTGCTTGTGATGTTAGATGGCTCTCTGTGCCTGCTCCCACCTTGGAATAAAGTAACTTCTCTCACAAGATATATTGCAAAAATTTTATTGAAACAGTTTAGAAGAAAAATGCCTGGAAGTGTATTAAAGCATAAATCTTTTGATAGCACCTTTTAACAAAGATCTGTTAGGCAAGTATCCCGGATTTAAAATCTGAAGTAGGTTTAAAAGGTAGAGTTGAAGGAAATTATGATCACATATATGCAGCATTGTACATCATGACTAATATAATTAGAGGTCTTATTTCTCCATAGACTAATCAGAATGTAACAAATCCTTACAGAATGCAACACCTTCCAATTTGATTCTCCAAAGTGTTAATTAAGCTTCCTTAAGTTTTTGGGATGTCGGTTTGGTTTGGTTTGGTTTGGTTTGGTTTGGGGGGGGGTGGTGCAGGGCAGGGCTGTTGTTTTGTTGTGGTTTGGTTTTGGTTTTCTGTAACCAGAGGTAAGAAGCTTTGCCCAGAATTGTTACGTGGCTTTAGGCGAGAACTATGGATAACAGAGCTCTGGTATTGTGATTGTTAATATCCAGCTAAATCCATCAGAGTGCGTTTCCTTTTTCTGAAGTGGTAGCATTACATTAATTTGCTTTTTAGTTTACTGTAGCAGTAAAAGTGGTAAAAATAGATTATTTTTTGAAGTATGGGAGAGTCTTAATTTTAGAGACCATTTAGCCATTGCTTATTTAGCAATCCATAATTTGCCATTTGCATCTATCTCCATTTACACTCTGCAACAGAATTAGCACTCTGCCTCAATGCGTACATGAGATTTAGGTGATGATAGTGGTTCAGGACTGTAAGGACACTCCCCATTCTGAGTCAGGGATGAGAACTACAGAAAATTGTAAATAAAATATATTGTTGGAGGCACCAGCTCTTTTATAAGATATACATGAGGGATTCTGACTGCTGTTAGGCACTTCTACTGTCACTTTTGAAAAATGCAAGATTATTACTCCTTGTGACCAGGCACTTCAGATCTAATAACTTTATTCTGCATGCAGTTAAACTAATTTTTACCTATTTTTTATCTCATTCTTTGGTTTGTGTCTTTTGTTTCTTTGTATCTAATATCAAATAGCAAAGTAACTCTGCATGTTGTTCCAGGTGTGGCTTTATTTTAGTGGTAAATACAGTAATGCATAGGTGATTTATTGGTTTTTACAAGCTATTAGAATCTTTTGCATCTAGAACGTTCATTAAGTGTGAGAGATCATTATTTGCTAAAGTTCAGCTGGTGCTTAGCAAAACTTTCAATGCTTGCTGCTCTTGACTTCTGTGACAAGGGAGATGCATTCTGAAGAGAGGTAGTTGACTGGGGACCTGGTGGAACCTATTTACATTGATTTGGATAAGGAGATTTGCCAGTTTTAACAAATACCAAATTGGCTTATGTGCCAGTTTTAACAAATACCAAATTGGCTTATGTTTTCTTGTTCCCACTATTCTCATGGTGACAGAGAACTCTGACTCATGATGTTGATCTGAGGACCTGCCAATTATTTTAAATGTGAAACAAAGGACTAGATCTACTATTTTCTCATTTTTCTCTTTTTCCTGCAAATGTTGCAGATTTTTTCTCTATGTTCATTTAAGCAGCACTTCCTTGACTTCCCTCCCCTTGAAGCACTCACCTTAATTTCTCTAAAAAGTAATTGCCCTTCCAGAAATGCCACTTGCCCCATCTTTTCCTGCATCAGAATCTCCCTAGGTTTTGAAACCCAGGAAACCTGGTTTTGAAAACACTGGATAAGTAACTTCAAAGTTTTTATGAGGAAAGGAAAAAAAAAAGTCATTGGGTCATGGAAATACATATAAAAAGCTCTATTTGTTTGTCCTCCTCCTTGGTGAGGAGAAGGAAGCTAAGGTGGTTGCTGGCAGAAAAGGTGATATAATAAAGTTAAGCGTGGAGACCAGACACAAAAGATTAACAGAGGCAAAGTGGAGGACTGATGTAAGTTCTTTATTTACACCAAATAGATTGTTATACCAAAAGTTACTCTCTGCAGAAGCTATGAAGTAATTTCAAATTATAAGTGTACAGGACTATTAAGATTCCCTCTTTTTGACTGAGAGCAAGAAACTCTTACTGTGTTACAGAAAATCCTTTAACAGATTTTTTTTTTTTTTTTTTTTTTTTTTTTTGAAGCTGTTAGCATTTGTCTAAAGCACTTAACAATTCATCAATTCATTGGAGTACAGACAAGAAGCTGGGTCTCCAGCTGAGTACCCTAGTAGGAGGCTTCAGTGTTATTGCGCTACCCAGATCCTCTTCTGAATGAAAGTTGGAGTGCAGGCTTAATTAAGGGGTCAAATTCTGTTTGGTTACTGTAGGAAATCTAGAGTTAACTAAAGTAAGCTTGTTTTAAATAATCAATGAGATTAGAATTTGGTTTGTGATCTGCTCACTATAGAAACAGGTTTTTAAAGATATTGGGAGGAGGATTAATACCTTCCCAATAGTCTTTGGCAGTAGCATTAGCATTTGTAAGTAAACACTAATAAAATTCCAAATTTAAGCCCACTTTTCATCACTGTGTGGACACCACTTGCTGATGAGAAGTCGCTGTGGAAATGAATAATAAGCAGGAACTGCCAAAATTTGTCTTCACTTGAATGGTGCCATGGTCCAATTTACACAGCTTCAGTAGTGGGAGACAAATGAGCAGTGATTATCATTTATTCTGTCAGGAGCAATGGTGGTATGAATGGCTCTGTCCAAAATAATCAGAGTGTTGGCTATAAGCCAAAGCAAAGGAAAGAGCAACACATGGTGGTTTACAGATTTAGATAGTTGTATAGTTTCTGACTGTGGAAAAATCTGAAGTGAATGGATGGGATGGAGAGCGGAGGGGGAAAAGATGTTCTAATACTGTCATTTGAGAAGACAAATAGCTGTGAGATCAAACTTCCTGGTGCATGTATCTTTAAAAGACAAACAGGAATATTCTGTCTCGACTTTTTCTATAGTCAGGAGGATTACACAGTACTTTCCAGCCTTTTCTCCATATGAATCAAACACCCCCGTTCCTAGACTAAATGGGAGATCTGTCCACTGATCATGTGCTGCTCTTATCTCATTTCTAAGGTAGAGGTTAAAGCATGAAAGATTGTGTGAGAAATGCTTTAGTCCAGGTTTTTTTGTGGCTAGTTGCTTTTCTCTCTTTCTAACCTATCTGTTCACTTTATCTAAAGGGATTGATACTTGGAAGTTGTCTTGAAGCTCCCACTGGATAGGCAAAGAAATGTTTTCTGATCCTGCAGCGCTGGTAGAGTTCCTTCTAGATGGTACTGTTAATACCTGCTCTACATACATTCTGAATTTTCTTCTCACCATCAGGCACCCAAAAGGAAAAGTAATACTGTGCTCTCAGCTGGAAGATTGGAAGTGAACACACTGAAATTTGAGCTCTTTGGGAAGGGCTGCAGTCCTACCTATTGGATTGACAGCTATTGCACCCATTTTTGTCATTTGAGGTGGACTTATTTGGAGGTTTGATTTCTTTTTAACTACCAAAAGAGCTTAGCAACATAAGCATCACATTTATTATATCGTAATCTAGTACAAGAGTTGTCGATGCCCTATTCTGACAGAGTTCTTCACTTTGTGAGAATAGGAAAATCTTCCAGTAGGAGTGTTCTTCCCCCTATTTTAATTGGCATTGTAATTAAAGAGTTTCAGCTCCCGAGACCTTCCCCAAATCCAGTGGATTTCTGAATAACATTGGATTTTACATGTTGCAGCCCTCTATGAGCTCCCTTTCATCATCAGAGCTCTACTGAGGATCTTAATTTGTGTCACCATTCTAGGAAAGGCTCTGAGCAAATTCTATCCAGCCTGAGGTGTTACACATTAAACAGTCTTGTGAACCCTGGAACTAATGAAGCCAGATTTCCTACTTCATTGAACTTACAGTTTAGTGAAGTTCTCATTACTGTTGTTCATTTTTTAAGTTAGTTTGTTAGATTTGTTATGCCCAACCCTCTACGGAGTTGCAGATGAAGTTACTGAAGGGAGCTGTGTTTGCAACAGAAAAGAAAAAAGGCAAATTATGAGCTACTTTCTTTGTTTTTAAAATCAAAGTCAGTTGTAACAAGAGACATACTTCCTGAGCATCACACCCTCTGCATTGCAGAGATAATGTGAATGACAGCCATTGTGATATCACCTTGGGGAACAGCTCCAAACAGCCATTCTTTAACAGCCATCTTATCTTCATACTGGCTGAATTATACATTAATTATTTATATATGGCATAAATTGTAGCCCAGTAAAAATGATTTGGGCCATTTTAGGACAGGGAATATGATTTTTTTGCAATCACTAATCAAAGGCTACAGCTTTGTGTCGACCTGACAGTACAAAGTCTCAGGACTTGACTGGGTTTGCCTTGGCCTGAGCTGGTTGTAGCTTGGTTAATGCTTGCCAGCAGCCACCTGACTGGTACCCAAGCTGGATAGGCTTCAGCTCGGTGAATCTCACAGACAGCAAAAGACCCCCTTGTCCCTGTGTATGCAACAGCAGCCCTTTGATTAAGTGAGGCTGTTGTGCAACCTCCAAACTTTGGCTGGGATCTGATGAAGAGGAATGAGACCGGGATGAGAAAATTAACAAAATTAATCCCAAGCAGACCCAAGACTGAAGAGGAAGAAAAGCCCACCATTAAGGTCCTCCCAGCAAGGACTTCGAATGCTAATGACATGTTGCAACTCCCCACCTCCACCGTGAGATGAGAGAAACTGAAGTGGTCAACCTCAGGACCCAGAGATGCACCTAAACAGTGAACATAACACCACAGAACAGGATCGGTATTAGGCTGTTTTGTATTTAAAAATGTAACTGCACCATCAAAGAAGCTTTTCTGTATTAATGAGATCATTCTGGACTACTGGACTGCTAAAACAGTAACTGGAGAAACAATGAATTCTTAGCTCAATAGATATGTAGTGTGTTAACTTTTGCCCATACCAAGATTTTGATGCTAACAAAATAACCCAACAGTAAATTTGGTCCACTATATTCTGCTGAATTAACATAGTTGCATTTGCACCTATGGTACCAAAACTGTAAGTTACTTTGTTTGTACAAACATATAAAATATACTGTAGTAAAGGTACCAGTCTTGCAACATACCTTGTCTGAAGTAATTTGAATTCCTTCTAGTTAGTTAAAACGTGTTCTGGTCCTAACAAGCTGATGCACCACAGAGCTTAGTGCCTTGCTCTCCAATTAGCAGAAGCCAGACATTATCCATGTCAAGGGTAAACTGGTCTTTCCCTATTCCTTGATATTTCTCATCAAAGCTTTAATTTACTATGTCTCTGCCTTTCAAACCCAAACTCCATTATCCCTTACTTGAGTGGAGTGCTAAAATCCTCACGTATGGCAACTTGTGTGATGAGATTGATTGTAAGTCTTTAATAAATCTTTTCTCCCATATTGTGAAATTTAGAAAGTGACCTGTCCCACGTGGATTCTCCAGTGTCTCATAACATGTAAGTCTAGATTTTCCTTCCTTCATCATGGTTTTTATCATGAAACTGGAAGAAACCTGCCTGTTTCTCTGTCAACATTGGTGGAAACTGAGCTGTAAGTTCAGAAATTACTGGGGATACCCAAATTCTCTTTCTTTCTCACCCTTCCATGTGATTTCATGTGCACGGACCCTCTGGATTTACTTCACGGAATCTTGAAAAGCATCTTTTCCTTTGCAAACCAGACTAAAACATAATTTTAAGCTATCAAGAAACAGAACTGAGCTTGTTTCTTGTTCACATATTCTACAAATAGGGTTTCTGAATAACGACAGAGACTCTCTTAAGTGTTTTCATACCGTTCTCTTCATTTGATTTGCTATTGAGTCAACATATTATGCTCTGATGGCAAGCTTGTATTCCAGTATACAGGATGCTTTTAAATTATCATAGGCACTAAAGAATGTAATGACTTATTATGGTCTGTTGTCCGCCTTTTGGTAGTGTATGTGTTATTTACTGTACTCATGATATTTACTTCTTCCTCACATCTGCCATGCTTTCATTGCCTTAATGGTCAGAGTAAATATTTTACATTATAGTATGAGTGCTAAAACATATTCCATAGTGAGAATGAAGTAAATAACAGAATACTAGATCTTTACTCTCTAATTTCTACAGTACTGATGGGGTTTTTGTTTTGTTTTGGTCTTAAATCTCAGAGCATCACTGTTGAAGTAAAATTCAACTCTAATTAAAATTGGCCTACAAGCCTTCTCCCTCTCCTTATAAAATATTCTTGTGTAACCAATTCCTCTACTTGGGGCATGCAAATCTACTACATTATGAAATCAGTTTCTCTAATGATGCAGCTGGCAAAAACAAAACCATAATTCACAGCCTGCAACAATTTGAGAATGTTTTAACAGCCCCTCAACTTGTTCTTTAAAGCAGTTTTGAGGTCATTGCTCCATTGATAGATTTGCCCTAAAATAACAAACTCAAAGTAAAAGCCTGAGTATAACTACATGAGGGAAACGGGGTGCAAGGGGACAGAAAACAAAGAACTGCACCTTTTGTAATTGTGGCCTGCATTAAAATGATATTGAACTGGGCCAGGAGTCATATCCCAAATTAAAAATCCTTAGGAAAGAGTTTCATCGAGGGTCAGCAATTTCCTCCTCCCTGCAAAGAAGTTTAGCTTTTCTTGGGATACACCATTTGCAGTGTATAAGCCTCAAGTGTAACACAGATTTCTTTGGCTTAGCATCTTAAGTAGGTGATATTTGCAAGAGTATTCCCTTCTCCACTTCTTGCCAAGGCAGGAAAAAATATTAATCAGCTTTGCTAAAGTCACTCTGCTCCATTATTTCAGGTAGGAGGGCCCATGGGAAGACAAGGTTAGAACTCAAGGGAAGAAAAACTTGGGGAGCAGCAAGGATGAAAAGAAAGGAATGAGGAAATGTATTAAAATGAGAGAAAACAAGAATAAAGGAAACACACAAAGTATAGAGATCCTGATCAGCAGTGATGTTCAGGTAAAGTATTAATTTTAAGCCTTTTAAAGCTTAAATACTTTGGAGCATTGAGCTAAAGCAATTGCCTAAATACAAAGTTGCACTAGTTTAAATAAAAACTGTCAGGTAGCATGGCCCAGTGCTAATTAAACCAGTACAGTCTGGGGTTTCAGAATATACTGATTTAAGATCTTGGTTGTTTGTGAATTTATCCCAGTCTGCACAACAGATTTCACAGGTAAAATTAATAAGCCAGTATAAGCCAGTCAAAAGTACATCATGTTTCCACAAGGAGTGCTTTGGATGTGATAAACTTCGGTTTACAGATGACCATGTGCTAACATCAACTTACAACTAAGTTCACTGGAATTACACTATCCTTTGGTACTTCTGCCATTGCAAGGCTGCCAAAGCTTGCTATTAGGCTTGGATTCCCCTTCTGGCTTCTGTCCCACTTGCCACTTTGGCTGTACAGCGGGAGAGAACACCCTTGAGCTCTGTGCTAGTAACTTTACCCTTCTCTTCCTTTCTCCAGCTGTGCTGTCAAGCTCCTGTCTGTCCTTTATGGTTTGTAGGCAGAACCTTGGAATGTGAATAAAAATGTTGCTTTAGTGATTATATCCCTGTGACTGGGCTGATACATATTGAATCTCAATTTTGAAACATCTTCCTCATTGGTATTTGGGTATCAGGGTGAGAAACCTCTCAGCAATGTTCCTGATTGATAGAATATTCCTGCAGTAGGAGCCTGGGCATGACTTGGCACTGTTGGGGAGGGAGTAACTTCAGCGATGGCCGAGGGAATTAAAACATCTCAAATGGCACGAAGCAAATGTGATAGGTATTGTGGCATACTCAACACAATTTTTTAAAGGGGAGGCAAGGAAACGCAGAGGTTCTGCAGGAGTAGAAATTTGCTGCATGTTTCATCAAATGCACGAGCAGCCCAGCCGGATGTGGTAGTCTGTCTTAAAATGTAGGAGACAGATTTTTCTAAGGTGACGAGGTGCCAAAGGATGAATGCAATTAACTACAGCAAAAATCTCACAGGGTGCTAATCTGCATTTTAGGCACTTTGAAAATCTGACAATCTGAAAGTCTTAAGTAAATGGCTATCTGTTTTCTCATGAAGTAGGTAAAAAAAGGCCAAACAACTAACTTGGTAAGTTTGTTCAATTCTGAATGCGTTTTCTAGAAAGTACTTTGTACATTTGCCCATACTATACTGTTTTTTGTGCATGGAGTAGCTTAAAGAACAGAAATACTTTTTGTTTTAAATTTTAGACATTTTTAAGCGAACGTGATATGTAGAATGCCTTTGCACTTTCTTAGACTGCACGTATTCTTTATTAACATATTTACGGTAGATGCAGTATCACAGATAACAAACCTGATGTCGGTATTTTACATTTGATGTGCATACCACTTTAAAATTAAGCTCATTAAAGATAATAGAATGATCCATTGGCAGGCCTTCAGCTGCAGACTTAGAGGTGACAGGCTATTTGGTGAACAATTTACTGAGTGTCTCACTCCCCCCTCCTTCTTACCATGGGCATTGTACGTTCATTCTATTAACCTTAATAGGTTTGCTTTCAAAGTGTTTTACTCTGAAGATTTAAACGTGAACTCTATCATATGTCAGCCTGCAGCTAACTTAAGCAACTAAACTAAAAGAAGATGCAATATATTTATCTTTGTGCATATTTGTATGTATACCCACCAGTAGTAGCATCTAATGCACATGAAGAAATGATGAACTGTGCCCTGCGTGATGCTCTTCACTCTAGGTGTTTCATTGTTCCATGGGGTGTCTCAGGAATTTTGCTTTCTCTCAATTAAAGAAGCATTAACGGCAGTCATCTCCTGCTATCGAGTGTCTCTGCATGCACTAGTAGAAAAACGTTGTGCAAGTGAGAGAAGCTTGTTTTCCTCACATCTATCTGAGGGCTGCCCTCTGTCCCAGCAGGACGTTCTTTTCTCTCCACCTGGGACCCAAAGACAGAATTAGCAAGCAAGTCATAACAGGTTTAGCATTTGAGTTGAGGGCAGGCTCAGGCGGCTTTGTTCAGACTAATGGGACAGAATAGCAGCCCTTATCTTCTCTCTGTCGCTGCCTTTTTAACTGCTCATCAGACAGTGCTGCTGCCACTTTTATGGAACCTAACAAAGACGCTGAAGCAGCTGGGTGCCTCCCATCATTTCCATCCCAGAGATCCCTCAAAGTGGCTCCCCCTCGCAACGACACTATCCCTGACAGACTTAGGTCCTTGCAGGACGCAACATTTCTTCCCTTACTTTGATGAGTCAGAGCAGTGGCTTGGAGAGGGCAATACAGCTGTAAATGTCAGCTGTCAATGGCCCTGCTTTTCATCACTCTGGCAGTCATCACCACAGAGAATGCCATACGGGCCTTGGCCAAACTTAGGCCAGCCAAGAAATGACCCTACTGATTTGTGAGGAGGAGCTAGCCCTGCTCCTACCCTGAGACACTATTCACCTTCTGATCTCCACAGCCTTAGGTTCATGTTGACTGCCCTGCATGCTCAAATGACTGCAGGTAAAGGTTGCCATCTGCAGTTTTGCAAGACCACTTCATTCCCATGGGACAGGGACCAGAGCCTGACAGACCACACGTGAAGCTACTGCAACTTACTTTCTCACACTCTGAATGCAGTGGCACATGGACGTGGCCAGCGATGCAGGGAAGTATTCATCACACCTCAGCATCCCATGCCATCCCATTTGCTCTCACATCCAGTCCAAATGCACGATATTCGTTTCCCAAACGCTGCCTCCTTGTGCCACCTACTGAGAGCGCTACGCTTGCAGGAGTAGTGCAGTTAGCAAGACTCAGGGTAAAGACATCGAGAACTAAAAATGCATGCGTTTTTTGGTGCTGTGGAATACACTTACATGAGAAATTAGATTGTGTGGGAAACATGGTCCTGAGAGGAAAATGCGGAGTGATTCTCCACATTGGCTGTCCCACACTGAGAAGACAATGAGAGTTCCTGTACATGCCAGACAAAATAAGACAATCCTTCCAGGCAGAATAGAGGGCAGCATCTCACTGGATTGTTCCTACTTCTTAAACCTTCTTGTGCTGCCAGGACACCACAGCAAAGGTCTCTCAGAAACTCCTAGCCAGGTCGGCCAAACAGCTTTCCTAACATCTCAGCAGTCTGCATAGTCTCCTGACTCCACAAAGTCAAGTATATAGTCATAGCTATTAGACCCCACAATCTCTGTTTACCGTTGTCCATAGTGACTTGATAGCAGCCGATTTGATGAAAATTCCTTATTTCTGAAAGTTACCATTTCAATACACAATCCTCTTTCCAAAGTTTACCTTTCATCCATCTTCATGACAGAATATTGTTGATGATCACAGTAAATATTCTTCTCAATTTGTATGGAACTGATTGATAAACAAATGCCATCTGTCTATTCATTAGTAATACAGACTTATTTGTATTTGGCTGTTGATCTCAGGTTGATTTAAAAGTATCGGTATACCTCATAGATGCCATTATACAGATGAGGAAACAAAGGCATGGAATGCTACAAACCAGATCTCTCAAAGGTATGTTAGTTCCTAAGTGATTATATATACTTGACGATATGGATCCACGTGGTTTGATTCTGTCTATGCACGTCAGTAGTAGCGCATGGATTAAAACTCGGGTCTTCTGAACGCAGTGTCCTGCCTGGTGAGCCACAAGATTATTATACCACCATTTTCTTCTGCTTTACTGTGTGACCTAATACAATTCATAAGGTTTATCTCCAGCCTGCTCTACACCACTATGGAAACAGACTCCACTTAATACGATATTTTTTTACTCTATTATAATCTCTTTAGGACTTGAAACAAATGTGAAGCTGGCTCTATTAACTGTTCTAGGACCTGGACTTGAAGAGTGTGTGTGTTAGATTCTGTCTGCCTGTGTGTGCTGGTGACTATTTGCAGGTCATTTTTGTTTGTTTGTTTGTTTGTTTGTTTTTTTCCCCTGAATGACTGTACCTTTCAAATTGGTGTTTGAGTTTTAAGGAGGTTGTGGGGACTTAAACTGTTGGCACAGGAGAATTGCAAGGATATAATGTCTATAATAAAACATCCCATTTATCTACTGATGCCTGCATTTATTGAATTATAAAGCACTTAGGGATGTTCAGACAATCAGACAGCTGAGCTAGCTAAACATTCCCAATGTTATTATTCTGCATAAATACTGGAATACGTACCAGAATGAACCATCCCAGCCTGCTAGTTTTAACTCAGGGTTCACTTTAATATAAAGTTAAGCTGTGGAGAGAAGGATTCTTAGCAGTTACACGTTGCATGAATCCTGATTGCCAGCCTTGTACAGGTTTAGCGATTTAGCAATAAAATTGGAATAGCAGGAGGAACAAATGTCCCCTACCTTACAAGCAGCTTGTTTCAGACATCACCAAGAGGGACCTCTGAACATACTTGTGTAGTTTTCATTCTACATATTTTCCAATCAAAAGGCTTCAGATACATGTTTCCAATTACTGAAATCTGCCATAGTTTTTGAATGGTACCCAAAGTACTTTTCAGTCAAGCACAGAGATATGACTCCTATTCTGGTGAAGGATGGCAGAAGGCAAGGGGCAAAAAATAAAGCATTAAACGGTGATCTCTGGCATTACCAGACCAATTTGACTTTTGTCTGGGGGAGGGGCATTAAGCTGTGAATGCTAGAGACAGGTCCTATCATTTTGTTGGACAAAGTCCTTAAATACCTCTAGACCTTTCAGTCTCAACTAGATTGGGCTATCTGAAAGAAGGAGAATATTCTGGAAGCAACTAATGCTACTATAAGTTAGCCTCGGCCGTATATCTGTACCAGAATACGCAGAGACTGATCATCCTAAGGAAGCACAGGAAATCCTGCAGGCTTTAGCCCTGTTGTATAAATCTCATTTAAACCCCCTTGCAATTCATGCTGACTTCCCTCTTCTTTCCTTGCTAAGTCCCAGGAGATGTTCTGAGTAAATAAAAGCTGCTGCCCTCCTAATCACCCTTCAACTCTTCCCATCTGATCAGTTTTAGTCATGCTGAAGTGCAGCGCTAGTCATGTCATAACTGTGCTCTATAGAAGCTGCCCAATTGCCTGCTTCTCTGAATAGTTTTCCTAAAGAAGAGGAAGCTAGCTGGAGTCTGGTAAGAACAATTTTTACATATATAAATACACATATAATAATATATATAAATTACAGTTTCTCCATACACAGACCAGTCATCAAGTCTGTACAAAATTAATGGAAAATGTATCAGGTGAGAGGCATGACCAGCTGGCTAGTTACCAGAGAAGGTTTAAAAGGTCTGAACACTCCCTCAACCTTTCCTGCCAATCATTCAGAAACTTCCTCTGTCAGACAGCCTCATCTGTCACTCAGGAACTACATCTGCTTGCCTGTTTATTTTCTCACTTAGGGTTGAGGTCACCTGCCCTCCTTTTAGCTAATCAGAGGAGACAGCAGTAATCAAAGCACAAGATCAGTGCTCCTGGGATGTCGTTCTTGAATAGCCTCTCTGTATCTTCCTTCTACAAACCTTGCAAAGTAATGTAGGCATATACAGCCAGAGGAAAAGAACAGGGGAGGTGGGTTTTTTTTTGGTTTGAGATCCAGCTAGAGGAAAGAAATATCGCTGAATCTTAGATGCTACCTGGAAAAACAGGTGTAATATTTACTGAGGAATTTCCCATGTGTGAGTGGGAAAAAAGCTGCCGCTAGTTCATTAAATGGTAGCCCTTCACAGGGAAACTCAACTGATGTCCTAGCACAGAGGTAAAGTGCAAAAGGTAGGTGAAAGTGCTTATTTTTCAAAAAAGTACGTCAGCCTCCTGACTGCTGGTTATCCTTGAGGGATTGTCCACAAAAGAATATGCCAGGCTGGGTGGAATTATTAATTACGCCTCTCTGAAACTTCCTCTACTAGATACCTTTGTTAGGCTCTGCTAAACAGTATAAAATAGTTGTCAGGTCCTGCCTTAGAGATCAGTGCATTTCAGCATCGACTGAAGCTATTCCTGTGGAGTAGACTCTTAAAAAGAGCTTTATACTGTAGATGAGAGATTCGTACCTGAAAGAAAGGGCAGTGAAAGAAACCAGAGTTCAGGGAGAGAAAGTGCATCCGACTTGTTTGCCCCTTACCTAGTTGTGGAGTGGGCTGGCAGCTTGCCTTACCTTGCAGACCCTTGTGCATCTTGAAAGGATTTAAAGGACACCAGTGCCAGCCTGCTCTCTCAGACTGATTTATCTTTGTAATGCTATTGTTGTCACGAATCATGCATTACTATGATTAGCAGAGAGAGGTACAATTACTTTTTTGCAGTGGTGGCTGGTAAAGGTTTGCCTGGAACCCCAGGCCTGACAGAGGTGGAAAAGCATCTTGTCAGATAGGAAGAGAGCAGAGAGCTGGAAATTGTTGCATTTACAGAAAAAAAAAAAAAATGTTGAAAAGGAGAACAGGATGAGGAAGGCTTGTAAGTGAACATTACCAGGAATGGGGTCCTGACTGAGATGGACCTTTCCTCTGAGCAAGTATGATTGTTCTCACGCATAAGAAGCCGCTGCTGCTTATCAGCAACTACTTGTACCAGATGGTACCCCCCAAGAACAAATAAAAAAACCCTAACAGAGATACGGACAGATACTGAAGAAAAATAAGCTATCCTGGAGAAGGTTTAATAATTTTACCCAGCAGTAGGAAAGTACCTGGCAAATTGAAAGGGGGGGGGGGGGGGCAGGAAAGATGGAGTGGAAAAGGAGACAGTTACTTAAGAGAAGGAGAGCATAGGCCAACTGCATGGTGGTTCCCACATGGTCTCACTTCTTGGGTGAGAAGGACAAGCTGCTGCTTCCTAATCCTGATTGTTCTTAAACTGCTTAAAGAATGATGCTGAGATGATACTGAAGTCCTAATAGCCTTTGAAATTCAAGTTCTCAGTAGAGAGGGAAGAAAACTTTCAAGTGACACAAAAGTGAAACAGAACATTTTCTATTTCTATAGCGTAAATGACAGTAATCTCCTGATGCCCTTTAATATCTTTAATATCTTTTCCTTGTTTCCTAACAACCTCTCCTTTCTCTCATTGACAAGACATGAACACTTCCAATGCTTCTGAATTTCTATCAATCTCTGTAGACTAAAACTGCTTGTGGAGCGTAATCTCTCACAGGTGGCAGGGCAGCTTACCCAAAAGGTCCAAAGCAAGGGCTCGCTGCTTGCGCCACTCGGCCCAAAGGCGCACCCGCAGCCACGTGTCAGTCGTCGTGCAGGACACAGGTGGCCCAGCCTCGCCCAAACCCTCAAGTCCCGTAAATCCTGTCGATCCGAGCGTGCATCTAGGACTGACAGTGCGGACCGAGTAGCGGGCTGACCTGTCGATCCCGCTTCCCGACCGGAAACCTTACCCGACTATCACGCTGCCCTTCTCCAAACACCTCTAAGACGAGACCTCGTCCTCCCGCCTCCTCCCACCCCAGGGTCCCTCCGCGGAGGGCGCGCTCCCGAAGGCGACCCGGCGGCCGTGTCAGGGACCCGGCGGAGCCCCCCCGCCCCGCCCCGGGCGCCGGAGTGCCGCGGTGCAGGGCCGGCGGCGCGGCGGGCTGTGCGCCTCTGCTGCCCCCTGCTGCGGCGCCCCGCGCAGTTCCCCTGAGGGAGCTTTCGGCGGGGGGGGGGGCAAAGTTCGAGCCCTGCGCTGCCAGCGCCAACTTAGGTTTGACAGGCGTCACGCAATTTATCCCCGAAGATGACTAATTTCCCAGTCAGGAGCCTGTAAGGGGTTAGAAACGATCTATGTCGCAAGCTTTGTGATGACGTTAAAATAATTTTCACCGAAACTTAAGCTGCGGCTACAAATGCCGCGTTCTTCAGCGGGGCCTCGAGAAGGAGGGCGCACGGCTGGCGAAGCCAAGGCCCGCGGCAGCGGCGGGGCCAGGCTGGGGGCCTCCGGAGCCCAGCGCAGCAGGAGCGGCGGGGGGCGGCCGCAGGCCAGGGGCCGAGGTCTCGCTGCGGGATTGCAGCCGCGGCTTTATTTTCTCCGTTTCGACCGGCTGAAAGCCATTAAGGACTTTTATTTTGAGTGAACTGTGCATTGCCAGATCTCAAAGCAGAACGCTTCCAGCACAGACAGCGACTTGCGGATTTTGTTTTCTTTTTAACGATGGTGTCTATCATTCTTTGCCCTAAGTAACCCCTCCCGTACGCCACATACAATGTTTAATAAAAAGGAAGTCCTCGGCGGCCGCTTTTTTTATTTGGAAAACGTAAAAGCGAGCACGCCGCGACCTTTCCTCGCGCCGTACCTGCTCTTCACGGCCTCCCCAAAGGCAGCTCTAAGGAGGCCGGCATTGCTCAGGTGTCGGAAACGCCCCCGAGGAGCGGCGGGAGCCGCCGGACCCGGTGGGGGGGGGGGGGTGGGGGATGCTCGGGAAAGCCCCGCGCAGCGGGCGGCAGGGCACGGCCGCCCCCCCGCCCGCCTCTTCCTCCTCAGGGCCCGCACGGGCGAGGCGGGGCGGGGCCGGGCTGTCCGTCATGCCGCCCGCCCGCCCTCTCCTCAGCAGAGGCCCCCAAGGGCCGCCGCCGCGCGGCCAATCAGGGAGGGCGGGGCTCGGCCCGGGCCCGGCAGCGCCGCCGCTCCCTCCTGCCCCGCCTTCCCGCTCCTGAATCCACCGCCGAGCAACGGATCGCCGCAGCGATCGATTCTCTCGGCTTGCCTTCCCCCCCGCCCCCCCCACCCCCCACCCCGGGGGCGGGTGCCGGGGGAGTGCAGGAGGACGCGTGGCTGCAGGTAGCCGGGCACCGCCACCGCCTCCCGCCTGCTCGCCGGTCAAGGGCAGGGCGCAGCCGCCGCGGCCGTGCAGCGGAGGGCCTTCCTTCCTTCCTTCCTCAGGGAGAAGGGAAGGGGGCACCGCTAATCCCCACGTGCCCCCTCCCCGCCCCGTCCCGCCGCGCTGCGGGAGCCGCGGGGCTCTCCGCGCCGTTTCTGTGTGCCTGCCCCACGAGCAGGGCGGCCCGAGGCCATGGAGCGCGCGTTCACGCCGCTGGACTGCCTCCTGCCCGCCGGTACGGTACCTCCCGCCCCCGGGCGGCGCGCGCCGCCAACCGCCACCGGCCCGCCGCGGGAGGGGAGGGGAGGGGGGGAGGCGCTACCCGGGGCGGGCCCGTTGCCGGGCGGGGGGCGCCGAGTAGCCGCAGGCGTCCCGCTGCGCGTGCTGCCGGGGTGTGAGGCGCGCGGCGGCGTGAGGCGCGCGGCCGTCCGCCTGCGCGGCCGCCGGCTCTGCCCCGGGGGCTGCCCGTCTCCGTTCCGCAGTGCTAACCGCCCTCCAGGCCGGCCGGGCACCAGCGTGCCCCGCGTGAGGGGGTTTCTTTTTAATACACCGATTTACTACCGTTCTGACCCCTTCGGAGTTAAAGCTTTGACCCCTTTGGGCTTAAAATTTTAACCCCTTTGGGTTTAACCGGTACCTTCAGCTAACTTGCCGCAGGTTCCTTGGCTTGGCAGGGCCCAGCGCTCCAGCGAGGCGTATCTCTTGGCGAGGTCTGGTGGTCCAAACCGCTCCATGTCGCGACGGGAAATGGGGGCGTGAGGGCTCAGTTCCCTCCGTGTGCCTTTGGCGTCGAAGGTCCTGGCCTCGCCCCTGGAGGTGCCGCAGGCACCCCGCTTGCCTCTTCCGTTCTGCGAGGCAAAGCTTCGGGGCTTGGGCTTTGTGTGGGTTTTTTTGTTGTTGTTTTCCCAAGCTGTTATTGAGTGTTCCTACTTTTGTTTGTTGTTTTTGAGACCTGAGAGGTGAGCGTTATGAATATATATCATTAACCTCATAATCTGTAGAAAGGGCAGAGCACCTGTAATAAGCACAGACTCATCTAAGTAGCTTGTACGCTGTTTGAAGTAGGCACCTCTTCTTTGCTATGTGTTCACAGCATCTAATTCAGTAGGGCCCAATTTGCTATTCAGTGATACTGTTAGAAACAGTAAATATTTTTGTCTTTCTATAACATGATTTTAAAGCTACATAAAAATAATTTTGGCATAGCAGCTGAATTCTAACTTACACTGCTCCTTTCTGCTCTGTTCTGGCACTGAGACTTAAGCTGCCATGGTGAGGTATATGTTGTTATTTATTTACTAGTAAGATCTGGAGGAAGGGAAGAATTTTAACAAAATGTACCCGTGTAACAATTCAATACATTTTTACAGATACCAGTTTAAGAGGATATTTAAACTCTTACCAGTATTTTTTTTTTAAATTGCGCTTTGTTCTGATTTTTTTGAAAACTTCTTCAGGGTATGTTCAAAGCTGGTAACGGGTAAAGCTGTACTCAGGGCATTCCTGCCAGAAATGCACATTTGACTCTCTGCACCTGTGTCTGTGTGTGTTTTAAGATGCATCATTACTTTGGGTAGAAAGGGGGAATGGGCATGGAGGTGAGATTTTAATGGGTTGACTTTGATTTGTTGCAGTGTGATATCCTCTTGTACGAAATGAGTAACTGCTTACTAAGTGTGTAGTATAGTAAGGTGATACAAAAACGTACATTAAGAATTTTTCCCTGGGGAAGACCAGGCATTGCTATTTATATTCTAAGACGCTTTTGATAGGCATTTGTACGATGTTAGGGCTACCATATGTCCGCCGTTTCCAGGAGTTGTCTCCCCCGCCCCTTCCTTCCTTTGGTTATGTCTGGTTGGAGTTGAAGATTTGGGATGTTTGTTCACAGTTTTCAGATGACCCACAGCCTTGTCAGACCAGAGGCTTCAGCTGGGTGTCAGGAAACCCGCTTCTTCTAAAGAAATGGCTGCTACAGGTTTAGGAATTGACTTGGTTACACAGGATAGTGTGTGTCGTGGTTTAACCCCAGCCAGCAACTAAGCACCACGCAGCTGCTCACTCACTCCCCCCCCACCCAGTGGGATGGGGGAGAAAATCGGGAAAAGAAGCAAAACCCACGGGTTGAGATAAGAACAGTTTAATAGAACAGAAAAGAAGAAACGAATAATGATAAGACTAATAAAATGACAACAGCAATAATGAAAGGATTGGAATGTACAAATGATACGCAGTGTAATTGCTCACCACCCACCGACTGGCACCCAGCTAGTCCCCGAGCGGCGATTCCCCGCCCCCACTTCCCAGTTCTTATACTAGATGGGACGTCATATGGTATGGAATACCCTGTTGGCCAGTTTGGGTCAGGTGTCCTGGCTGTGTCCTGTGCCAACTTCTTGTGCCTCTCCAGCTTTCTCGCTGGCTGGGTATGAGAAGCTGAAAAATCCTTGACATTAGTCTAAACACTACTGAGCAACAACTGAAAACATCAGTGTTATCAACATTCTTCACATACTGAACTCAAAACATAGCACCGTACCAGCTACTAGGAAGACAGTTAACTCTATCCCAGCTGAAACTAGGACATGTGCCTGTGAAATGCACAGTGGTACTGCATCTGGATCCTTGTCATCATTACAAACATTCATTACCAGCATTTCAGATTGGTTTATCACGCTCAAAGTATGTGAGGTTGAGTAGACTTATCTGGCAATTCCACAGTTTAAAATCTGGTATCCTGATTAGGGAACTCAGAAATAAAGTTTTCAAAATTGGGTAGGTGAAATGAGGCTCCTGAATTCTTTGTGAAGAAGTACTAGTAGTTCCTCCATTTGTTTGCTTCAATGGGATGTATTTAAGCATCCAAATAATATAAAGCTAATCTGTGTAGAAGGTGACGCTTCTTAGATGCTAGGTTACAAAATAAACCCTCATGAGGACATTGAAGTACTATGGACCTTGTCCCCTTGCCTTCAATAATATAAATGTATAGCGATTTATATAATGTTTCTGGTTGCTTTCTAAAGCCCTGTGCAAACACAGTGGCATATTATGGTGGGGAGAATGTGAAATATTTATCACCTATGTTTGGAGGTTATTAGTTACTTTTTTTTTTTGAAGGTGTTCAGAAATTATGCTGATATTTATATGGAATAGGATAACACACTTACAGGTTTTGGAACCTAATATTAGGTATCTGAATTCGAATTTCAGGGCCACATGTGCCTTGGTAATTTTAGTCAGTGTAATTAGAGTGAGTTCTTATTTAGATAGTAGACTATACGTTTCCCTGCATAGCACCTGACTGAGGTCCATGTAGCAGATATTTGAGAACTGCTGTGCTAAACTAATATGCTCAGAGACTTAGAACATTATTCAGTCAAACAGCTGGAGCACTGTTGAAAATGACCATGCCGCAGTCAGAAAGCTGTGCGGTGTTCTTCAGAACTGTGTTGATTTGCTTAACGTAGTTTAGAATGGGTAATGAGGTAGAATTTAAAAGTGGGATTGAGCTCTGAATTTGAGTATTGCATCTGAAACAGATATATTTTTATTTCCTCATGAAATGAGACCATTAAAAAGGCTCACAGAAGTCCACCCTGAAGTCCTGTATGCTGCTGTGAAAGGGTCAGGCAGAAGCTTCACGGGGTGAAGCTGTGATGCAGCTGTTGTAGAAGGCTGATAATCAGTGATGTTACACTACGGCCTGTGAATCATGACAAAAGTAGCTTGGTTGCTTCTGGAGCATCCTTTGATAGACTAGACATTTCCCTCCTGCTGTTTATACCATTTTCTTGCACTATCATTGCCTCCTGCTGCTTGTCCCAGACTGTGCTGCAGGCACTTCTGCAGAGACACAAGTGTTTCTAATTTATTTTTTTAATACCATGAACTTTAGGAACTGAGTGTGCTATGCTTGTGACTGCTTAACAGCGGAAGTACTGTAGCATCCTCTGATAAGGTTGCCCCTGAATACCACTTGAGACTTTTAGAAGGGCAGAGTGCCAGTTTTACTAAGCTGTGTTTTCTCACAGGGAACATTTTAGATTGTGTGCTATAATGTGGCTTGGATTCTCACTCATCTCCAGGTGTGATTAATGATTTTTTGCCTTGCACAGTCCTTAAAATGCAGCTCATTATTGGCTTTATCAAGTGGAGCGATGCAGAAGGAGGATATTTTCCTCAGTTTATAATCCAATGCCTCCCATTACGAGTGTCTTGTCTTGTTGATGTGGAGGGACTGCAAGGCAGAAGCAAATCTAGTCCTTCTGCTGTCTTCTGTGCCTTGCAGAGGGTTTGTTGGAGCTGAGTTTCCTATGACTGAGGGGAGCCTTTGCTACCAGTGAGGGTTGGTTCCCTCCTGTCCCCCGTCCTCCATGCCTCGAGTCCTGCAACCAAATGCACTCCTGAACTATGCTGCATTGAGAGATAGTGGTTAAGACTTGGTCCGGTGAGAAGAGGGATGTGCTCGCTTCATCTCACCGAAGCAAGGTCATCTATATGTCATGAAAGACACAGCCACAACAAATAGGATAAAGACCACTTCAGAATTATGTGGAAATATATAGCTGTCTCTTTGTGCAAAGGGACTATAAAATTCTGCATTGAATTTAAAGCAAAGAGAACAAGAGGAAGCAACAATACGCTGTGAATGCTCTTCCATCATTCTGCAAGCTTGATTGTCTCTTGCTTTACTATATGTCTTCTCCTGGAAATGCTACTGACTGTAAACAAGTTACCTCTGAAAGGATTATATCACCATATTCCCTTTTAAATGCTGGGGGCTTAAACTCTTTCCTTAATGTTCCCTTTTCTCTGACACTAAGAATTGAAAGTTACTTGTAAAATGGTGACATGTTTGCCATTCACTGAATGACCTCCAGCCTAGCATAAGCATCAATAATGGTCTAAATGCCCCTTCGCTAGAGCTCTGCATGGTCTCTGTGATGTATTATCTTGCAGTCTAATATACATAATTCTGTGGTAGAAATCGAGACAGTCATGGGGTTAGGAAATCAACCTGATGGTCTCTGTTAGCTGCTGAGCCTTAAAGGCATATGGAAAATGGAGTCCCAGATTATTGGACTGCTCTGTAATTTTACAGGTTTTCTGGCACTGCTGTTGGGTCAGAGTAGTGAAGTTTGTAGGTGAATCAGATCATTCAAAAGCCATTATTGAGTTCACCAAAGTTGAAAAATGTTAGCAAGGGTGTCAATCCTTTAAGACTATTTCAGGAGTTCCTCAATGAAATTAGCAAGCACTTCCATATGGCTGTTACACTGTGCTATCTTTTGAATTGAAACACATTTAAAACACTTTTACGTGAGTGTTGCTGACCTGATCCTGCTCTTAATTTCATAGAAGTAGTAACACCATTCATTTAGTCAAGTTACCTGGGATGCCTCAGCTTGTTTTTGAGGTAACTGTAAATATTCAGCCTCGGACCCTGCTGCTTGCTAATTTGCTGTCCTGACTCAGCAGTTGTTCTGTAAGTATTATTGTATAGATTACTTACATGTGCACTTACGAGTGAAGTATTACAGATGGCATTTAGCAGACATAATCATTGTTAGCCTCGCCACTTTCTGTTAGATCTTGGCTTTCACACATTGATAGCTTTTGGAGTGTTTTTCTTAAATGCTTTATATGCAGGTGTGTTATTTGGAACGGGGCAGCAAGCCTTCTTTAACCATTTGAGCTAATAGGAAGATGAATGTACATTTACTTATTTTTGTACACATGCACAGAGAGAGCCCCCTTTTGAAATAAGTGGACATTGAAGCCAGTTGCTGTTTGTTTGTGTGGATGATAGATTCTCATCTCGTGCAGTGTCAGTGCACTGATAATTCCATACCTTGAAGTCACTAATAGAGCATAGCTGGCTTTCCGAATACAATGGTGGAGGGGACTGAGAGGATCTTAAAAACCAAACAAATAAACCCCAAACCCACCCAACCAACGAAACCCAAACGACAACAAAACCACAAAAAGAAAACAACAAAAAAAAGCCCACCAGAGCATAAGAGCAATAAAGATGTCACTGGATCTTCTGGACAAAAACTCACATTCATTACTGCTTGCACAGATAGTAAAGCACTCAGATTAACAAGACCTTCCAAAAAGAATTTTTTCCCATCAGCTGAGGCTTTCAAGAGCAGTTTACACCAAGTTCTAAGTGAGGAGTCACTTAGCTGTAGCAGATTGAGCCTTAAAGCTAGGAAGTACATTAGCTGGCCTCTTAATGTATCCTGTAGTCTCTTTTACTTTTTTTTCTCCCTCTCCTTCTGTGATTTAACATCAGGTAAGGAGGTGGGAAGTACACTTATTCCAGACACCTAAATGTTCATGTTGTTTGTATCCAATTAAATGTGTGCAGGACTGCTGGAAACCATTTAAACTTGTTAGTCTTTAAAAAGCAAAATATTAATCTTAAGAAGGTGCAAGTCAAGGAAAATAGTGGACTTCCAGGTTTTGTTTTTTCTTTACTGCGTTTCGCTTGCATGTCTCTGGTCAGCTCTTAAGGTACATTACCAGTTTCACAGCAGCTTTAACATTACATTTTATCTCAAATCAGTGTGTATAGATACGTAGATATATATGTTAGGTTTACTTTCTGGAAGTGGAAAACAGAAGAGACTTTTTTTTCCTGTTTTCAAAGCTCATCCAAGTCTGATTTATGGAGAAATTGAATATGAAGCAAAGAAATGAGGCAGTTTATTTACACAGGAGAAAACATAATACATACAGGTTTCAGATTTTTCAAGATCCAAAATAACAAATCCCAGGCATACTTTTGTATTTGCTTTAGATTTGAACATTCTGAGACATTAATCAAACCTTAATCTATGCAGAAAATAGCAGCATCGAGAGTAAAACCTAAAATCAAAGTCTTAAAAAGGAAAAAAAAACCCCAAATAACCTAAAAAAAACCCAAGCAAGCAAACCACCTGAAAACAAGTAAAAGGGCTAGCAGCTTCTCTTCCTAAGTCAGTTCTCAGCAGCTTTTACTTCTAGTGAGTTTTAGGTTTGGACGTAACCTAAGAGATTAGGACCTTTAAGAACAGTGCTGTTAGCTAGTGCTTTTTCCAGGGAAATTACTAGCTAGAAATTTAAAAAAATTGTTTCTGTGTGACATAATAAAAGTAATCTATGCTGGTCTCAAAGTGCTGTTGCTGAAAAACGTGGATAAAAGGCGAGGAGGCCCCCCCCCCAAACCAAACAAAAAAAGAAACACCCACCCCCCCAGCCTACAAAAAAACAGAAAACCCACAACCCAGTAGTAGATCTTACCCAGTACAAAATATAGTAAATCAACAGGAGAGACAAAATATAGTAAATCAACAGGAGAGACCTCTGATGTATACATCTGCTTGTTGGTATATTATAGAGCATTCTCCATCTCTGATCTCTACAGAGAGGGGAATTTGCAGTGTATCCAGCTAGATTAACTAATCTGATCTATTGCCAAATAATTTAAAGACTGAAAAGAACTGACTGTCAGTTGTCCCATCCACCAAAGTGACTATACCTGATCACAGTGAAGGAGAACCAGTTCTTAATATTTTTGGCTTACGTTTTTCTGTAAATTATAGCTGTGCATGTAATTAATTTATGGAAACAGGTTCTCCTTTCCATCCAACTCTGACCTTAAACATGAAGAATATGATTAACGGTGTTTGTGTAGTACTGCCTTTGCATAATTAAAAAGATAATTGAGAATTTAAAGTTGCTACAGGAACATTCAGTTAGTTAAATTCTACATAGAGAGTACACATAGTAGCTTTTGGATTGCTTTTAAATTAAAGCTATTGCTGTACATCCAGTTGCAACTGAAGCTGCTGGAAGGCTTTTCCTGTCATTTCCTAGCTTTGAATTTTATTTTGAATGGCAGTCGAATTTTCTCAGCGCTAGTGCTGATTCTTTGTAGCTTGTGTTGATGGATTGTCTGCCAGCATTCCTCTTTGGCAGGACAGAAGCTGGAGGGATGCATGTGTTTATCAGGCCAATTGAAATAAATGGGAAGCTGGTCAGTGAATTTGGTAGCAGAACCTGTCCCCTCACAATTAATTTATTTTGTAGTTGTGACTGCTGAGGTGGGTTCTGTTTTGTTTTATTTCTTTTTTTACTTTTACTGTAGCTCCTCTTTTCCTTTCTATTCTTTCCCCAGAATTATCCGGTCAACATTGTTCCTGGGCAACACAGCAATAAGAGAGTAGTTTGGAAATATTTATATGTATGGTTTTTGACCAAATTGTTCAATGGCTTTGGTGGTAAAAGCTGCCTTCCATAGCAGAAGGGCACTGGTGTGTCAGTGAAATCTCTGTATAAGTGTGAGATTTACTTGCTTTTATGCTTATAGCTGATTTAGCCATGTCAAGCAAAGCATTGACGTACAGATGAGACCTAAACACAAGCCAAAGCTCCACTTGCTCAGGATGCTGTGTTGAAACCATGCTTAGGCAGTTGTTCAGCAGATGGTGTGACTTGCATCACTTGAAACTTTCCTGAGGTTGACTTGTGTCACAGAGCAGCTGTGCAAATAGAGAGTCAATCTCCAGGTGCTCCATTTTGTGACTATGCACTCTTGGTGAGAGTTTTATGTATGGTGGAAATCCTGAAAGGTAAGGCAAGGTTTGTACTACAGAGTTTGACCTATGTACTGGTAATGCTTACAGGCGGCAAGATCTTTGTTAGCTTTAACTACATAACCGAAATCCTGTAATGCAGATACTTCAACACAGGCAACGCTTTCACTTCTAGAAATGAGTGCTCTGCAAGCTCTTCGGGGTAAAGCACAGCCTTGTGAGTGTAGTCTGTGTCCCTGTATGGAGCACTTTCCCTGCCCAGTTTACAGTTATATTGAATAACCATCTAAGCAGTGTTTTGCCATACTGTGAATCCAAAAGAGAGAAAATGTTAACGAGGGCAAGCTTGAGAGTCTGCAGCTTGGACACTTGGACTGCCACAGGAAGTGGTGCAGTGCCTTAGCTGCTGCGGATGCAACAAGAACAGCTGTTGGGCAGTGTGTGACCACCTCATTTCGTAATGAGTTAACCTGGGGTACGCTGGAGGTGATTAAACTCTGCTGTGAAATCATCTGTCTCCATATCACCATTTCCTGCTACAAGTGGGAAATTTACCTTTCAAATTCCTTAAAGAGCAGCTCGATTTATTTTTTACTTTAAAAAAATAAAAAAGGGGCAATATTGAGGAAACTTTTGTTAAGGGCAACTTAGTGCTTGGCTTTCTGGACTTCTGACAGCAGTGTTCCTGAAAGGGCACTGCTGCAAGACTGCTTCAAACTGATCTAATGACTTTAACTGGCTTCAAAGTAGAATGAAGGGTGTTACCTGCAATCCTGTCTTTTTAGGGTGCTGGCGTATTCCTGCTGTTATTGCGAGTGCTTTCATATTAGCTCTTCTTTCTTTGCCCAGAATCCACTGTGGGAATGACATTTAGCACTGTATGCATAGGCTTTGAGCATTTCTAATGACTTCGGAAACTGCGAACAGAGGATTTAAATAGTCATTTTGTAACTGTGGGAAATAAAATCACTGATATCGGATGTTCTTCCTTGAACTGACTTGTTGTAAGGTTTTCACTTGGAAACTCAATTTCTGAGTTCCCTCTTTCTCTATTTAGACTACGGTTCTTATGTATTGGTCAGTAGTAATGCAACTGCTCTATTACCCTCCCTTACAGTAAGGAGTTTTGTCACCTGAGCCTGTGGAAGGATTTCTTCTTCTGTCTTAGTCTGCTATCCTGTCGTAAGGTCATAAGTTAAATTTTTGTGCCAACAAATGTCTTTAAGTCAGTGGGAAACTAGATCTACTATGTAATGTTTTGCTTTGTCTTCTGTGACTATTTTTTTAAAATTTTTTTTTCCTTACACCCACAACTGCCATAGTTGTGTTGACAAAGCCCCAAGTGTGAGCCCAATTACACAGAGAACACAGCAGTTGGCCCTTGGGAGGAGCAACAGTAGTGCTAGAAAAAAAAAAAAAATCCTTTATTTTAGAGGATGCTACATCTCCACAAGGAGGGTTTTCTGGCAGGGATGTGGGCAGAGTGTGTTGCAACACCGACACGCTCTGCACGTCTCCTTTCACTGCAGTGGGCTGTTTTTCCTGCTGATGGAGTGTGAAGTCTGTGTGAAATTACCAGTCAGTGTCTGGCTTCTCCAGAGAGGACAGGGAGTGATGAGAGCTGGGTCGTGGCCCTGCAGTACCACTCAGTGGAGACGGCCATATGGTGTGGGAGAGGGTGCACTTAAAAGGGTGTCACAACAGATGTTTGATAGCATTACTTGTTGCCAAAAGCTTTAAGTGTCAGCTAGTTCCAGTAAGGTAGTGTTAGGGCTGTCCCAGGCGTGCAGTTAAGGAGGGATGCTGTTTAGATAACACATAGTGTAATTTATTATTTGCATTGGTATTGCAGGAGCTATGTTTTGTCAGGCAGACAAAGGCATAACAAGACCCAGAGGTTGGACGTTGGAGCCAAACAAATTCATACTTGAATTAAGTACAGATTTTTAACACTGGGAAGAATAACCAACCATTTGAACATTGTACCTAGAGAAAGGTGGATTCTTCACCAGTATAAATCAGTTGCAAGTCATACTTAACTTGAAACAAGAATAAATTTCAGGCTATCCTTTATACAAAAGGCTAAACTAGATTGTCACAGTGATCCTTTCTGGCCTCTGAATCTATAAATCTGAAACAGTCCACCAAAGGAGAGACTTCTTTTCCTTACTATTTAAGTAGACAGGACAGACTTGTGGGAAAAGAAAGGAACCGGTATGTCCTGGGGTACTGCAGCACGGAGTATCAAGTGGCTAGTCTCATGTTACAAAGGAGGTCTTTGAGAACTGGGAACAGATTTCAGAGCTCTTGTGATGTGATTCAGAAATTCAGAGGACTATACTTCCTCCTTATGTTTTAAGTATGTTGCATGTTTTTTAAATAAAAAAAACCCAAACCACACCAAAAAAACCTGTAGTACTTGGTTATGGTTCCTAGGCAGCAGGAACTTGCTGCAGTAAGGCTACACTACACAGTGTGGTGAATTTACTGCTGGTTACTGTGAGCTATCAAAAGCTTTTAAATTATTTCCATGGATTCTATCCTTATTTATCTATAAATATTATAATTGTGAATCCCACAAGGAGGAAGAAAAGGCTTGAATTTAGACAGTGGAGCAAATAGTTATGCTGAACTTACACAACATTATGCCCAACTATTCTGTTTCTCACCCAGATTTACATTTGCTGAATACATTTGCTGAAATAAATAGCCAGTTTCCTTTGAGAAAAAAGTTGGAACTGAATAAATGTAAGGCTTCAGAGTACTAACAAAGGGACTGAACTCTAAAATGATGCAGTTATACAGCCCAAATAATGTAAATTAGAACAGCAGAGAGGAAATCTAAATTTAGGAATACGTAGTAAGAGCTAGTAATGTTTTGTGAGAGTTTATAAACTTATAGTTTTGTAGTCTGATCCTTTGCTGTTTTATCTTCCCTTTTCTTCTTTGTCCCCAATGGCAAATACGTATGAAAAATGTACATCTTATGATAAAAACAGTAGGTAAAAGGAGTTTTGTTACATTTTCTTGAGTGAAGGAGCCTAGTAAAAGAGGAGAATTTAGGAAGGAAAGCGTGCTGTTCTATTCCGTGGAAGAACCTTTGCAGCTGACAGTCTATCTGTACAGAAGAATTG
The DNA here is from genome assembly GCF_900496995.4 of Aquila chrysaetos chrysaetos. NCBI lineage: Eukaryota > Metazoa > Chordata > Aves > Accipitriformes > Accipitridae > Aquila > Aquila chrysaetos. The sequence goes on from NC_044006.1 coordinate 27,246,864, forward strand.
TCCCATTCATAGCTTCCCCAAGAGCATACATAACAGACCTTGGAAATATGCACTGGTTCTGTTGCAGTTGGGTAAGAAATGAATTTCAACTGCAGCAAAGAAGGCTTACATTAGATATTAGGGGAAAAAAGTATAGGAAGCAGGAGGAAGCACTGGAATACATTATTTGAGAAGATGATGTAGTCCCTGTCACTGGGAGCTTTTCCTTTTTTAATGGTAGATGAAGAGGAATTCTCTAGAGAGCTGATTCTACTTAGGGGAAGAGGAATGGACTAGGTGTACAAAACTTAAATGTACAAAAGCATAGGAGATTGAGATGTGTATTTAAGAATCGTATATGTAGAGTCAGAGAGAGGTTCCTGTATGCATATCGGGTGCTGAAGGACAGGCCACGTGGACTTTCTCACTCAGGTAATTATACTAGCTTCAGTTGGGCTACTCAAACAGGCAGGACTTACTCTTGTGGTTTGAAGTTTTCATTCTGTAAATTACTATTGCTTTCTTCTGCAGTACAGTAATGATATTTATCCAAACATGATTCTTAGCAAAATCACAGATGACATGGAAAGTACACAAATATGTGAAAATGGGTATGAGGAGTGAAGCCCCATAAGTTCCGAAATAAGGAGTGAAAACTGTGTGTAGCAATTGCTGTGAATTTGCCAGACGGTGAAATCTGTCTCTGTGATTTCATTTCATCAGTTTCCATACTGCTGCTAATTTCCATTTGAATTTCTAGAGGTTTCAGAGGGATTACCTTGAAAAAAATCTGGACATTTACAAGTTCTTTTGTTCTGTTAGTTTTTACAGATCATCTTTTGTATTGATAAGAAACAGAAGTGTCTTCTAGAGACTGTGACAGGAGTTTTCTAGGAATCTGCTTTCTCTTGATGTCCAAAAGGGACTTCAGACTTTCAAAAAGAAAGCTTCTTTCAGAAAATAGCTCCTAATTTTTTTCACAAACTGAGAGTATGTGTTTCTGAGGGTAAAAATCAGCAAGAGAATGCATCTACAAAGGGTTTCTCTATAGTTTAATCCACTTTATACTGACAATTAATTTATTTAATTTCCACACATGTCACTGTAGAGACAAACCCTGTTGTCAGTGTAATTTATACATTTGTTACTATGTCCAGTGAGAAAACATGCCTCACACTACAGGATTCCTGGTGATTTGAGGTACATCAGTTATGGAACCTGTGTGCAATGTGTTCATCAGCTGCATTGGCAGATGGCTGAGGTGAACATCCACTCTCTCTACAGCTTTAAAAATCAGAATCGGTGGCAGTGTTGTCAAAACATGTCAGCACTTGAAGCATGGTGTACAACAAACCACGGGCTCCACAACATGTCTTGGCACACAAGTTGGGGCTGTGAAACAAATTATATTCTTGCTCTACAACTTTTTTTTTGGTTGGTCGGGTTTTTTTAATTGCTATATACTTAAAATTTGAGCTACTAACCTAGAAGACTGTAGCACTTAGGAAAAGGGTATGGCACTGAGATGTTCTCCTTGATCTCTCGCACCAAGAAGCAGCTGTGCTTATAGTGTGAGTTCTGCTTAACCCTCTGTCTGGATGTTCAATTTATTTTGATGGTCCTGGATGGGCACGTCAAATGCCAGTGCTTAGTAGTTCATAACAACTGCTTCATAGAAATAAAATACATTGAGATGGTAAGGGGAGAAGAGGAGGCAGAGCAAGGAGGCTGGGGAAGAGTATTTTCTGGATTGCTATATCATAAGTTGCTGAATAGTATGGAGTAGCAAAAGCTATAGGTGATTTCCCTAGGGAAGGGAATAGGGGTTTTGAATCTAGTAGTTTTTCTGCTACCACTCTTACAGTAGGCTATGACTATAGAGGGCACAGAAGGTAATGTCAGGAAACAGAGGAAAGAAATGGACCGAGATGCAGGAATAAAGACAAGTAGTCTCTAAATGATGTGCTGGCTTGAATTTACTTGATGGATGCCAAAGTAATTCTTTTTTATTTAGAGAAGACCACACCCTGCTTCAGAGGACGAAGATGACATTTTGTTCTTTAGGGGCATAAAACTAGTTTTCCTGATTATTCCTGACATTTTGTCATTCATGCTATGAGCTTCCTTAGAGGATAGAAGTAAATAGCCAGTCTCCTGTGAGAGTGAAACATGAACTGGATGAGTTTAAGGTCTGAAATCTGCTAGCATCGGCACCAAATCCAAAAATGATGTTGTCAGAGTTCCAGAATAAGACAGTGGGGAACAGTGTAAGATACCTAGGGTACGTTACAGAGGCGGACACAGTAAGCTTCTCCAAATATACTATAGAAAAGTCTAAATTAGGAAGGCATTTACAATGCAGCTTATACTTCTGAAGTTTAGGTTTAAGTAGAAGGATGAGCTTTGAATGTATTATTGCCATATTATTTTAGCACACTCAAGTCCTCGCAGGACATCTGCAGTAGAGGAGGTAGATGACAAAATGCTATTCCTGCCTTGAACACTTTAAAGTCTCATCTTGTGCAGAGAAGCCCCCTTGCTGAACCTAGCACTTGCATGGAGTCCTACTCAACATGGAGGTACTCAGAGCCTGTACAGAGGTATAGTTTACAGCACTGGCAGCCAAAAAAACCCCAGCAGTTGAAAAAGCATAGATATTTGCCAGAGAGGTATTTTGCAGATCATTACATTTATATGGGAATTCAAAGATAGCTAAACATGCATTGTTTAGAAAACACTCTGGTTCTGTTCTCATGATGTTCTACAAACCTGATAAATCATTTCAGTTTTTTGATATCCTAGTGCTTTACAACATTTTGTATGTATTAGGGGGATTTCGTCCTGGCACTCCAGATGTTCATTCAGGTCCATTGTTTCTCAGCTGCTATGTACTAAGTTGTAATTTTTTTCTTCACAGCCACTAAATTTATTTTTTGCCTTAAACATTAATATTGCTGGTTATTCTACTTTTATGCAGGTGTCTGTGGGAAAGGGTCTTGTGTGCAGTGAAGTACAAACAGTAGCATTTTGTCAGCCTGCTCATTTCCAGTTATCATGAACCTGAAGGTACTTGGATTCTTTTCCTGGGTCCTGTGCTGCATAGTGTTGGGAAAGCTTTTAACCTTGTTGTGCCTCAGTTCCTCATCAATAAATTAAAGACAATGATACTTTTTGAAATACCCTGTTGAGCTATAAAGTCTAGCTAGTGGTAGTGGTACTGTTTTGGTTTTTTTCTTTTAATTTTCATGTTAATTGCAGATTTCAAGATAACACTGTTTCCTTTGTAGGAACCTAAAGAACAGACCCTGAACCCTTTCAGAAAGGATGTCATTGCTGTTTCTTAGATTGTAGCCTCTGCTTCTGGCAGTTTGAATGCCACCATCAGAAGCAAAGCAAATGTGTTTGAACAGATGTGGTATAGAAAAAAAATACAGGTCCCACCAAGGTTCGTTGGTTTTTTGGTTTTCTTTTTGGCTTGTTTTTCTGAGATAATCTGTTGATCGCTTTGTTGATTTGACTGCTGTTCTCAGTTCATGATACAGCAGACTACAAAATCTGTGACAAAATCACAGGAAGAAGTATTTTTTAGGAGACAGGATTCAGAAAGCTATGGTATTTAGGGACTAAATTAAGAATTCAGTCTCATTTCAGAGGTAAATGACCATTGTGGATATGTAGCTGACTACTGATGGGCTGCTGACATTTCATAAAAATGTTTATATAGAACTAGAGCAAGCTCTGCTTTTATGAGAAAAGCAAAGAGAGGAGACTCCTTTGGTTTGGGGATTCTACCACCACCCCCATGATACCATGCTAAATGCGATGTGTCTTTTCAAGTGACCTTTATCTTAATTTTAATCTTTCTTAACCTTTTTGGGGAAGTTATATTATCTGAATGTCTTCCATGTGTGAAAATTTACTTTAACATCCTTTAGCACCTTTTACACTTTCCAGATGGATATTAATGTTGTTACATTAATAGTCTTATGAACAGGACTGGCTTTTTGGGCATTTAAAACAACTTCACAATATTAGAACAGCGCTTATAGCATTTGTGTGATTAAAAATTCTGTCAATCACAAATAAAAATGGGATCGAAGAGGCTGAGATTAGAATTCCTGTATTGAAAGCCATGAGTTTTAAATAATAAGTATTTTTCTTATTAAGAGTTTGGGTTTTGAGAGAAGATGCATGAGCAGCACCTGTAGCATCTTTTGAAGGTTCAGATTCCCAGTCCTTTCAGAATGAGGCAGTATATGTGGAAATAATTGGAAAATAACCTTGAAGGTTTCTGTGCCTATTTGAGTGTGAATGGATGTATGTCAGACCTAATTAGGTCTACTGAGGAAAACATAAATGTCAATCGTTTTTTACCAAATGCATCGAACTACTTTTGAGATTGTGAATGGGGTCCAGTGAGCATACAGCCTGCTTAACGTCACCTTTCTCTCTTATGTCTTTTAGTTCTGTCCCCTGTGATGTGTGGCATTTGATTTTTCTTGAAAACAAAGTCAAAGAGCTGGAAACTAGGCATTGCCACTCCAGTGCTCGCTTGGCTAATGTGTCCAGAAGAGCAGATGTAACTTAACTAATTCAGAACATTTAATGAAAATGGTGGTTATTTTACCTTCCAGTGGTTCACAGGGTTTAATCAGTTAGATCATGGAGCTCTATTTATTTCATTTGTAGGAAACTTGACGACACCTCCGGTGTCTAACCTATTTTTTTATTCTATAGCTATGAATTTATCAAATCCTATTCGAAGTGTGAAATGCACATCTGTTTTCAACCATGATTATATTTAGGAGGATCTTTCCTGCTTATTTACATGTGTCTACACCTATTGTGTGTACTCGTATCTTCTTTCTTGGTAAGTGATGTACTGCTAGCTTTGCAGGGCCATCATGAAGTGTACTGTCTTTCAAATCTTTTCTCTCTGGGTGGCTTCTTTAGAAATATTTCTATAAATTCCAGCCATGTGCTTTTGTAGTTTGTTAGAAATGGTAAGTTTCCTTGGGGATCCCTTAAGAGCATACTAGGAATAAAAAGGGTATTGTCTAGAAGTAGCATCACTGAGTCAGTAGAGTCTCTGATTGTGCTGGAGAGGAAAGAATGCACCTTGCTTTTAAATTTGTTTGGGGAATTTGGAGACAAGTGCCAGTTTGATATTGTTCACATGAGAAAGTTTATTTAAAGGCATGAGCTGCACTGTGTAAGTAAACTTCTACAAATCCCTTTATGGATTCTCTTATGATGTGAAAGCATCTTACTCAGTTCAACTTAAATGCGTTCCTAACGAAAAGAACTTAAATAAAACTAAAGTAAACCTAGTGGGAGCTGAAACAAGAGTATCCATGCAGTTTTTTGTACAAATATAATTAAGTTGCTTGAAAATCATACCTTCCAGATATCTGTTCAGCATTTTCCTGGAGACAGTCCCTTACTGGGAGTGGAGGGGTGACAGGCAAGACTTTCAGCTTCCAGTGCTAGCATTCATACCATTGAAATCAGTGGAAGTATCATATAAGGTCTTCTTTTGGCCCTGATTTGAATAGTGGAGTGAAATTTTGGAAACTGTTCACATCCATGGCTTGTCACTAGCAGACTTAAGATTTGAGAAATTGACTTCCTCCTTTCAGTGTCTCACTTTCAAGAGATCCTTTGAAATATGTTTTGTGCCTTGCAATGCTCAGAAAATTGCATGTGATACAACAAAGGTGTGGTCAGTGCATATAGCTCCAGATGGTCCTGGAGATTCCTCCATAGATTGTGCTGCTCGTACAGTTTACTCTAAGTTTGCTCAATTTTAGACTTATTTTGTTTCAAAGTGAATTTTAAAAAAAAATTTCAAGTAGTCCTTTTGATTAACTCACTGTAAATGTAACAACTTCTTCAATACTTTAACTACTTCTTATGGCAGAAAGAGAGTGTGGAATCTCCTGTTATATTGCAGTAAAACAGATATGGACCTTTAAGGGGTTTCTTTGCAAGTACTTCTTTCTGGGTATTTGCTAGAGCTACTCAAGCTGTTCATGGGTTACTACGTTTCCTGGGTTTTAAACGTATGTATAACTCCAATTAAATGTAATGGGATATATGCTTAAAAATGTAACGTGTTGTAACATTATTATCTTTACAATTGGTATTTAGTTGTTAGCATTCCAGTCACCTTAAATTCTGTCTTTGGAAATGCTGTCTACAATGCCGAGACTTTATCCTTTGCAGACCTGGTCATTATAACATACAGAATAAGTGTATAGGCTGGCTAATCAGAATTAAAAAGCTAATTACTGGGAAAATGTGTATTCATTTTCTCTTGAGAAAATTATATTTTACACAACATTACAGGTTTGCTTGATGTTATGCAGACAATGCTGCAAGTTGTTCAAAGGCTAAATTAGCAAGGGATGCTTCTAAATAATGGGAGAGGGTATCGTTATTTCCTTGCATTGCATATTCTGCAATTAGGGAACTTTGCTTTTAGTATGTTCTGTTCTTATTTTTCTTTTTTTTCTTATTTTTCTTTTTTTCTCTCTCCTCATTTCTGGAATTTTTCCTAAGACATTCCACATTATCTTGTTATATTTTTCTGAGCACGAGGAACACTCACCCTTATATGAATGGTTTGATGGCTATTAAAACCAAAATTAAAACTTCTATTTGCATCAAAATATGTCCTGAAAGACACTAGTCTCGAGGCTGGTGGAAATTAATATGTAGACTGGTTCTTATTCAAAACTGTTCACATACTAGTTTAAGACAACAGCTGAGATATTTGTGATATAAAGTATGAGAAAAGAGAGAAGGGGAGCACCACGTAAAGGTGAGATGACTGCAGTCAGCACTGTGAGTAGTAATCACGGCATGCAAACCGTTTGACTGCCAATCCGTGTCCATGGTATTGTGCACCAGGTAAATTTTAAGAGATTTTTAAGGATAATATATAGTGAGCTTGAAGTTTTCACAGATGTGGGATGGTTTAACAGAAAGCATTGAAAATTCAAATGGGTCACGCAGATCCTTTGGACTGAAATTGTTGCGGGACATCCATGAGCAAAATGTTAAAAAGATAGCCTGAGATGTCAGTACTGACAGAGAGGAGCCAGCAGCAGAGGGTAAGGACAGCATGGTCTGACAGGCTAGTAATGGGTGGGATTGTTCAGAAACAGGAGGAGAGGGGTAATCAGAGGATCTTCAGTTTTGGAAGAGGATAAGGAGGAAAGAAATACTTGGAAAGCAAAAATAAAAAATGGGGACAGACTCATGAAAGCTGACGGGTGATTGCATGCCAAGAACATGTTGGCATTTTTAACCAGAGTCTTGAGACCATTCAGTACTCTGGTTCTCTTAAAAAGCCCTTCTGAACCAAGGGGCCTGAAGTGTTTGTGTGCAGTCCCAATTGGTGATGGCATTGAGAAGGAAAGACTGGCTACAGCATAAAATGCCTTGCTGAGTATAAATCCCCCAATGTTTCATGAGGTTATGTGAATTAGACTAGTGGTGTAAGCAGAATTGGATCTGGCACCTGTCATGCTTCTGTAGTGTCAGAAAGTATTTTGTAAAGCAATACAAGCTAATAGCTATAGATTTCCCTTGCTCTATTGTTGCATGTGCCTGCAACATGCCTTAGAGAAGACTCTTCCCTTTTAAACATTACAGGTTTTTCAGAATGATTAGCTAAATGGATGACACAGCTTATTGCTTTTTCAGCCACTCGCTCTTTGCAATTACACCCTTGCCTTTTAGTTTTGTTTCTGGTGCCCATAAAATCTCTTTTTATTCTTAAAAAAAGCAGACCAATCCATGCCCGAAGGAGGATGGATCTTTCAGTTTTAGCATGTGCAAAAAATAAACAACGATAAATTACAGTCCATTCAGGTTCTTATAGGTGCTGCGTGTTTGAACACATTGGTTTGGATTTTGAGTCTGTGAACTCTGGCCTTTTACCTTGTTTGATTTTTTTTTCATATTTGTATCTTAATTTTCGTTTCACTTTTAATTAGTTTCCTTATATTTGATGGCAAAATGTTTGCTTTATCTTCACTGTTAATAGTCTAATTGTTTCTCTTGCCTTAAGTAATATCTCGTTAACTTTATAAGCCATCTCTTTCACATCATCTACAGAATTAATTTCCTGTGCATGTAGTTGTATTGTCTGCAGCATCTTTCCCAAAACTTTCTCAATTAGCATTTTTATTGTTGTATTGGATTTTTTTCTGTAAGAATTAAGCTGTGAAGACAGTTGATAAAAATTAGTATTGTTAGTTGGTGATCTTTTCGGACATCACTAAAAATCTATGTATTCCCTATTGGTGAAACAGCTTAGGACTTTAAGTGATACAGGTCTTTAAAAAAAAAAAAAAAAAAAAAAAAAAACAACAAACAAACAAAAACCCAACAAAACCCAACCAAACAGAAACCCCAGCTACCATGCAATAACTGAGTGCTATTTTCTAAATCCAAATTAAAATTGTCAATAACTTTTGATGTGCTAACAGATGTGGTTGGTGGTTTTACAGGAGAAGAGGTGCGTGTAGTGATTGCTTCCCCTAGTAAGTATTTTATTGCCTTTTTCTGGTGGTTACATTCATCAGAAAGAATTAGGCCATGTAGACAGCAAACAGATGCTGCAAACCAGGTATGTTTTAGCTCTTGGAGTACTCTTCAGTATTCCCTTTCCTTCCTTTCGTTGAAATTATGTAGCAGAAATATAATGAAGTAATCATGATGGACTACCACATCACCTTCAGCCATCTTTCTTTTATACCTTTAATGGGAATATTGCTTTCTTTTTTGTGTGTGTGTGCAAGAGCTATCTTAGATTGTGGCATACTTCCTGGTTCTCAGATTCCAGTCATTTATTTTAGCAGTATGCCGCCAAGGTCACTTGTGGATGTTAGAAGACTGGAGGCCCTTGTCACGAGATGCAGTGCTACTGCAGGGGGTCTAGTTCTGCCAGGAAAGTTAAACTGAGACAGCATTTATTCACTACATCTTCAGGACTTTGTTGCAACTCAGGTTATTCTGGGAGGGACAAAGTGCTGAACAGTCAAGCTATTAGCATGACGCATACTACGTATTAATCTGCATCCATGACACATTAAAAAAATAATCCCATCTAAAGTGGTACTTAATGGAACTCTGGTGCTTAAAATATAACATATTGCATTTTTTTAAAGAAAAAAAAACCCCAAACGTTCCCCCCCAAGCAGTCGTTCCCTGTCACCCAGTAGATCCAAAGAAGCAGACTGTCTGCTCCTGTGGAGCTCTAGAAGATCAGCTCTCCCCCCACTCCTAGAAGAGAGCTACTGTACTCACTATGTCTCATTTTCAGAAGAGTAAGATGAGGTGAGCACCTGTAGTCACAGACATTTTGTGCCTTTGCTGTAGGTCTTGGGTTGAGAGAAGATTACTCTGTCCCGGAAAATTATGCAGATTGTTAAAAGATGTCTTTGTCCTAAATTAGGACAAGAAGTTGAATTCTCAGAAATTCCCAAAAAAGTTTTAGCTAAGATCAAACAAAGCATTTTCATTTAAACTATCTTAAAATGTTTTATTTCAAAGGTGACTGTTGAAGTTCACGCTTTAATAGTGAAAATTCTCACACAATGAAATATTTTACTTGGAGAGTGATGAGTTGGGATAGTTTAACAGCTTCAGAGGTTTTAGAAACAAACATGTTTATCAAACCTCATTTTTCATGTGAACAATTTGTTTTGCTAATGAGTACTTATTTTGAGACAAAAAGAGGTTTCATCAAAAAATTCCCAGTTTGCTGTGTCTGCTGCATGTTTTTTGTTCTGTAAACTCAGCCTGGTGCTATGTGATAAAATATATGTACTTCTTATAGAAATATGTTCATTCCAATGTGCTTTAAGTTTAATGTTTGCTTGTATTTCTTTGTAAGACAACAAAAAACCTGACAGTCAAGGAAAGACTACTTCTATAAATAATATAACCCTTACGTAAAATCCAAGACAGCAGTAGTTTATACCTGTACTTCAAAAAGGAAGGTAAGACAATGTAAGGCAATTTAGATAGGTATACTTTTTCTGTTAATGTTTGTATGTTTGCTGAACAATCGTGGCATACAGAAGATTATTGTGCATTGTAAAAACCTTATGGTGAATTATAAGATGAAAGTAATTCTTTCAAACTGTGCATAATTAAGCCCTGTACGTTTTTATTCAAGTAAGATGCATCTAGTGACAAATTGTCACCTGATATGCCTTGGCATTTCCTCATTAATTTTGATATTGTTGTGCCCATTCGTGCTAGCACCAAGTGTGTATTTCCTAGATTTTTTTTTTAAGTCATTTTATCAGTTGTTAAGATACTTCAAATACATGTACTGCAGCATGAACATACTTACGAGTTTGACTTTAGATCACTGAAGTCAGTGAGAGTTTTGTTTGCTGCTGGGTTAGATGAAAGCTGGATTAGACCAAATTGACTATATAGGGGAAACAGAGTCAGTTTTGTACAGCTGGAACTAAAAAAAGTATAGAGATGGGTAACAAGGACTATCAGTGGTATGGAGCGGTTCCATGCAAAGAGAATAAATGGACCAGAACTTCAGCTTGGAAAGGAGATGACTGAGAGAAAATACACCAGAAGCCTATAAAATCATAATTACTGCCAAAAAAGGCAAACCCGGAACATTTATTTTCTTTTTTCTCCCGCCCCCCCAATGCCAGAACTGAAGGTGTGAAATGAAATGGTTGCATAGGAGGTTTGGAGCAAAAGTAGTTTTTGTGCAGAGTGCAATTAAATTGTACAAGCTCACTGCCACAGATATGGGGGAAATTAAAAGTATTAAGAGTTTCAGAGGCATTAGAGAAATTGATGGAGAAATAAATAGCAGTGGCTATTAAAGGCCTGGATGCAGCCTCTGGTTCAGTTCCTAACCACTGGTTGCTGAATGATACAACAAGGGAAGCGTCGTTTCATGCATGCCCAGTTTCTGTACTCTTCCCAAAGCATTTAGTGCTTGTTATTGTCAGAGTCAGAACAAAGGAGTAGACAGACCTTTGAGTTATTTTATTTATTTTTTTCAGTACCTAGTACTTAATTTCTAAAGAACTAAAGGTATAGGCTGCTGTTAACTGGAGAAATAACAGTTCTGGATTAAGACTTTACCCTGCATTCCTGATTGTACCTTCTGACAGTTTGTCAGTGCTGGAAGTTACCTCCCTCCAGGTAGCAGGGTGTCCAAGTGAGTGCTCCTGATCTGTTTTGGTGTGCAGGGGGCAGGTTAGTTCAGAATGCCCCACAGGTACTAACGTTTTATCACACTGTTTTTGCAGTGACGGTCTGACCACAATGCTAGTCAATTAATTCAGCTTTAAGGGGAGGGAAAAGTGATGTGATCAAGACAAATGCATCCACATTACATTTTGATTAATTTTTCAAAATTGGAGGATAAATGCTGTACCCTTTGAAATCACTGGCAAAACTCTCATCGGGTAAAAGGACAGCAGGTTTTACAGCATGGATTTAGTTAAATGGGTAGAAATGTGTATGCAGAGAAACTCTACATTGTGAAAACATAATTGTGGAAAATAGTCTAATCCAGAGTTGAATTTTCTGCTACTTATCCTGCATAAAGGTTCTTGGTCAGGGTACTAATAACTAGTATGGGGTAAGATACTGAAGTATTTTATGCATGTTTTTCAGTGGGCTTGGCTGTCATTCTCAAAGAACGTGTTAGGGATATGATCCTTCTGCTATCAGTAAAATCCTATCAGAATAATTTTCAATGCAATGAATTGCATTCTTTTCCTCTGTTACCAGAACTATATCATCACTCTTTATTTTTTTTGTCATTAGTAAATAAACAGTATGTGAGATCTTAAAGGGCATTTGACTAGTACAATGTTTCATATGGACATAATTTCACATGTTAACTATTCTTTATGGAATTAAAGCACATCTCATAGCAAGCTAAAGGACAGAAGAGCTTTTCCTCTTTGCTTTGTAAAGTGCTTGAGCTCCTTTCATGGAAAACTCTATATAAATGCAATATAATTATATTAATGATGATTATGGCAAAGTGCTGAGGAAAATGATGCAGGAAAGTGATTAAATCCTTCTCTCCCTTACAAAAAAACCCAAAGCCAAAACAAAACCCAATGCCTGAATAGTTCTTTTTTTTTTTTTATTACTTGAGAGATGAAAGCTGTGTAAAACCAAAGCAAATCTGGCTTGTAGTGCAGATATTTAACTTCGAGGATTTTAGTGTATTTGCAGAGTACCTACTTTATTACCTGAGCTGAGAAAAAATAAATAAAAAACCCCTAGCTGCAACACATGGTATTCCAGCCTTATTAAAAAAAAAAAAAAAAAAAAAAAAAAGCTGTAATTATAGACATGTTAAAAAATAACAAGCTTATTTTGAGCCACAGAGCATTACAGTTTGTAATACAAATTTCCCGTCAGAACAGAGTGATAAAAACTTGTTTGCCAACCAGTCTTCCAGTAAAAACCAAGTAAATATACTCATAACTATGTGTCAACACTATGCGCTGACTATGGAAAAAGCGCTATTGAGTGCAGATCTCAAGAGAATTAATGACAGAGCAACATGTCCTCTTTGGTTTAATTATTGTTCAGAACTTACTGAAATGACAGCTACTGAAAAGGTCACCTGAACCGTGGAATGCAATATTGGGCCTTAAGAAAGAAAGAAAGCCGACTTGTTTTGTGTCCCTGTAGAGGCACTGCCACTATATAGCTAGTAAATGGTTATTCTTTTGCTCTCAATTTTAGAAACTCTCTTGACCTTGTGTTGAAAAGTAGATAGCTTATTGAAGTCTAGCACCTCACAGAGCCCAGTCTGCAGCACTGGAACACAGGATTGTTGCTGAACTGGTTTGGATTCAGATTCCCTCCTGATAGTTGTCAGTATAGTGAATATCCAAATAGGAGAAAAAGGAGTTGATAAGCTGTTTTATATTATCCAGTGTTAGATTATATAATGTTATAACTAGATATGAGCCGGACAGGTTTGTACTTTGCGAATGCAGTCTGTTTTGGAAACAAAAATACTACCAATGAATGTTTTAAATAATGTATTTCTCTGGATATGTAGTGATTCCAAGCAACTCTTACCTTCTAGTTTATCAAGTCATTGTAAAGGTAACAAGAATGAAAAAGATTGGCTGGCTCATCTAACTGCTGACAACTTCCATCTCACACAATGTAATCCTTTTCTTGCTTTTAACTAGCTCTCTTTTATGTAACAGCAGGGTTTTTTTTGTCCTTTACTTTCTCCTATTTGGCTGATACTACACAAAGTCATTGTTCTAATATCTAGGAACTGTCTTCTGATTTCCCTGTTCATGGGCAACTTACACCTATTAATTCATGTGTGAACATTTTCCTTTCAATCCTGTTTTCCCATGGAAGATTCCATGCAGGAGGTTCTGTAACTTTTACACAAAATGTTGTTGTTCTCTGTGTACTGAATGCAATGCTGGACTGCATTTATCTTTTATACAACTTTGTTGTCTTTTGTGTGACTCATAGTGATCTTGTGACCAGTTGGCATACTTATGTACTTACTCTTTAGCAGTTCATGAGCTCCCAGCATATAGCATGTTTTTTTTATTAGATGCCCAAACACAGTTCCCATGCTTTTGGTACTATTGAGTTTCATTCTATTTTAGTTACTTCATGCCTCAAAGCCATGCATTAAATTCCATGAGGTATCCATCGCTTTCTTTGTGTTGATGATGCCTTCTGACTTTGTCATCAGTGAACTTTGTCTTATGCCACAGTTATTAAAATACTAAGATTAGTCCTAGCGCTGATCCCTGAGGATCTCTGCTTCAATTTTGTACATTTCCTTTTGAAACAAATCAGTATCACTTGTCCATTAGCCAATTTCCTGTCCTATTTAGCCCCCTTCTACTGATCCCTGTTTTCTGTAGTTTAAATGGGAAGATACCGTACAGCTTCATGACATATTCTCTTGCAGTTCCAGATTTTATTGCATGTCTCTTCTCCTGAAAATCAGTAAAGAAAAAAAATAAAAAATACCCAAAACATTTAATCTGATATGATTTTCCTTCAGTGAATTCACGTTCACCAAAATATGCTTGAGTTCTTTACTTCATAAAGTACACACATACTCTGCTGTATTTTGCAGAGTAACCCCAGACATCATTGGTAGATGCTTTTACTTCTTCTTTCTGATAATGTGCTATTTATTAGCTGTGCAACTGAAGAAGTCCTCACAGGGTGATTTCCAGCCAGACAAATGTAATTTTTTTCTTAATATGTAAATCAGGACTGACTCAATAGAAATCCATGAAGTCACGCTGTTATAAACTGTATGCAAACAAGAAGAGATTTTTAAATTCAGCATTGTCTTGTTCAGACAAAATTCAAGTTGAGTAATTTAATATTCCAGAATTGCTATAAAATGCAATTATCAGTAATAATGCATTGTACTTTTCTAGAGTTCTTCCTGCTAGAATATTTGAATTTTTACCAACAAAAATATGTTTCATTATACCCAACAGAGTGGGTATTAGCTAGAGGCAGTGGAGAATTTTCAGGTGAAAATAATTTTTATAGGAGTGTAGGAATATAAAACATGTTTGCTGGAAGAGTATTCATAGGTTGAAGGGCAAAACTCTTGTCAGAACAAGAGAAGTGAGACTTCTGAATAACATGTAGATGAGTAATCCAGTCACTCATTTGCATTATTGCTCCAAGGGCTTTATATCTATTTATACCACGCAGAACAGCTCCAAGAGACTTACGCCACAGGATTGCACAAGGTTGCAGATAGTGTGCTTACCAAAACACATCTTAACCTATGCCTTAGCCATGTTCCTAGCGTGAGCCTTCCTGCTGCCTGGGAGGCAGCTGAGCACATGCCAAGTATTAAATGTGACTTTGATTTAGCTTTACCTAGCCTGGGTAATGATAGCAGCATGGCATCTTAGAGATACTGAAGGAAACCATTTATTCCACGTCCTCGTTTCATCATCTTGCTTACTGTGCTACTAAGGTGACAGCTTTTTCTTTTTCTTCTGAACTTCAGTTCCTGAACCTTCATTTCATATCTGCATGTTTTGATCTAAAAGCAGTTTGTTGGGAAGTGCTGGGGAAGCCAGCTCATCCATTTATGAATGGCTATCTGCTATATATTTGAGTGACATGAAACCCATAGATTTCTACTCATTTCCATTTGGATCTGGCTTCTACCCAGTTTTTCCTCTCCAAGCCACTTCCTTTTCTACTGATTTCTATTTAAGTCTTTCCAGTTTCATATGCTTTTCCATGTAGTTGCATACACATGAAAGTCTCCTTCCTCATCCCAGTACAGACACTAAAATCCTTTCTTTCACATGACTTGTGAACGTCACTTTTGTTTCAGTCAGTTTACTGTTTGTGGCATAACTTCTACTTTCTACCCTCTGTCTTTTCACATTAGGTATATTTGTTTCTGGCTTTGATTAAGCAGGCTTATTAAATGATTTCTTAAGATCCCTTCTGCCTTAATTTTCTGGTTTGATTTCTCCCCCCCCCCCCCCCCCCCCGTCATGCTTGAGCTTTTACATTAAGAAATTTGTGGCTGGGATTATATTTTTGACTTTAACATTTTATGCCAATTGCTATATAAATAGCAGTAAAATTGAAAGAGGAAAAAGTGTGTACAGATGTATACAAATATGTTTAAAGTAAAATTTCAAGAAAAAACTATTGAGGCAAAAGGAAAGGTTCACTAAGAAAATCATAGATCCCAACATGTTACAGCTGTTTTAAGAGGAATGAGAAATGATGAAGCTAGATTACTTCCTTGTTGGTTCACTTATGAGAAAATGGAACTTAAACAAAAAAGGCATTTCCAGCTCATTCCTTGAAATTAAGGTTACATCAGTGATCTATTTAACTCACTAGGCTGAACTTCCTCTAACAGAAGGCCTCTCTGTAGTGTTAAGGTGTCAACTTTTAGTAAGGAGCAATATTCACTGTCATCTGTTTCTGTTACACTTTTTCCTGCTAGAGCTGTGGAAACATAGCTCCATTTAAACAAGACTCAATTATTTGCCATTAGAATAAATAAAACAAAGGAAAGTGTTACAGTAATTTTGAATCCACTAAATTTCTCTGAAAGACGTAATAATAGCAGCTTTGCTAATTTTGCAAGAGGAAAAAAAGTGTTCTTCGGTGGTAGTTTTGTCACCTCTTCCCTACTGAGAACTAGGAACTGCCTTTATCTTCAATAGTATCTTAACTCAATGCAACTAATCACGTTATAAATACACCTTTTCTTTC
This sequence comes from Aquila chrysaetos chrysaetos, assembly GCF_900496995.4. NCBI lineage: Eukaryota > Metazoa > Chordata > Aves > Accipitriformes > Accipitridae > Aquila > Aquila chrysaetos. The sequence continues at coordinate 27,263,133 of NC_044006.1, forward strand.
TAAGCATACTGATGCAGCCTTGCTATGGCTCTTTAAATCATTCTCTGAAGCAAGATTTTCCTGAAAGGCTTGGGAAGGGTTTGCAGTTAGTAACTTGTTTTAATTAAAAGCTTCTCCTCCTCCATCAAATTCTGTGTGGGATCAATAAATCACAGATTTGTGATATTAAAAAAGGAGTCTTTTGCTTTATTTGTTGCATAGCTATCTAATGGTGACTTCATCCAGAATATTACTCGGTGCTTTGGATTAAAACCTCTGAAATCGGCCACTCTGTTTTTGTTTGGTTTACTGACTGAATTTCTTTTCATGGATGTTGTCCATCTGTAGCATTTTATTCTTCTTTGCTGTAAAGTTCCTCTGACAGCAAAGGGCCATGTACTCATTGCATTATCCTGTATAACTATTACGTGGCAGTAAGACTGCTTTTGTGAGACTGCTCTAGAGGTCTTCCAAGCAGATGCTGGAAGGCACTAAACACAACTGGATCTGTCAGTGTTTCAGGTATTTCCTTTTATTTTTTTTTTTCCCTTTTTCTTTCTTCTCCACCTCCTCTATTTAAAGTAACGGGAGTGCTGGTGGACCCTTACCCTCACACACAGAACCACTGATGGCAGTGAAGCTCTCATCATGTACATGATGGCAGTGCACAGTGCACCTTGAAAGAGCAACAGCAACAAAAAATGTGAATTACTTCTGCTTTGCTGATGTACCAGTTACTCTGCTTGGGGAAGTGGGTGCCACCTGTAGTAAGAAACAGCAGCCAGTCCAAAATAAGAAAGGATGTGAAAAGAGTCTCGTGTGCCAACAGGACGGTAATTTGGGGCCTGATATTTCAATCTAATATGTATTGAATAATATAGAATAATTATACTAGTATATGTGTATTAATTTCAAAAGTCTTCTATTTCCTTAAAACTTTTCTGCAGTGGTTAGGGTTAAAAGTTTATATGACTGGCTTTTGAAATCAACAGGAAGAATATATGCTAAGTATAAGAGGGATAGCAATTTAAAGCTGAAAGTCAACTGTTTTGAAATAAATATATAAAAGGCTTAAGGTGAGTAATTTAGTCTTGTTTTATGATGAGTCAAGAGTATCCACACAGTCACTTCGTCACTTCAGCAGCATAGACTGGAAGTGTGGGGGTTTTGTTTGTTTTTTTTTGTTTTTTTTTTTAACTAACACTATAGAAATCCACTATACCTGGATTTTGTGCCAAAGACCTCAGATGGCTCTAGCAAAAAATACTTGTAAGAACTGTCATAAGAAACTAGATGTCTCAAGGAAGATAGCAAAACAAACTGTGAAACTCATCCTACCATAAAATTAAGTTGCTAAGTACTTTCACTGGGAGAAAATGGTTATATTTAAAGGTCAAAATTAAGCCTGAGTTAAGGGAACACAGCTCCCAGTAACTTCACCTGGATACTTGTCTGTGTCTTTGGGGCTAAATTTTTTCCCCAACTGGATAAATAGCTTAGAAATTATCTTTTTGCATTTTGGGCAAGTAAAAAGAAAAAATGTCTACGTACCACTATGGATCAGTACTGCTGTGAACAGATGTTATTCAAATGCTGCTTGCTCCTGGAAAAGTTGGTTGAAATGTGAGGGTGTGGTTAATGAATTGCTGCACGTGTTTTCAACACAAACATTCCAGTTTTTAATGACTTAGCAGAATCTAAAATGACGTTCTTTTTCGTCTTCCCTGTTTTTATCTTTTTAGTATAAAAAATTTATTGAAGCAAATTAAAAAATGACTTAAATATAACAGTAAAGAGAGCAGGAAAAGGAGCAATTTACAATTGTTATATGAATATCTATTTTGTACCTTCAAAATCTAGCGTGTTTGATTTAACATTTACCTACACAATTAGCTAGAGGAATGTCAAAATGAAATTTAAATTGCAAGATAATACATTATTTTAGTTTCATCATAACTACAAGAATAACAAATTCCTCTTTTTTATTTACCATGAGAATTTTATTGTTGTGAGAGATCTTTTATAAATCAAAATTATACATATTTTTGTCATCATTAAAAAACATCACAATAAGAGAATTAACGCCTTCATACAACATGTTAAATGAGCTTGCTGTTGATGCTGGTTTCGACTTCTGCAAGTGAGAAGTATGTGTAAGTGTAAGGCTTTATATTGGATGAATGTATTTACAGTTTAAATAAATTTATTTAATGAATTTCTTTTTTAATACCTGACAACTAAACACGGTCCATTGAAGTCAGTGGAAGGATTACAGCTGACTTCTGTGAGTTAGGTATAAAGTTCTTAGAGGTCTCTTTTGAAAGAAGCAAATATGCCCCATTCTTTTCAGCATAGCTGTGCAGCACATGCACCTGACCCACTCAGGCTTGGGGAAGGAGGGAGAACTTAAGCCTGTGTTTAAAATTAAGCATTGTGCCTTAACTGTTGTTCCCCACAAAAACTGCTTTCCCTTTTCAAGGACCTTAAGTCATTCACTAAAGTATTTTACTCTTGTGCCATAGTTCTACTGTGGTATGTATTAATCATGCCATTTTAAAGAGATACTTCTTCTAAAAACATATTTAATTTGTATCTTCGTATTAAACTGCAGTTGTGCAACCTTGTGATAAAGAACATGTATAAAGAATAATTACTTTGCTGTTCTTTTTTCCTGAATTTTTCAGTAAAAAAGATTGTAGCTTCATGTTGCATCCACTTATAATACAATTTGCATAATAATTGAAAGTAGGTTGACGATAAAGTGTAAATTGTATTCAGAAAACAAAAAAGTTGACAGGAAAGAAATACTTTGAGGTGTAAAATATATTGAAAATGAGAAAAAATGCAATTCATTGGAGCTTTCAATGATGTGAGTATTCTGTAGTACAAGAATGTGCACTTTTTCATTAATTTAAGATATCATATAACTTATTTTCGAACTTGCATTCTGCTGCTAATGCATTTCTTCTGTTACAAATGTGTATTATTTTTATAATATTATAGGATAGAGGAAGAAAGGAAAATATGTAGAGAACTAACTGTAAGCAAACAAAATTGATGCTTTTTGAAGGATAAAGGAAAGGTGGTGGAGTTAATTGCGTACAGTTCCAAGTAGCTTTAGAACTAGCAGGAGGAAATTAGCTGTTGTGTGAAAACAGCATGAAATGTAATTCAGAGCAGCTGTCTAATTTATCAGCAAGAACAAACTGCTCATGTTCTTAAACTGTACTCAATTACTCTATCCAACCTTCTTTGACCTGTTCAGCCTGGTAGTGTTTGCTTAAAACTAAAAACTAAAGAAAGTTTGCCAGCCTTTTAAAATAAACTAAAAGAATCCCATGAGTTTCCTTTGCAATATACTTCCATTAATGTTTGAATTTATATAACTCTGCACTCTTCACTTCTTTGGAAGAGTTATATGACATTCTCTACTTAACAGTGCAGAGTCAATAAACTTACATTCTTTTGTGACTGATTTCAAAATATTGCCAAACTGATGGCATATAACACCAAGCTAAGGGATTCTTTGCTATAGGAAATGGCTTTGAAACCTTGAAATAAAAACTGTACTTCGCTGTTAGCCCATTGGGCTGCTGTTTTATTCCATGATTGTAATATTTCCTCATGTACTGACCATGGCTCTGTTCATACTGTTTTTCAAAATAATCTTTTAAACTCTATTCCCTCTACATTCTGGTTGGGAATTGAGCAAAATATATAAACCAACAACAGACAGAACAGATGTTCAACCAGAATAAAACAGTGTAACAACACCAATTTTTAATCACATATTCCAATTTACACTGCCAGTCTCTTATAAAACCCCATCAGCTGTTGTTGGAAATATGAAGTTTCTGTCTACAGAACAGAAATTACTCTTAACATTTTTAATTTTAATAATACTTTCTTTTTCAGTGTAGATGAGATTTATATCACAGAACCACAGAAGGGTTGAGCCTGGAAAGGATCACTGGAGGTCCTCTGGTCCAACCCTTCTGCACAAGCAGGGCCACCTACAGCCAGGGGCCCAGGACCATGTCCAGGTGGCTTTTGAGTATCTCCAAGGAGGGAGACTCTGCCATGTCCCTGGGCAACCTGTGCCAGTGCCCTGTCATCCTCACAGTGGAAGAAGTATTTCCTGATGTTCAGAGGGAACCCCCTGTGTTTCTGTGTGTGCTTATTGCCTCTGGTCCTGTCACTGGGCACCAGAAAATTCTGTATATGGTCTGGCAAATACGGTTACTGCAGACAGAATAAAAAAAATAGTATTTTTCAAGGCCTCCATGCTGTTTAGATGACTTAGCAAACCTTGCTTATTATTCCTCTGATGAGCAGGACAATTGCTTTTGTAGAAAACTTGCATGTCTCTGGTAAGGCTGATCACAGTGCAGCCTTTTGGTGTTTGACCTAAAAAGAAAACCCTTTCAGATGGTATCATTTTTGCAACTGAAATGTAAAAAGCGGCCTCCAGTCCTTCTTATAATATTCCTGCTTTCAGCCCTTTTTACATCTGTAAAATAAAGATCTCTTTTTGCAGTAGAGAAAGCAGGTAACAGTTCTGTTCAACTAATCTACTTCAGGTATATTTTTATCTGTATTAGTGATGCAACTTACACCTCTTTGGACATACTTTTTGGGCATTTTTAGGGTCTTAGTAAAACTAACTCAGTTCTAAAAGTATATATGTATATAGATATGTTCTGTAAGGCAAATAGAAACAGAGGAAGGTTGTATATATATAAAAACCAAAACATACCTTGGTAATAGTTACAGCTTTAAATCTACAATTAAACCAAATGCTATTGAGCAACTGCCAGTCACTAGGGGTTCTGGACAAAGGTATTGTCAAGTGAACTAGAGCTTGGATAGAACATTTGTAGGAGCAGTGTAATGTTCTTAGGGTTCTGTAAGATACATGCCAACATACTTTTGATTTAGAAACTGTAATGGCATGAAATTAGCATGATGTATTTGCATAGGTGGTAGAGTGACTGTGTGAGAGGTCTCAAAATACAGAAGTATGTGAGTACTCCTTGAGAAGTCTTGCTGGGTTTTATACTTGGTCATGTTTTGTCTGCAATGGAGGAAAGTGCCAGATCATTTCTGGAAGTGATATGGACACAAAGACTGATGGAGTGGGAAATAAGTAGTGAAGAGGAAGAGTATGGTATTACAAGGGCATCTGGATTTCTGGGTGAACAGCTCATAGACAGACAGGCTTAAGTGACTGAAATTAAATACAATCCAGTGTAAAAGTCAGAAACAAAATGTTTGAGTTCAGAGAAGGAAGACTTTGAAGTGAGAAACAATGGTTCTGGAAGAAAGTATGAACTCATAGCTAAGTGCTGTGGCAAAACCCATTTCTGTGCAAGGGAACTTCATGCTACCTCTGGTTTTGTCTTCCAATAGAACTTGTACGAAATACCACGTCCAGTTCTGGTGTATACTAATGGAGAAGAGCACTGAGAAATAAGGTATGGTATGAGAAGTAAGAAGGATTCTTACAAAGGAAGACTCAAAGCTGTATTTGTTTAGCTTTGTAAGAGAAGTTTATAAGACAACTTGACTGCAGGGTATGACAGGAATTAGCTATAGAGAGCACTTCAGTCTAACAGACAAAGGTATACCAAGATACAGTGTCTGTGTGAAGGATATTAAGGACAGTGTGTGGGTGTTAAAAGGGTTCCTTCCCTCCCAGCTGATGTCGTATTCAGTCTTGAAACTTCTAAGTGCCTTCACCTTGACCAAGCTTGAGTTTCTTGTCAGTGCCTCTGTGACCTTTTCTGACTCAACTCGCGTTCCATTGGTCCCCTAAGGACTCACCCACATCACTGAACATTTTGCATCTGTCCAATTCTTTTTCATGCTTGGAATATCCTTCCCTGCCTAAGTTCCCTCTCTGCCCATTTTTTCCTTTCAAACACAGGTTGTTGCATGGGGACCCACAACATTATCAATTGTAAAGTAATGTGGAATAAAGCAATGAAACTTCAGGGGAAAACACCATCCATTCTTCTGTGCACTTGAGCTTACTTTACTCATGGTTACACTGGTTTAAACCCATTTGTTGCTTCTGGTTAATGTTGCACTGAATACTGATTTTTAGTTCACTGTGTATCCCATTGGCATTGTTTTCTGAGATGTGCATTGTGCATAGCTTTTAGCTCAGCCAAAGGTGTTCCTTGTGTACGCTGGTGGAGGTGCTGGGAGGCATCACACAGTCCTGGGGCTTAACGCAGGTAACTGTATTAAGCAAAGATCATCCTTATGTGCTGTACACACCTATGCATATGGTATGTAAGTGGGAATTTTGAAAGCACTTCGGTATCATGGCTGGCCTAGGCTTGCTAAAAGTCTATAGGGATTGTGCTTTACAGGATAAAAAAAAAAAAAAGAGAAGCACCAAAATTCAAACATCCTGCAGTTCCTTAAGACTGCTGTTTGAGATGACAGAATCTCACAAATGAGCTTGAGCAGTTCAGTTCCAAACATGTCTTCCTTACTCATGATTTGGTTTTGTTTGTGTGTGGTTTTTTTTTTTTTTTTTTCCCTCCTTCTGAAGCAATAGCCATTTTCTCTTCCTTGTTTTCAAAGCTGTAGGAAAAACTTGTGCAAAGTGGGAAATCTGAGGAAGGGGAGCATGATTGGTGGAAAAATAGGAGAAACCTTTCTGTTGAAAATAAGCAGATGAGTCTGTATTTACTCATCAGTTAATAACATGAGTTGTACTTTTAAATAAAAACATATGGAAGATAATTGTAAAAAATTGTTTCCATAATCTTTTAATGATGAGATATGAGCAGTTTTAAGTCAGAAAAGACTTTCTTGCAAATCATTCACAGGTGCAGAGTTTGAGACAAATCTTGATTGCGAACATTACTTAACAGTAACAATTGCATTAGTTTTACCACAGATTTTATGTAAGTGAAAGTGACTGAGAAAGGTTTCAAGTCATCCTTGAATCTTGAAAGAGCCTGTTGCTGAGGAGAGAGAGAGCTGATGCCAGGTGTATAATAGTTTCCAACATTTATAGAAGAGAGATGCTTGAGGACTGTATGGAATGAGAAGGACCACAGTGGGTTGGGAATGGCTAGTAAATTACAGATGACAGAATTGGCTGCCTGAAGTGGTGTGTAAGATCAAATTATCTTTGTCGTAGTAGTTCTATTTTTAAGATGTGTGTGATGAGGAAGGGTTGTTGGACTCAACCTTTGTCCATAAATACAGGTGGCTCATGAATAAATCAGGAGTGGTCTGAAAGTAAAAAAAGTCAGTGTTTTGTTTTGACAAAACAGGCTTGAAAGTCTTCATTGGTTAGGGATGTAGTATACAAGTGTACGGTACATTTATTGTAGTAGAAAATAAATCAATTTGTCACCAGGACTTCAGGTGCCAGTTCAGTAAGTTCAAGATGTGCCTAAATCTACGTGTGTGTAGCTGCATTGACCTATATTGTGAGAACAATGTGGTACCTGCTGCAGTATCTTTTTAAGTCAGTTTATAATCCTAAGTGGAAATGGAAGTGAACCTAGGAATAACTACATCACAGATTTTTTTCTTCTGAATCTGGTGCTTACCACACTACTGGTTTGAGATTATTTCCTTACAGCTTGGTTGGCAGTAGGCTGAACTTCCGCAGCTGATTTTCCCTTAAAAAGGTGTGGGACCCATTGTATAAACCTTCTACCAGTATTTGTGTGTTGGCCATGAACTCTGACAAAGGTGCAGATCAGGCAGATAAGGTGAGTATTGTTTCTTAGCACAGCTCTTTGCAGAGTGACTTTGTGGTCTGTGCTTTTGTCATTGACATGTTACACATTTGAAAAGTTTCACATAACCGAAATGGCAAATTTTATGCTCTATTTACAGACTAATGCTAACTGTCTTAAGTTTCATCTGGTGCAGTTGGCATGCCTGCATTGAGGGAGGATAGTCATGAACTTTAATACATCTTAAAACAGTAAGAAAAACTGTAGTAGTTTATTAAAATAACTGTAAAGCTTATTTGTTTTTAGTTAGGACTCTCAGTAGAAAAACGAATGGCAGGAAAATGTTCCTTTTTGTAAAGATGGATGGGTAGGTTTGTCATTATATTATTAAAAAAAAAATAGGTTTATACTGATAAATGGATTTTTGGTTCCATCATGAAGCTTACTATTCCCTTGCTAAGATAAAGGAAGCACAAACAAAAGGTTCTGTTCTGAAAAGAAGAATCCAGCCTGAGAATGGTGACCATTGATGACAGTAGTTATGGATATAGCTGAGGCATGATGTTTTGCTGCTTTTAGAAACAGTAGGATCAACATGCACTGCTCAAATCATTACTATGGCTTTGTTCCTTGTTCTTAGAACTTTCTTATGTGCCCGACCAGCTGCTTGAGAAGTATGACACGAGTTTGTCTTGATAGAGTTTCAAGGTTGGACTTTTTTTTAATGATCAGGAAATTACTTTTTGTTTCATATCTATATATGCTGCTAGCATGATTCAAAGTATGTGGCAAGTGGCCCTTTGTTTCAGTCACTTGATCTGCATTTCTCCTCTCTCCTTTTGGCAATTAGATCTAGTTCATAATCAGCTCTTTAAATCCAGAGCACCTCTTCTTATGTTCTTGGGAAGTACCATTACAGTGAAACTCTGATCTTCACTGGATCCCGTAGCTGTTACTTTAAAAACAGTAATAATATAGTATGAACATGCAAAGAAAGATTAAAAATATACTGTTTATCTTGTTGTCAAAAGGCTGTCCTTTCCTATAATCTTAGAATGCTTTTATTTTTGATACCCAAGTACTTTATTGTACAATCACCATTCCTGCTTCAAAGAGGGTGACTTCTTAATGATCTCTCTGTCGCTTAAGGGCAAGGATAACAAGGTCACTGGGGAGAATAAAAATTAGAGCAGAAAGTGTTCCTTGTGTGTGTTGTTTTGCTCACTGAAGTATCTCTCCTTTATAATCTTTATTCTCCATAAATCGTAAATAACATGATTTGACAGAAATATAGATTGCCTTACTACACAGTAATGAATGCTTTAAGAATGATGATCATTTGGGAAACTATGCCAAGAAGCAGAGAATTTTGTCTTCAGTCATCCAAAAACGTGCATTACAGAGCTTATCTTCATATTTGGCATCTATCAAACAGCTCGCTGGAAGCAGCAAAGCTAGTAAACAAAGCATGTTGGAGTAAAATGATCCCCCATGGGGAATAATTTAAAGTCACAGTGAAGCGTTGTTTTCAAAAGACATCAAATTACATTTCCACTGGAATATCAGACATATTAAATGCATGTGTGATGGAGAGAGTTCAGGTTAGAAGAGGCTGCTGCTTCTGCATTCACTGAAAAGCTCAACAACTCATATTTACCTCAATCTTCTCACATTCTGGCTCTGTACAAGCCCACTGTACTTCCACCAATATTTAAGAACATTATTTAAGATGTCAGTATCTTTTTATTTTATTTTATTTTTTATCAGTCTGTTTTAGACATACAAAACCAGACACTAATAAGTAGCTACTGTTTTATTGTCGCTCCAACTGGGCAGCTTTTGTTTTCAAATGTATACAGTATGTCCATAATATATTGATAGACAGGATACAAGGGTCTCAAAGAAACAGGGAATTGCAACTATAGTTTTCTAAGTTTTGTTTTGTTTTGTTTACTTGACAGCTGTCTCTTTTATTTCTTTGCATAGCTGGAGATTTCATTTGGCCCAGGCAGTGAATTGGGTTACCTGAAAACCAAATTTCTGTCCAGAACCCTCACCAAGAATTGCTGCATTCTTTAAACCAAACTCCACAAAGAGTTGCAGCTGTACATACTTTGAAGGTGGTTTAGGAAGAGGATGTGGAGGTGGGTCATGGGCCAGGTTTTGCACATCCTCTCTCAAACAAAGATACTATTCCATTTTCTCTTCTTGACATCTGCTTAGCAAAAGGTAAACTTTGGTATGGTGAGCTGCAATAAACTGCTGTGAGCTTTTCAGAAGTATGAACAGGTCTTTCTTTAGGGAATTTTGGAAAGTAAAGTGTAACAAAATTATTTGTAGATTGAACCGTTTTTTAAGACGGAGACCTGCGAAATCCATCACCCTTTTAGCCACAATTCTAAAGTATCTTACTGTTAGAAACTCCTGATTACCAGAATTTCCTGTTAATGTCTCATAGACTCTTCCAAATAGCAAACTGTACTGAAAATCACTCACCTACATGTCTTTTAATGTTGACTTTATGTGGACAGTCTGTTCTTATTAGGATAATAATATCTAATATTATTACTGAGAGTTAAGTTAGGCTACTAGACTGTAGAGACCCAGTTCTTTGCGTATGATATGATCTCCATCTTGCCATCTCTACCATCAGGACCCACATGAAGTTACTTTTCACCCCTCCTTTCTTCTGTATGCTGAATTCCTGCCAGCTTCCCCTACCAGTTACAGCCCCCATGTCAGCGCTGTCTTTTCAGAAGGCAAACCTGCTAATTTGGTGGTGGTTGGAGGCTGATGGGGCAGGGTACGGGGTGAGGCACCAGGGGCTCTGCTCTGGAGGGCTGTACGCAGTGAGGAGCTCTGGACAGCAGATGAAATGAGGCCAGGGCTGGGGAACAGTTAGCTGGGAAGGGGCAGGGGACACTCCTGTGCAGCGTGGGCCTGGAGGATGTATGGCGCAATGGGTAGGGCCAGGTGTGGAAGCGAAGGCAGTGCCATGTGGCATCTGGAAGGAGAGAGCCTGAACCATGTGGAGCCACAAGAATGCTTCAGCCGCTTCCATGCATTAAGGGGAGATGTCGGGGAGAGGGGCAGTTTTACTTCTGTCCTTGTCCATAGTCATCACTGTGCAGCACCGTTGGAGGGGCTGGAGAGTGGAATGCATGCCTGGGTGTATTTGCATAGCAGCTTTGTCTGACCTGAAGCATTAGGGATGCTGCTGTGCAGAGATGTGAAGTTACGCACCTTCGCTGTTGTTCATTTGGGATTTACAAAAGGTACCTGAAAGCCACACGCAGCCCTTACTCTATCTCTGCTCAAAACTTCCCTGTGTAAAAACGGCCATCTCGGCCAAGTAATCTTAGTGCCCTTGTGCATTTAGTTAGTTTAGTGGGCGAATTTTTTTTGTTTGGTGGGCAAATGTTTGAGGATGCAGAGCTGTTGAAGTGATACACTGCCACACTCAAAAATACCCTGACCTACTATTTTGGAAAATCACCACCTTTTATGCTGTACTCATTTAACTTATCTAGCCTAATTCACTGTGCAAGTGTTGCAGCAGGCTTGCTGCTTGGTTCACTAGTGGCTTCGTAATTGCTCCCTCTTCCAGTTAGCTGCCTAGCATCAGATTTCCAGTCCATGTGTGTATCCATGTTTTTCAGGTGCAACAAAGAAAGTATTGGAGCTTTTGAAAAATACGCTTTAAAGGAGCACTAGTGTGTTAGTGTTTTCCAATTTTTAGAGGTCACACCACATTATAAGCAATTTTTGTGTTGTCACTCAAGAATGTTTGGATAGTTACTCAGTTCAGATCCGCATTATTTTGAAATTCATGGCTTTTAGATTTGAACTGGATATTTAAAAAGCGGAAACGCATTTAATTTGTTTTTATGATGGTAGCATTTGGTGCCAAATGGGGCATTTTTATCACTTTTTTTTTTAATGCTGAAATGACGTGATTTTTTTGTTGTTGTTTTTTTAGCATTCCACATCAGAGCAGTAAGGTAATTAGAAGAAAAGATTCGTTTGTGTGTCTACAGAGGTATACTTAGTAGTCCACTGAATTGTTATTTGAATTTCAGAATGCTTTGAGAAGTACAGGTTTACCTTTTTTTTTTTTTTTAAAAAAAAAAAAAAGGCCTCAGCAAGAAATTTTTGCAGGGCAAGCACCATATGTAGTTTTATTGTATTGTATATGGTGGTAATTTTAGCTTTCTAAGGAATACAGAGTTAGAAGTAAACGTGCATCTGCACTCTGCTGTTTTGTTTTTTCATCATTGAAATGTCATTGATTTAAAAACTACAGGTGTGAAACTTTCCTCATTAAATTGCATACTACAGTTGATAGGGCAAATCCATCTAACCATTATCTTCTCTCTGGAAAATGAAAAAAATACCTGAAGTGCTGCTGACCTGTTTTATCTGAGTATCATTATAGCAAAAAAGGGAATAAGGGAAGGCATGCTTTTAAAATATTTAAGATATAAGAATCTGATGCATCTTTTAAAAAAGTAATATTTAGGGAGACTGGTGAAAAAAGGACCTTTGCATTATTTGGTATTAGGTGTTCCTTATAAGCCCATCAAATGCAGCCACTGAAGGTAACTGCAGTGTGAACACTCTTGTTGGTATTGATTATTTCAATAAGTTCAAAGATAATAAGACTGCATGCAGGAGAGAGTTTTGGGATAGGATAAGCCTAAAAGTCAACATACTGGGTGTGAAGGAAAAGCTGGAATAGGGACTGCAACATAAGAGCTGTTTTGCTGAAGCTTTAGTTTCTGTTTTTGCTTTGTTGAAGGTGAAATGCTTGCATGCACACTTCGTATCTAGAATTTCTTTCACTAAATTTTCTCCTAATGAACAAAACAGCCTGTTCTTTTACTGTGTGTCAGGAAAAATGGCACGAGGGTGGAGGGAAGTTAGTTACACAGACTTTCGCATTTGGCCCATGGGGTGAAATGGTGGCCCTTCAGAAAACCAACACAGAACTCCAGCCTGCGGGTGGAGGATCTCTGCAGAGGGCTCAGACTTAGCAAGTCATTTCAACACTGACAGTCCCTGGGATGGGGCTGGGATTATGCCCACTAAATTTAAGATTGACAATACACAATAGTGCCAGTGGAATATTTGTCTGGGTACGAGACTGTTTCACCAGTCATGACTGCCGGCTTGCGTACATCCCAGTGCTTCCTGAGTCTCCACGAGTCCCACTGGTGACGGCCCAGGCAGCAAAGTCAGTATGGGTACCAGCTCAGTGTGTGCTTAATCTTGAAAAGTTGCCCCAAATTTTGTAACCCATTTTACTGCTTACTAGGGGTCCCTAAAGATCTGTTTCTATTTGGCTATTTATTCATCACTAGAGTTAAGAGTGTTTACACTTGTTAATGTTTTTTAGAAGTGTTCTTAAAAGAAAAAGTTAATGGCCCCTCAGTTTAATCTGATTTAAACTGTTTTATCATTTTGCTTCTAGGCATATGTGTGTTCTTCCATTAGTACTACTACTGTTTGCCACAGAGTGCCATAACTAGGACCCATTCATTGCATTGCAAGTGGTTCATTTTGTGCATAGCAGTGTCTGTGATTATTAAAGAAAGTTTCTTTAAATAAAGGATTTGACTTTTTTTATTAGACCTAAAGGCTATTAAGTTTTAAATGCCATTTGTTTTTCATTAAAAAGGCTTTTCTATTTTAAATCCTTGACTTATTTTTATTAGAAAAGTAATATTCAGCTTTTCATTTTTATTTTTTTTAATATATTGGTGCTTAATCCATCAGCTAAATGCAGAGCTGTAATCCCATATGGCAAAGTATGCCTTGCTGTGTGTGTGGGTGCGTGCACATGCGTGTATGTGCATGGATATTTTTATGCTTCCATAGTTCTTTATTTTTCTCCTTTGACTTCCTCTGCTTCCTCTAAATTTGTCCTGGTGCAGAAATTATGAATGTTGATTAAAGATTTATTTATATTCACATGCAGAACTGGAAAATCAACGCAGTCCTGTAGGGACTAGTGTTCATCCTCCTTTTCTTTCATTCTGCCCATAATTAGAGATGCTCTTTGAATGTGCTTTCTAAAATAAAAACTTCTATTTGATGTGTTTTCCTCAGTTCATCTACATTTAGTCGCAGTGCTACCTCCTGTTTCAAAATGAGACAGATGAACCATCTGCTGGAGGCATATGAGCGTTGTAGACAGGATCAAACCTACAATTTATCAGCTGTACCCTTGTTAGGTGTTGTCATATTAGTCGATAACGATCTCGGTTGTGGCTTTAGGGAGGAAGTGGGCGGTGGCATAAGAAGCCTGAAAGCTGTTAAGCTGAAAGTAATGTGTATTCCCAGTAGATCTTGCTGACAGGAGACTTTGATTTGGTTGTAGCGCAGTTATAGTGGAGCAGAAGCAAAAGTTCTTAACCACAAAAGTATACTAAAACAGCAGATCACAATTTCTGCAACTTCTCTTTTCTGGTGAATTTTTGTGCAGAGTGCAAGGCTCCTCCACAACATCCTCCCTAACCTCATGAGTGCTGCGTAGTCCCAGGTGGGGTACCCTGTAACGCACTGGCTGGGGAGGAAAGGGGCTGTCACTGAGATCTCCTGCTTTAAAGATTCACCCACCTTGGTGGTGTTGCAGAACTGATCAAGAGATCTTAATGCTGGTGGTCAGACTACACGCGTTTGGTTTACACGTATGACCCAGAGTTTTTGTTCTTGCCTGTCACCATCATCAACACGCATTCGTGTGTTAAAGTTTGACTAACTGTGGTTGTAGTCAAGGAGTGTTAGAGAGAGAACTCTGTAAAGAAGCATTGTTAAAGTCTCCACAAAGAGACGGCAAAGCAGTTACCGCACTGGGCACAAATTAGCATGAATCCATTATGGATTTATGCCTCGACACACAACTGTAACACAGAGAGAGGTGATGCTGTCCTGAAATAAACTACAGAAAACATGGCGGGTTTTTCAGCTGGTGATTTTTTCTGACTAATTTGAACAGGCTTTTCTGTGCTTACGAGAAGTATAAGAGAATGAAAAAAATTCTTCCGTTATGCAAGTTAAATTATTTAATAGCTCTTTTGACCTTTTGCTTATGAATTACAAAATTTTGCAGGCGTGTCAACCTCTGTAGCAAAATCTTGAATTGTTAGACCTCCAGTTTGGCATCTTCTGTCCTTTGTCGGACAGATTGGGCTTGGAAGAGTAGTTTGATCTGTTTATTTCATACTCATATTCTGTCTAAAATTTACTAACCTACTATTGAATTAAAAACATTTAAAATTTTTGTTTGTTTTGACAGTTCACTTTTGTTTATGCTTTTCTCCTTTATGTACAAAATTAGTTGTCCATACAATTTGTACATGTACAGGCTATTACAGCTGAGAAAAATACAAGTAAGCAGATTTCAGTGGCAACTGTTGCCATGTTTTTAAAAATATCAGTTCTGCAAATACTTAAGGTCTCTGTTTATTTAAAGTTAAAAGTCTGCAAACATGTTTTTGGCTTTATCTTCTAACTGGGGCTGCATTGCTGTCCTTTCTTAGCCAACTGATATTTGGGGAAAAAATTGGAGTAGTTATGAAGCCAATAAGAGTGAGAGATTCTTCTGACTTTGTGGGTCATCATGGTTTAGGCCTGACCCTGAAAGTAGGCAGCTTTTTGAAGAATAGATAATAGTTTAAAGGTTGCAACCTCAAAAATCTTTTTTTCTACTTTAGCCTTATAGGCCTGATATTTATCGTTCCCATAATTCTAAAAAAGAAAAATACCATACTACTTCCTCGTTTTTAGCCTTTAATCCAGTGTGAAATTGGAAATGTTGGTTAAAGTTTAACCTAAGTGACCAAGTGATATTTGAGAATAAAAGATTCTAAAATGGTTCCAGGTAACAGAGAAGATGTACTCTTAATATTTGCCTGAATCCTTGAACTTATCAAACAAGTGCTTTCCATGACAAAATTTGAATCCCATAGTAAGGTTGCTGCCATGTGCAGGAGCTGTTGTCCAGAGGAGGAATTATGTAGAGTAAAAAAAAAACCTATATTACAGGAAATCGGGGTGAAAGATTTTTTTGTCAGCAAAAGAGGAGAAAAAAGTGTGATTAAGGAGTTCTCCTGACTGAACTCCAGACTGTCCACTGCTGTGTATCTTATTATTTCCTTTTTCTTCTGAAAAGGTGCCATTTCACTTCTTTGCATATTTTTGTGTCCGAATACTGTGATGACCTCTGTGATGACCATTTCCCCAGTGGTCCAGAAAAGTGAATTTTAACTTACTACATCAATGTTAGGCAGAAATTCTTCAAATCTGTGTCATGAGTTTCTGGCCTGGACTCCTATTTCTGTGCAGACACCCACCAATTTCAGATGGACTGTGTCTGGTTTTGCCCTGGTGGGCTTCAGTGTAGACTGAAGTTTACAGCTTAGCTGGGAAGAAAACCCTGGGGAGATAATTTCAGACTCTTAGCTTATTCACTTCTCATACAAATTGCTACAAATCTCTGTACTTAGTGAGGCCAACTGTGAAATGAGAATAATAATGCTTATGCACCTTTGTAAAGTGATTTCAAATCTACAAATGGAAATTTAAGTTCAAAGCATTATTATTAAACACATTTTCCAGATAGGGTAATGAAGAAGAGAGAGGCTTAGATCCTTTTCTTAGTATCTTTTCCCAAAATGTATTAACTTGCTGGTCAGGGTGGTTTCTGTGCCTCTCTGGATCTGATAAACAGCTGATAAAAAGTCTTTTACAGCTGATGTTTAGTCTGCATAAATTATGCTTTTAGATATTCAGCTAAAATTTCCTCTATAAGTTGACCCAAATGTTGCTTAACACATAAAAAAAGTGCTCATCAAGATAGAAACCATTTAAGTTTTTAAGGAAACTTTTCTTTTAAGGGGGTGGCTGTAACCTGGCTATTAGATGATCAGCAGTTCTATAAATTGAACTACTCTGTTAGTCCATGAAGCCAAAGGTTTCCTCATGCAATCATATTACAAAAATCATTAGACAAAGAAATAGTAATAAATGTGATACTGTTTTAATCACCCTTCTGTTTTTAAGCCTTTCGGATTTGCATTTTCAAGTGTAGCTTCTTTGCTGTAAAGGCCAGAAAATTGCTTTAAATAAATGAAAGTTAATGGTAAGACTGTACGTGGGACTTTAACACTGAAAATGACAAAATTCCATTGATTTTAAAATCTGCCAAATACTGTGAGGTTCAAGCCTTTGAAGCATTGTAAGCAGCTGTCTGTTAAATTTCAGTTTCTTGTTGAAAGTACCAGTACAATTCAGGTTGCACTCGGTTTTGTGAATTGGTCTCGTGCTCACTAGGGCTCTGATACAGCAGAAGTTCTGGTGGAAGACCTAAGCACTGTTAAAATGGAAGCAAATGTGTAGTTCTGGAATGGGTAAGGTGGCTTTAAGGTTTAAATCTAAGCCTGCACTACTGTGTCATTTTGGTGGATTTTTTGGAGTGGGTCATTGGTGTTCTCAGGCTGGCTGTGCTGAATGTTAAAGATGTTTTTAAAGGGCAGCGGTTAATGGGTGAGCTCTTGATACTTCTTTCTCAGTATCGTTCTCCTTGAGGCTGTGAGGACGTGTGGACAGCTGTGCACACTCAAAAGGTGAAGCAACTTTAGAAAGAAAATATTGAAAGAAGCTGGAGAGAAATGCAGTTCTCTGCAGAGTTTTTGAAGGATCACAAAAAGCTGTGGTGAATTTGGATGGAATAGCAGTGTAAGCACTAGAATATGCATTGAGGTCCACTTTAAATAGTCAAATAAACCAGAAGACATCAGGATGAAATTATTTTATGACGGTCTTTATATTCACTGCAGGAGAAGCAATAAAGATATTTACAATACAAAGTTGTGTATAAGGAACCTAAATTAGGTCTCAGAAAGAGATATTGCTTATTTAAAAAGAGATGTTCACTAAGGCAGTCATGTTACTTTTCTGCTGTATGGATTTATGGTTTTGAAATTATTATGCCCCATAACTCTTAATTAAGCTTGACAGTTTTAGTACTGAAATTGAAGGAGCCAGTTGGAAAGACGATCTGCAAACAAGGGCTTCTGTTAATGGTCCCAGAGCTTGTCTTTGTTTACAGGCTTTACTGTATTGTGGAAGAAGGAAGAAAGTAACAGTTTTCTTTAATTATACATGATCTGCAGCATGTCAAAACAAGGGACTATAAACAAGCACAAGTGGCTTATAATAAAAGCAGTTATCATAGTCTTTGTGCAGTGACTAAACCTACCAAACCTTATTTGTGTGACAAGTATCTTATGGGAACAGATTGTCATAATGATTTGGTGGGTCTACTTGTGTAAGTAGTCTGCTTACAGGCATGCTGTGGGGGACCTGCTTTCTTGTGAGCCTGTATTTGCTGGATATGGTATCCTGTTCTACCAGCCTACAAAGTGATCCCCATAATACTATAATTTACTTGCAAAGGGCTTTTTCAATCTTGTTTAAAAGTTAGATGAAGGATGAACAGCTCTCATTACAAAATTTTCAACGTTAAGTAATTTTTTGTATTTCTGCAAGATGCATCAATATTCTGGCAGTGTTCTAAATTTGTTTCTTTATCACCCAGCATTTTTATTCCAAAACACAGATGTTGGCCAGTTCCTGATTTTAGTAAGCCCACTAAATAGCTTATCGGAGCTATTCAGTCCACAGAACTTTGATTTTTAGGTCTTATTTTTCTGCTGGATGCAATATAATGACATATTGCAGAATAAAATCTGAAGAGGAACTTCGTCCAGGTTACATAAAAATTCCTTACATGGCTGATAATGTAATGCAATTTTCATTGCCTTTGGTTCTTTTAGCTTTCTTTTAGTTTATTTTAGCTTGTTTTCTCCAGATGTAGATTTATCTATTTATAAAATACATACAAGTAGGTCTTAAAAATCTTTTGTTAAAAAAAGAGGCCAGTAGTGGATGTGAAGTTATAGAATGTCCTAAAACAAGCAGCAGAACTGAGCTGCCTGCATTAGGTAAAAAATTAACTCTAGAAATAATAAAATGAAGCTCATGAAAACAAAAGATGTTATTTTAGAAGTGAAATGTTTGTGAAGGTTGGTGGCAAATTAGTCATTGCCTTTCCTTCCTATATCTGTTAAAAGGATTCTCGTGATAATAGTGGAAGATGGTCTCCTGATCATCACTCTCTACCAAAAACTCAGTCTGGGGGCCTGAACATCCTCCCACCGCCACCACAGCTTACACCACTGTGAAAGCCCCTGTTGCCCTTCTGAACCTTCTGGATGACACTCTGGACCTTGCATCAGATCCACTGCCTTCAAAGTACAGAAAAATCTGCTTTGGGAAAACTGCAAGACTGAAAAGGTGGTATGGGCATGAACGTCCTCTCTGGCATCCAGTCCAAAGAAGCAGGAGATGTTGCATAACCCACTGTCTCAGCATGGATTTTCATCAAAGTATATGAGGTGAAATCCTGGGAGTCAATGGGAGTTTTCTCATCAGTCTCACCCATTATATCTGAGGAGTAAATAATTGATGGTTGCAGAGATCGCTTACAATTTATGCAACTCTTAAACTCAGTGAACCTTCTAAATACAAAACCCAACCAACTCCGAAGTCCATGGTAGCCTGGTTGAATGCTATGTCCAGTTCAGTAAGTGTTTAATTAGTACACAAGAATTCAGGACCGTAAGAGATACTGTATTTCATTGGGATGGCTGAAAGAAAATACGGAAACAGAAGTTTGTAAAGTTGTCCAAATGAGAATTTGGCCAGAAGCCATCTGTGATTTATAATGTTTGTTATAAGATCAGGCTAAGAAGCAGAAAGGAACTTCTGTTTTTTAGTACTTGCTCATTTGCTGAATAGGAGTGTGATCTTCCTGCAGTCACATAATGCCTATTTTCCCATTTCTGAAAATGGGATGTTACTGTCTGTACTTGCAATATTATACTGGAGTTTAGCCCTTGGGCTGTTCAGCAAATGAACATAAGACTTTTAGCCACGGTGTACTTGTCTTGAGCATGGTAGTTAGACTGTGTGTACAGGGCAGAGGGAGAATTTGCTGTATACAAAGAGTACAGTCCATCAGAATGAGTGTACTAAGAAGGAATCAGGCTGAGCTTGTTAGTGGGAATACCATGAGCAGCGGGAAGAATGGAAATTCTAAAATCATGCTCTTTTGGATTTAGACATCTTATGCTGTGCTGCAGAAAGTTATTTCCTCCTTTTGTGACTCCAAGTGCCAAATCTTCTGAAGATAGTGAGAGAACCACTCATCTGAAAAACATCCTACAAAACCAGTGGTTATGCTTTTCTTGAAAGCACGTCACACATTAGGAAGGAGGCAACAGTGGGTATAATGTTCCTGTAATACCATTGTGAAGTAATTGGAGGATTTATTCAAGGTGTGAAAGAGAGGTTTGGATAAGTAAATGTTGGAGAACAAACTGTATCCAGGTCAATGGACTGTAGAGTTGGACTTCCACATGTTCCTCCTGTTTAACTGTTTTATGAAAATAATTCAATTAATTTACTTAACTTTTGGAGCAGGGAAGGAAGGATCTGCTTCCCCAAGAATAACGTCATGTCTGGGGAGGAGAGCGCTGCCTTGACTGAAGCGGGATTTGGATGTGAATTCCCTCTGACAGAGAAGGAACCTGAATGTGGGTCATCAGCCTCCTGAGGGAGCACTCCAACTATTAATCTGTGCTGATAAAAGGTATAGCTCTTTCCCAGTTTTTAAGAAGGAGATGGCTGACACCGTGAAGCCAGATCTGTTAGGTATGCTCTGAGAACAGCTACTTCAAATGTGCCCTTCAAATGAGATCAGTAGAGAAATGTCTAGTTGGTGGATACCAGTGGTGTTTTGAGATCAAAGAAGGCATCAGGTTCCGTCAGCCTTTTAAACTTCAGGTGCATCTCGGTGCAGATAGAAATCAGACTTCTATTTGCATAGGAAATGCTATTGCCAATAACTGAAGTGTCGGTGGAGTGCTTGGTGGCAGCAGAGCAGGGGTTCTGAGTGCTGAGCAGTCCAGTCAGGCACTTACACATTCAAGTGGCTCTTACGCTTTGGTCAGTACTCTAATAGGTGAATCATTAGATATCTATTAAATTTTGTTAATCCTATAGAAAATACCCAAAGATATCTGTTGACCATAGATAGGTGAAATAAGATGGCATTACACTGTTTGCAGAGCTGAATGTTTGCTGAGGGTATTGTGCTTTATACCAGTTTGCCCAAAGAGTCTACTGACATCTGCCTTCTCTGCCTTGTGACTCCTTGAAGTCATCTTACTCTTGCAGCGTGCTGATTGAGCTGACGGTAAGGGCTGAAGTTCTCAAGTCAGCCAGGGATTTTGTATGCCTAGTTGTATCCCTAGAAATAGAGACATCCCAGATAACAAGTATTGTTAGCATGGTGTATCCAGATAATGTGATACTGTGTTTTTAAAATGCATGGAGGACATTATATTAGATGTGGCTATTAAACAACTAGAAAGTGAGCAACTTTCTTGGGTTTTCTTTTAAGATTGGAACTTACTTGAATAGTAATAGTAGTATTGGGGCACTGAAGAGGTCAGTCGGTGATTCCTAAAGTTTCTCTGAAATGAAGATATGTTAATATCTTTTTGAGGAAAAAAGGTTAAAACTAGAAGGTGATATTTTATAGTAATTTGTGTTTATTTTTCAGCCTGAAGATGAAATGGAAATTTCATAGATTGTCTTTGCATCCGCTTTCATTTTCACTTTGATGTAGATTTAAGCTCCAATCCTAATGTTCTGTGCCTGGAAATTTTAAACAGGAAAGTCAAATTTACCATAACAGTATCAATATTTTTATAGCAAGCCTGTATGTCTAATTCTTGTCTTTTAAGAGCTTCCAGTTGGTATTGAACTTAGAAGGTGTAAAATGGGTACTGTCTCAGAAGATGACTTGCCTGTGAATAACAAAGCAAAGCATTTAGTATATTGTTTTTTAGAAGGTAGTTGCAGCAAAATTCATACCTTTTTAAAGTTTATCTGAAATCTGAAAGGTCGTGTCAGATTCTGCAACCTTGGGGACTAGAATGCCCATTCTGCAGAAAAATTGTCCCTCCTCCTGCTATTTTACTCCTTATTCATCTCTTCAGCCTCAGCTGGCTATTTTTTCCATGCCACAGGATGAAATATATCTGACTAATCTCTTAGACCCTTACTTGTCTGTGCCTATATCAGAAATCTCTTTCTTTTTTGGATCACTGGGCAATTTGAGTCCAACCGGTAGTCTTGAAAACTGGAAGAGTATAACCAATTAGGTGATAACATCTCAGCTAAAAAAAGCCCTGCGGCTTCCAGCTAATTCTGAACTTCATTGTGTTCGGGTTGAAATGAAAGTCCTATTTGCGCAAAGCGCAGAACGATGGATGGATGGTCTAGCAACATCTCTGGAGACAAGCAGCAAGGGTATGAGGTAAACCAAGCCAAAGGCCTTGCAGTAGCAAATGGTGCATATGTCAATGTGTCTTTCCAAGAGCCCATTAGGGTTTATGTACCTTGCTACCTTCCCCCGAAGTGATTGGTTACTCCGATGGGTTTATTTTCAAATGACAGTTGGTAATGGGGCACAAGCATCATTTCCATGTATATAATAGTAGGAAGTGTGATTGTTATGATATATATTTAAATAGACAGTTCTCATGATTCGGTTCAGTCAAATGTTGCCCTGGAGAGTTGAGTCCTGCTGTGAAGTTTCTTTGTGATGCTGGACAAGTTATCTAAAACTGAAGATTCGTTACTGGGAACTGTGTGATCTTATTCTGCTTGACCAGACCGAGGTGTTTAACACATAAAGAGCAGAAGTCCCAAGCACTCAGAAATGCACCTAGAGACTGTAGGAGTTTGTATGAAAAGAAGTGTCCCATCACATACTGAGATGGAAAACGCAGCCCTCAGTCTGCAGAGGAGCCCTGGAATTAATTGACAAGTTTTCATTGCAAGGCGTAGCACCCTTCTATGAGCAGCAGTGGTCAATAACATAGGTGGGTTATCCCATGTGTATGGCTGTGTTTGTGACTTATTGTGAAAAATTAGTTGTTTTGAATTCATCCACATAGATTCTTGTAGAGGGCTCTCCAGAGAGTACCACATTGCAGCTTTTCAATAAGACTCTTTACACAAATCCCCTTTTCTTCCTACTCTTGCTGGGATTTACTTGGAGAATTAAAAGCTGTAAAATATTCAAAAATCAATAGAATTTACATGAAAAAATTAACACTAAAATGCATTGACAGGGATAACACTGCACGAAAAGCAGCTGGGTATGCATATTTGATTTATTCATTCAATAAGTTTGAGAACATGTTTGTAAGGTCTGTGATCCTTTTGCATAATTTGTGCTGGTTTGTTATTGGAGTTGTCACTCTTATGAGGAAAATTAAATGGCTTGTTTGGAGACTTGGGATTCAGTGTGGTAAAATGCAGCTACACAGTGTTTTATAAGTAGTGGCTATAATTAATACAATAGTCCAAGCTTAACTGTTTCTCTGAATTAAAGCTGACAACTACCTTGTTAGCAATAGCACAGATGTAGGGAGTGGATTTTACTGACTGACTTGAAGGAATTTTTTCCATTTTCAAAGTAGCAGTTCTGCAGGAGTTGTGATACTTTTTAAACGTGAAGCATTTACATTTCAGACTGTTGATTTGGGCTGCATAAGTTTGAAATGATCCTTTTTAGATTCCCCTGTATTACAGCAGCACACTGGGTTTCCTGGTGAAGGGAAGCACTGCTGGAGGAAAACTTAGTTCAAGAAAGAGAACAGCAGAGCGAGGAGCTTTTTTGTGTAAGGTGCACTGTTTGTTCAGTACAAAGTGAGGTTTCATTCTGAAAGGTAACCTTAAAAAGTAGTATCTTAGGATTTGATGTTAGGTGCTTTTCCAGGAATTTGTAGTGAAGATAAGTTCAAGTTTTGGGTTAACACTCCCCCCCCCCGCCTTCCCTACATTACAGATACAAGTGTCAGGTTGCATCTTAAGTATGACAATCTAAAGTTAGAGCCAAATTTTGATAAGATTACAAAAATGTGTTGCTCATTTAAATTAAGCTGATCTTGTGGCATTAGTCATCTTAGTTTGATAAAGATGTTGTTTAAAAAATAAAAAATTGATAAGCCAAAAGCCATGTGACTATTGGTATATTTACATTAGCATTTTATTTTGGATCAAGAATATGCTTTTGAAGGAAGTCTCCTGATTCTGTCTATTGACTGTGCTTTGCTTTACATCGCAAAGTGCTTTTGGAATATGTAAGCTAATTTCCTTTTGGATGAAACTAAAAATGTGCTCCAGGAGTGTACATAATGCTCTCCTACTGCTAATGGGTATTTAGTCTACAGAACCAGACTGAACCTAACCTGAAGTAGCCTCCCTCCCTCCCTTTCTTCCCAAAACATGTATAGTGTGAATATCATACTTTCAGTATCAACAGTTTTGCTTTATAGACCTGATATTATTGTGCCATGCTACTTGCTAAGGTAGACATAGATAGCGCTTGTAGTCAGTGAGTTGCCAAAGACATTCATTGATGAAACCAGAATCTTGTCTTGTGAGGCAGAAGTCAACTTTCAAAAATAATTGCTACATCAGCAAGTAAATCGCCTGTTAGGAACTGCATCTGCTTATCGTGTAGGAAACTACAGGTGATGTTGTTTCAGTGTCTAAAAACCAAAAAAAACCCGAACCACAATGAAGAAACCCTTTCAGGAAATGGGGGATGCTCCTTAGTCTAATAGACTCATTCTCCTTAGTTTTTTGTCTAATCAAATGTTTACTTACTTCATTTCTGATGGGGAGGCTGTTCCAGTTGAGTATGTTTGGGAAGTGGATGGTAGCTCTTAAAACAAGCCCTGAATGAAATGGTCCATTTCAATAATCTGGCAAGTAGTTCTTCCCAGAGCATCGGTTTTGGACTTAACACTTGCAGACAGGTGCTTACTTGGCAGAAAATGATGTAGATTTGGTGCTGATCCCCCAAACTCCTTTATTTTACCTTTAAAATCCCACATTCTCTGTGTTTAAGTAACATCTGTGTATGTGCTGAGCATCTATTTGCTTTTTCATAAAGACAAGGTTAAAAAACCAAAAGGCAATACATTGCCATTTGTTTAGTGAAACTCTGATTCAGTGTTTCGGATTTTTTTTTTCAAGTGATAGGTGGAACAAATAGCCAATTAAGACTGCACTAAAAATGCTGAAGAATGTCAAAGAAAAAGCTAATTGTGGTGCTACAGCTAATACAACAAAATGAAAAAAGTTTTACCAAGCAGCTTTTTGAGGTTGTAATGAGCAGTTAAAATACTTTTCCTTTCTGTGTTCAACACTACAATAATTTTCTGCTATTGGAGGCCGCAAAAGATACCATTTTAGGGTCATTTCTCTTTCACTGATGTAAACCCAGAATACTTCAGGTGTAATCAGTGGCATTCTTCTGCATGAGCCTTCATTTAAGCAAGAATGTGGGCTGTTTTAATAAAGTAATATTCTTTAAATAACCATGTTTCTAATTTAAGGAATATCAGTATTAAAACCTTTTTTCCTTAAGAGTTTGTTAAAATTGTCCACTCCAGTTCATTACTGTGAATTATTTTTTTCTTGATGTCATAATTCATACCTTTTATAAGCTCACTTGTTAATTATCCCATGTTAGTGACATCTGCTTCACCAATAGCAGAAGTTCCCATTCCAGCTTTTGACTTAGTAATGCTTAGCACTACACAGGAGCCAAGTTTTTCAATCCACACAGTATGTTAAGAAATTTTTTTAAGTAAAAATGGGTGTTTTCTGATTTTTTTTTTTTTTTTTTTTTGGAGATTATATTTCAACTAAATAGGAGAGTTTAATGTATTAATTAAAAACCAACCAACCAAACACAAAACCACACCAAAACCAAACCCCAAACCAATACAGCAAGTTGCTTCAGTAATTTTGTTTTGGTGATCTGTAGCAATAGCCTTATCTATCTTAATTGTAGTTCTGCATGAACATTATTTTGTTATGTTTGTTGGTTTCACGAACTGCTTTCTTTAGGGTTTATTATGATAGGCTTCCACTAAATGTAACTTATGTGGAATTCTTAGAATCACAATTTCAATGCTAATTCTTCAGCAGAAGAAACTTCAACTGCCATATGAAGAGCTGCCTCAGCCTCTTGCTCTGCTGTCTTTTATCAGTGTCACTGTTTTGGAATTGTGAAAAAATGCCTTGCCCCTTCCCACATACTCTGACATTTAAGTAGGCAGTGACTGTTCATTTAAAAGACAAATCTGTGGGGCAGGAATTTCCTGAATGATGGTACTGGAAACCAAATAACTTTTTTTTTTTTTTTTTTTAAATCCTGGAAAACAGACTGATGTGAGAGCAGCAACATGAGCTTAAGGAAATTTTCAGTGGGATCATTCAGTGTTTTTCTCAAAAGCTCATTGTGTATTTGGACTCCCACCTATGTGATCAGGGATACGTGTAACCCAAATCTCTGCAGTATCTTTCAAGGGATCTTGGTTAGTATCTTGGATATCTAGATGTATTTCTACCAGTATAGAAATTTTCTGAAAATTTATAACCATCTTTCAACTTTCTAGATTAAATTAATGAAGTACTTTACTAATGGTAAAATCCCTCTGTTCCTGTACTACCTGTCTCTTTCCTCCTCCTTCCTCTGTACTAAACCTGCCTCCTTGTGGAAGATGCTTGATAGACCATTGGAAAGGAGAGGGATGGCTTCTCTTCAGCCAAGCAGTAAAACACAAATACCAAACAACAGATCAAAATGTGAATTGTTTAGCGGAAGCCCCTTTCTGTGGTTGAAGCTCTGACTTTGGAGTCATACTTCGTTAGCACCTTGAGGCACGCTGGTATCTTAGCACAGCGTATCTTCCCCATTGTGTGTTGCTGCTTACATCATTTCACAAAGACTGGGAATAGCAGTGATCTTTCCCAAAGGCCCTCTAGTTTGAAGCAATGAAAGCTTTTTCCCCCTCGGAAAATTCAATAGCCAGGAACCTCACAGTATTCGGAATAACTTCTAGCGATATTATTGTAACACTGAAAGGAAACAAAGAAGGGGCATATATTATTTTATTGGCTACCAGAGAAAAGGTTGTCTTTAAAAATATATGTGCCTTTTGCGTATGCTTTGTGACAGACATACAGCCTGAAGACTGGCATGTGACAAGGGGAAATCAATAAAAAATGCATAATGATATTATAAATATTTATAGAATAGCTAGATGAGTATAATATGACAGGGAGAAGCCAAGAAGGCTTTTGGAATAGCAAATGGGTGCTCTAAAGTATATTGGAATTCTTCTGAGTTAAAATGGGGTAAAAAGGCATTGCATAGGCTGTCAGAGACGTTCACAACACCTTTGATTAAAGTCCTTTCTAAGCAACCATGAGAAAAGCTTCGTCAAAGAAGTGCAGCTAAATAATTGTTGGAAAGCAGAGAAGGGAGAAGGGAGAAAGTTTTCAGAAAGGATGAGGTTATTCACTGATGGTCCCAGTGGGACTTGTAGGGATTGTTGATTGATTTGCAGCCCAGGAAAGTAAGGAAATGGTTCTCTGTTTCTGGCAGGATTAAAATGATCCAGCTTTATCCAAAGACTAGGAATTTTTGAAGTCTGCTAGAAGATTTTTTTTTTTAACTGTATTTTTGCATATAACTGGCTGTTGATGTAGCTGTGCACCTGTTAATACATACGTCTGTAAATTATGCCTATAAGACTGCAAGGTATATAAGCAGCAAATAGGAAAACAAGCAGGTAAGCCTGGCAATGAACAAATGTGGTTCCCTAAATGCAAGTAAAAATTTTCTATAGTCATGCTTCTGTCCTCCTGTCCTGTAGAAATTAGGCCTTACTGCACGGTTAATTCCTCTACAAGAGGACTTACATTGTGGGACTTGGGTCCGTTCATTCTCCGTGTTGATGTAAACATCAAGAATAAGCTGGAGGTTTTATATGGAGGAATTTATTCTTTTCTGCTTGTGCTGCAGATGGGTGAAATTGCTCAGTCTGCAAAAGCTGCAAGAAAAGTAGATAATGAAAGAGAAAATTATACTAAAAATGGAAGAAACTGTGCAAGAGACCAACTTGTTCTGCCTCTAACAAAAGGTCAACAAAAGCTTCTTCAGTGGAGATAGCCATATCTGGGGACAGATTATTTTCACTGCTGAATTTTGGCTTACAGAATTCTCTTTCCCGTTAGTCCAAAGAGAGCACAATTTTGTTAATGGTTGGGTCAGGGTGCTAATTATCTGTGTGAAAAATGGATGGGCAGACAGTCCAGGAGATAAATGGTTCCTAATTTGTTAAGGGCTTTTAAAGATAAATGGCCTTGAAGTAGATTTGTTTTCAAACGAATAGCCAGTAGAGTGCTCATGCAGTGGCACAGTGAGCTCTCATCAGTTTTTCTCAGAGTGATGGATGTTGCATATTCTGTCTGTTGACGTGGTCTTTGCCATCAGAAGTCCCAATTTATTAATATTTTTCAGGGCAATGGTTGTAAATTATCGCGGCCCAATTTTATTACTGTGTTACATCTACTGAGGACCGAGCCCTTTGTGCAGCTTTATATTAACTCAGTGAGTGCCATTAAAATATTGACATTTAAGCTCATTTTGGTAGCATTAATCATAGCATTTTATCATGCATTAATTGCAGTGGTTTGAAATGACTGGAACACGTTCACTTTTCTAAAAGCAGGAGAAACAATAATTTCCATTTCTTCACTTTTTCAATCCATAACTGTGCTTAAAAAAAACCAACACACCAAACAACCCAAAACACGCACCACCACCCCTCATAATTGTGTGTGCTGGGGCATCTACCTCTTTGCTTCTTTGCAATAACTGGACAAGTAAGAGCCAGCACCTCTTACAGGCCTCACTGGAAGCTCTTGGAATTGTCATCTCTGAAAAATCAGCCTCTGAAGTCTCGGTGTGGACACCTACAGCCAGGCCTTGGCTTCAAATACATATCTCAATATATAACAAGAGTCCTCCTGATGTGCAAAAAAAGTTAAAAATCTAATGTGTTTTCATATGCTGATACGGCTTAAGGGTTTAAAACAAACACAGAAATGCCTTTCATGGTTCAACAGGAGGAAAAGGTTTATAGCACCTGTGTCTATTTGTATTATATCAGTAAAAGAACCTGTGATGTTTGCCAGCTCTCTTCAGTGGAGGGCACCACTAGATGATGATGTTTAAGGAGTTGGCAGCCTTTCTCACTTAACCATCATTAGGAGATCTGCTGCTCGGGTCTCATTTTGCAAGGCAGCTGGAAATTGGCACTTAGTTTGAATGTATTGTTTTCTACCTTTCTCTTAAAGTTCAAGGACAAGACAAAACTTTCCAGACTACACAAAGAAAACGATTTTTCTCACTTTCCTTTGTTTACTTGGTCCTCTGACCTCTCCATTCTTTTCTAAGTAAATTTATTTCCCTGTATATACATGAATTAGAGGTGTGGACCATGTCAGCAAAGATGCAAGGGGAAGACATGAGGAAAGGTATTTGAAAGCACAACACAGAAGATAGCTGTGATAAACATGTAGACTTTTTACTGGAGTAAAAATTATCTAGGTCTTCAGTAGTGTTTCTCTTGATACTTAAAAAGGAGGGCAGTACCGTTATTTCTGTTGTAGGGAACTGAGGCATAGAATGGGTCAGTGGAGAAACCCTAAATCATTTGAAAGGCGAGATGCAGTATAGTGGTGTCTCAATCTCCTAACCTTCAGTTCATGCTCCTAACCATGCATTTCATTTGTTTTTTTAAAGATTGTCCCCTCCCTACTCCCACCTCAAGATGTTCCTGCACCTACAGGACTTTCACCACCTGTATTTTCCCTGGTAACGTCATATACCTTAAGCCGCAGCTTTTCCTGTAGTCTTCTGCCTCCTGCTATACTGGATCTGCCTGAAAGACTTTCTAGTGATAGAGGTTTTCTTTTTTCAATTACAGTGGCTTCATGTGACCAAATAATAATTCATTAACCTGATTGCCTAAGGCTATCAAGCTCCAGGGGAAACTTGTATTCCTATATGATTGGCAAGATAATTAGGAAGTGAAATAATGCCAATCCCACCACAGGCAACTGTCATAAAATTTACGTATTTACTCTTTGAAAACAAAGTGTGTCATATCATAAATCTTTTTACTTTAAGTCTTTTATATTTGTAGGTTTATTATCAACCTTCACCATGGACGTATGGCTAGGGCAGGAGGCTTTAGTAGCCTAATCAAGTTGGATCAGCTTGCTGGTAAATCCTCTGAGATTTTTAGTCTGCATCATCACCTAGATAACACAGGCTAAAGTTCACTTTTGCTTTTACTAGCTTTGATTTTAAGCTCCTTAGGTGTGGCCTTTCATTCTGTATTTGTAAAGTAAGTACCAGAGTGGCTCTAACACAATTAGAGCTTCTACATGGTATATGAAAATGTAGGCACAGAAGCCACTGATGGCAGCAAGAATTCTGCATCCACCAGAAGAGTGGAATATTGGACCTAGGTTAGAGACAGCTTCATATGGAGTCATCTACAGCCTTCCTTGTTAATAGAAGCCAGGGCAAAGCTCATATCAGTAAACGCTACATCCAGGTGGCAGCGGCAAGTGGGAGATTAAATGAGAGAGTGGTGTAGATGTGGGGTCCTGTTGAGGATGGCCTTCAGTAGGTGAAAGTCACTTATAAATTAAAAGTTTAACAAAACCCTACCAACTAAAAGGTGTCTAATGAAGTTCTGGCACCTTCTCGATCTGAAAATGATGAAACCTAAGAAGCAAGGAAATTAGTGGAGTTGCTCTGAGGTGGTTGGACCAAAATTAATATGGCAAAAGCAAAATAAAAAAAGGGAAAAAAATCAATATTCTTGCTAATAAGAATCAACATTTATCTTACAGGAAACCTGAAGTTTTGCCTTCTGATTCTGAACCAGCCTTTCAACAAAGGTCATTTTCATTGTCTGTGGAGCAAAGGTAATAATAACTCACATACATCTTCATTTGCTTATTTACTTAGCTGCTACCCAGCTAATGTACTTCATGTCTGTTGAATTGCAATGTGGCAATTTCCTCTTAACTAGAGGAACCTTCTGGTGAGGGTGTGAATTGGCAGAATGTGTCCCTTGTTGCTGAATGCAGCAAATGAGCTGATTATGCAAATTCTGCATCTCTGCATTGCTTACGTCAGTGGGAACTTTATGGACTGATCTGTGTAGGACTGTAGCTTTTCAGAGGCATCTTAGGAATGATCATTGTTTTGCTGACAAAGTATAGTAGATCAATGGTGCATTTAAGAGTCTGGAAGCAAGCATTTCTTTAAAGGTCATCAGTGAAATGTGTTAATTTTAATCAAAATAAAATGAACCGTGTAGATATTATGTTGTGAAAGCAGTGGGAATTTGCGTGCGTATCAGAAATATGTAAATCGGATTTCACTACCCCTTTGTTTAATATGCACAGTGCTAATCATCATCTCTGGTATGATAGCTGCAGATCTAGTGACATTTTGTGGAGATATGTAAATCTTTACAAGCTTGGAGCTATTAATTCCTCTGGTGGAGAAATGTAGTCCTTCAGAAGCTTTCTGACAAACCGCAGGGACTGTCTCTAACTTGTTACCAGGCTGGGAACCTTGCAGAGAGATTCCTTGTAACTGACTGGGGCAGGTAGAACTATTTAATTTCACCGTAGGCATAAGGGCTGGTGGGTGTAGGGTACAGTAGGCAACAGGGGGTAGGTGTACAGTTAAAAGGAATTGGAGTAAGGGATGAAGCGGGCAGGATGTATTCATAGCACTTAATTCCAGTAAACCTAAATTAGGTGCCTCTGTAGGCAGAGGAGTGAGAAAAGAAGGGAGAGACTTGCACAGGATGATTCAAAGCATCTGAATAAGTACTGTACCCCAAATGGGCTCTCTCGCTTGCAATATCAGCAAGAAGTGCTAAGTGCAAGGGCTGTCAAGTGTTTTTTTCTAGATGTGATTCTACATATTATTTGATTTAAAAAGATACACTGAAGGACATATTCTGTATTAAATAACAAAGGGAAGAAGCGTAAATGTTTTGAACTTATTTTTGTCCGACATTTCCTGTGTTTTGAGGGTTGAGGTTAAAAAAGAGACAGCAAACCAGATGTGCACAGTTACTGAATAGCAATATTTAGCATCTTGTAGTACCTTGCATGTGTTGCTTTTATGCTGTGTTCTGTTAATCAGACTTTTTTTGTCTGTTCTTTGGAATTTTAAGTCTTCCTCTTGCAAACCTGTGCAGGGTGACCCTTGGGACATGGAGTGCTTCTTGCTGTAACACTAATGGGCCCTTAACTGTAGTGCTTCAGTGAAGGGTTGGGATAAGAAGCTGAATAAAATCGAGTGGACCACAGACTGTCTTGCTTGAGACTACCTCAATGGGTTTCTGTCCTCTGAGCATAACTGTATTGAAAGTAATTACTGGTGCTGTGAATAGTTTTTCACAGAGCCTGTGAGAGCAGAAGCCCTATTTAAGCTAATAAGACTTTTGCTGGTAGGTAGCTTCCAGAAATAGGTGGATATTTTCTATCTAAGTAAAATGACAGAGGAGGGTGGTGACATAGTGAACCTGAAATGTTTTTCTTCAAAACATGTCAGCTTCAGTAAACCTCAGTGAATCCAGGACAAGGTTTTGGGTATGCCTGACTGACAATCCTAGTGGTCTGCTGTAGGTGTCGGCAATCTTGTGCCTCCTGGATCCTGCTTCTGAAGGAGTCCCAGCAGGGAGACTGCTGCAGAACTAGGAGAACCTGAGGGTTTTGGTGTGTGAACTGAAAGAAGTTCTGAAAGAGTGAAATCCTTAGAAACAGTGCTTAATGACCAGCTATATATGCTTGAGATCTCATAAAGGAGTGATGAAAAGGAAACAATGGGGCTGTTGATCCACAGTATATTGCCAGCTACACAAATTGGGGGAATAAGGGAGAGAAAAATGCAGAGGAAAAAAAAAAAGATAAAATATTGACCAACTTCTCTAAGTTACAGCAGTCTTGGGTGTTATACCAAGTACAGAATGCTGAGACGTAAGTGTTATTTTCAAGTAGGTTGTGTTCTATCAGAATAACTTATTTCATTAGCCCTGTCACTTTAACATCAAGTAAAAATGAAGGTGTGATGTGATATGTCCTAAGTTTAAAAAAAAAATATATATATAAAAATCATATCGATAAGTGTGGCTATTCTAGGCTAAAATCATCCCAGGTGTAACTCCTCTTGACCTCAAGAAAAAGTGGTTGTCGCTAATTAGCCTTTGTCTTATTGCAGGCTTGTATGAAATCTATTTTTACTAACATACTTTGAAAAGAACTATTTCAATCTGTACAAGTTTGCATGAACTTCCTTCCCTGTGCTTTGTGAAAGACACTGAAATCTGATTTCTTCACTTCCAGGGGACAGGCAGCTTTTACCACTCTTACCATACAAGCTGGATAAGTGACAATAGTGAGGTAGTATCAGCTAAAGACTACCATGATTTTACTTTATTATACTCATTACTGCAGTAAACCACTCTAGAACACGTTCCCTTTGTGTTAGGTACAGTCATACAGTATTAGTGCTGTCCTAAAGGTAGGATGGATGAAGTGCTGGAGAAGGGATAGTTTGCAAAAGCAGGATGAGGAATAATATGGCAGAAACACTGGTAGTCCACTGAAGGATTTATTGGGTTGGGTATAGTGGGGAGGGAACAAACCAAATGGCAAGACAAATTGAAGAAAATAGGTCAGTAAAGGGGAATAGGTAAGGGAAAAAGGTCTCACTGTAAGTGAAGCTGATATAAGGAGACTAAATATGGAAAGGTGAGGTGGATGGAGAGGGTTGGAAATAGTCTATGAGTAAGCACAAGGCTGGGAACATTAGTCAAATCCATCAAAAGTGCTTTGACTGTAGCTGTTAATGCAGCCATTTTTACCAGTGGAAGTTGTACAGCTTCTCTTGCAGTCCTTATCCTAATTGTGGAAAATATGTGGAAGAGGCAGGGCCCTGCTTTTCTCAGAGCTGCACATTTTTGTGTCCAGGAGGTTCCTACAAGGAAGACTGGATCCAGTGAGGCCTTACCTTAATAACCCTATCACACATCCTAAATTCCTGCTTATATTTCAGCGATGTTTCTAGCTCCTGGTTTGAATCCTGTTTAACAAAAAAAATACATAGAGAAAAAATCCAGTTTACATTAGTCGCTAGGGCTACTTTGCAAGTGGTTTCAAATGTAAATATGTTTTTAACAGAAATGACTATGTGTTTAAAGTCTGAAGTTATCTCTACATTAAGTTTGAAAAGTATGGAGGCCCAGGTTTTAGTGGCTGAAAACAGAAGGGGCTTTCTGGACAGTAAACAAAAGTTCCTGAGATTTTGATTCTGCTCTTTAAAATCTCTTTAATCAGAAACTCAAATGACTTATTTATGCCAGGAATTTCAGCAATATCTAGTGATCGCAAGCGCTTCTGTTTTTTTGATGTCTCCCTAGTGAAGTACCAGGAAAGGGGCAGATTTACTGCAGTGCTAAGAAATCACCTCTGTAAAATTGTCTCAAGTTCAGGATCTGAAAATTGTTTCTTGTTTCTGAAAACATTGCCCCTACAAGCTGTACTACTCAAATGATCCAGAATTGTCTTCATGTCCTCACTTGATGGTAGCATGCTAAATGGCTGTGCATTGTAGAGTACTTTTCATTCTAAAATGCTGACAATGACAGCTGTAAAGAGCAAGAAGTTGTGCTCTGAAAAATAAGATTATTATTTTAAGAATCAGAGTAAAATGGCAACATTCTACAGCAATTTGATGAAGTTCCCATCAGTGCTGTATTTCTGGGAATGGCAGGTTTGTCGTTAAATAACATCTTCATATTTGCTTGTGGAGAAAGACATATTACAATAGTTTTTTTTCCTTAGGTTCCATTTAACCTCTGGCTGGTTGTTCTTAAATCCATGGGTTTACTGATAAATGCAGTTGCAGAATTAAAATATTGGTTAATGTAGTTCTGCTTGGCTGAAGAGGAAGACTATTACACTTGTGCTTTATGGTGAGAAAACGGGTATTTTTCAATTCTTACAATGGTTGTGATGCATTAGCCACTGTGCCTTCCTCAAAAGGATTGTGTTGTTTTTCTGCAAGTAAAGACTTTCCATTAAAGCTTTTAATCAAACAGAACATGTTGAACTACTTTAAATATTAGCCATTCATACTACAAAATGTCCTTGGCTGATGTACTAGAATAAACTACCAACATCCTTTTGGAACGGGTTGACTGAATCCTGACTTGTGGGATGTGTATTTAATGTTGGACAAGCAGATGGGAAGGAGATATCTATGAAAGTGCGCTGCAAAAATGTCTGTCCTTCAGGAGTACTTCCCTAAACAGTGTCTTTCATGGACCTGTCTTTTCAGTGAAGGAATTTGGGGTCTAGCTATGTCTCCTTATTATGCTGCCCTACCAGCCACTTCTCTATATGCACAGTATATAGGCATTTGATGACACTTTGTAGATCATGAACATGCAGGAACTGCAGCAAGAGGAATGTTGCTCACCCTAGAGATTTCAGCTTTATATTTTTGGGGGGGTCTATATACTGAGGTAGCAGGAAGCATACTTCTACAGCAGCAGTGTAATAACTCAAATCCAAACTGTGTTAGATTGTCTTCATGTAAACAGTATTTTCTTACACTACATCTGTTGAGATTGCTTATCCATAAATTGATTTTTTTCAAGTTTCCATCTCTATCAATACCCATTTTACAACAATCAAAGTGGCTATTGGATTTTAAATAGTATCTTGAATGTGAGGCAACTTTCCTGTCAAGGTCAGCCTACTGTTTGGTGAAAATGCTGCTAATGAATGGATTGTTAGCACCTGGAGGTGGCTGCGAATTACAAAATACCTCCTCTTCCTGAGTAATCAGGTAAGGAAGGGTGCTAATTTGTATCATGAATTTCAGTCATGTGTCTTTGAATGCCACCTGCTCCCATGCATTTTATGTTCCATATGCTTTTGTCTGCAATATAATTGGTGATTGATATTTTGAATGTCTTCTGTTAAGGTCCAAGAGCTGTGTACAAAGGTAAATAAGGTATAAATACAAGTGGTGATGCAAAGCTCAGGTAAATATACTGCGGGGAAGGTAACAGATTAGTTGGAACAGTTAGAATGTCTCAGAGCAGAGAAAAGGGTATTGTAGTTTAATACCAGGAGGGAAATAACCTGGCTTTCTCTGGTGCCATTTTTTCTTCTCCATGATTGATACCTTTTCCTCCATTGTCTTTAGTGGTTGAACTCACCTACGCTTCTGGAATTATTGGTATGTACAGCCATTCACTTGCCCTCTTACATGTCAGCAGTGAACTTGCCTTGTTGGCATACGGTGCACTTTTTTCTCACCTTTTATTTTCATTTCTAGCTGAACTTACTTGTAATATATCTCAAATTTGTACTAGACCCAGAATTGGCAGCTGGCATAAAACTTGAGTGAATTTAGAGCAGCTACTATTAATAAATAGGAAAATGTTCATAAAAATGGTGATTGGGATGTCGCATGGACTTGTATGCTTTATTGCACTTTCCAGCAGGCATCCAGACTAGCAGTAACTCTTACCACTGGCCTCAGCTAAACTACTTTGTTCTCCCCTGAGTAATATTAGACTCCTGGTAAGTCAACAATGAGGTTCATTTTTCCACATTTGGATCAAAACAGGAATATAATTTCTAGTCTGTATTTAGTAACTTAAATTTGCTGTTCTGTGCCACTCAATTTAGATTTAAACAACGTTTTCTTTCAGTGGTGTTCCTGTTGTTGGACTGCATGCAGTGACTTAATGTCCTTCAACTACAGGAGCCTGTGGGAAGTTATTTCAAGTGTTCATGAGGGTAGGGAATCTACGATATACTTTAGGAACAAGAAAATCTGGTCCTGATTAGGGCTGGCTAGTTTGCAATAGTTTGTGCTAGCAGGGATTTGGGGAAGAGAGTTTTTCTAGACCAAGCTTTGTCCATGAGTTGGTGTATAAGCTTAACCTCTACCAGACTTTCAGTGGTAAACTGGAAGTTTACATTTATCTTCATAAAACTAAGCTTAGGACTCCAGAGATATGGTAAAATTCTTCCATTTGTGACACGTATATTGTTAGTGCCTTTCTGGTTCAGAATCAGGGCTCTTGACAGGTAGCCTAGGTGTGTGGACATTTTGAAAAGTAGGTCTCATTGATTTTTGCGAGTTTTTAGATAATTATTGCCAAAGCTGAGAACAGAGCTGATCTTCCAGTCCTTTTGCACAGTTCAAGTTCCCTCACCATAGTATTAGCTGTGATAGAATCAGGTCTTTAGATAAAACTTGAGACATACTAGGCTGCATTTTTTTTTTTTTTTTATTTTAATTCTCTGTGAATCCAGCAACAGGAAATTCTGAGATCTAAAAGGAATTTTTGTTTGTTTAATGGATTTGAGATTTTGTTTGAAAAGTGAAAAAAAATTAGTAATTAAGATCCCCCTCTGTGATGCTTTGAAAAGCTAAGCCCTGCTGAGCTGAAGTTCAGAGTAACAGAACAATAGAGAATTACTTTGAAGTACTAGTGAAAAGCATAACAGATGATTACAGCACAAGAAAAAAAAAGGGGAGGTTATTACAGTGCTTTTTTCTATTGAGCTGGGATGCAAATCCCATTAGCGGAGTTCTATTGTCACAAGATTTGCTATATGGAAGCCTTTGATAGCATCACACTATATATCTGGTTACCATGATGTTTCCCAGAGGACAGTTGAAAGAAGGAGCTTTGGAAAATATTGTCAGGAGGATACTTTAGAGCATCCCAAGCAGAAACGGAAGCATAAGGCAATAGAAAAATGATTAATAGCTCATTTTGTTAGTGATTCAACAAGAGAAATGGTCCTGGGAATGAACCTAGGGAGCAAGGGTGAATGCATGAGGTTAGCATACGAAAGACCTGTGACAGAAAAGAGCAGGTTCTTAATCCCGTAAAAGGAACACTTGGATTTTCATTGCCTCAAGCTACACAGTGAAAAGTGTTTAAAGATTGTTTCACTGGGAGTCACTACAGGGCAAAAGTATTATTTTCATAGCTAGAGCTTAGCATGAATCCACTACTAGGTTGAAGATGTAAGGTCTTGTAAAAGATGGATGTTATCTAGAGTTGCTGACGTCAGGGTCTTCTCACTGGCTGTGATGGCCTTTGGATCAAACCATTGTGTTTTAGTCTTCCTTTTTCTCTTACTCCAGGGTTGCCTTAGGCCAGACAACCCTTTTTTTTTGTTGTTGTTGTTTTTTTTTTATTTTTGTTTTCTTCCTTAAAAAAAAAAAGGCGATACTAGTACAAACACCTCACCATTAATCTTGGTCCAATGGTTATTTCAAATGGTGTTTGCTTTTTAAAAGTGGATCTCCTCTTCTTAATTTACCTAAATCTAATTTTGTTTCCAGCCTTTGAATTTTAAAAGTTTTGATTACTTTATTGCCATGATTGTAATAATGAGTAACTCAGCCAGTGAACGGTTTAAGTCTTCTGTAATAAGTTGATACTATGCTAGTATTTATTGGTCACTTGGCTGATGGAGTGTGCATCCTTCACTGTATTTCATGCCTGAAGGGACATCAGTAGTTTGAGAATATGGATGTTGGATTGCTGGTTTTCTCATCTAAATGGTTTACATACTGTCTTGTGCTCACCCATATTATCAAGTATTAAAATTGAACTTTAAATTCATGTAAGTCAGAAAATAACGAACTTCTGCTTTACTCATTATCTCTGCTCTTTTGTACAGGTAGGCTGTTTTGTTAGATTTTAGCATTACATAAATGTGTTACTGAAAATGTGTATTTACATTTTGAAAACAGCATAGTGAGATTTTTTTTGTGTGATTGGTTAGATAGCTTGCCACGCAACATACCATATAAGTTCTAAAATGATAGATGGACTTGTGTCAAAGACAGCTTTCTCTGTGATCCTTTCTGATTTCGTTAGCTACCTTCTATAGTGTCACTACTTATAAGCTTCTTTAATAGATTTTGGTGTTAGGTTATTCAAAATGTGTGTGAGGTGCACGCAGATGTGTTTTGTTTGAGTTTGGGATCGTGGGTGTTGTTTATTCCTAGGCAAAGGAAGACCAGATTTTTTCAACAGTTAATGGAGGTCTGGGCTCCTCACTTTTAGGTACCTAGCTGGAGACACTAAGAGTGTCAGCAAGAAGAAAATAGTTCTTATTGATACCAAATAAACAGTTAAGCCTGATGACTTCACTGGGGTCATTCTTAGGCTTTACATAACAAAAGTAAGTGATCAGGTAGTTTTGCTGGATTTGGTGTGAACTGCATCTTGTTGGGATAAGCCAAAGGAGCTATGTACAGTGCTAATTATATTATCTGAGCATGACAAATTGTAAGAATGATTTGAGGATTTTCTGAATTTATTTTAGTTTGTTTCCTCTGCCATAAACATGTTAATATATGGGACACAGCATGGATGGTCAACTGTTGAACATCCGTATTAGTTGAACAGTTCCATATTAGAACTTTGGAGTATTGGTTGGGTTTTTTTGTCTTGCTTATTTCTGATTGCACCAAAGATTTGCTTATGTAAATGGATGAAGCTCTGTTGACTTTGATTCAGTTTCAGTTTCTTAAGCCAAAAACTTAGCACATAAAAATGGAACGAGTATTGTGGCTATTAACACCTTTTTTTTTCTTCACAAGTTCAGAATTCTTTATCTAGTACACTGAGGAGACAGCGGTGACATACAGCAGCCTGACTTCGGTTTCATTGACAGTGAATCCCATTGAGGGAGAAAGAAAAAATTGTCATAGGTTTCTCATTCTGGAAAATTCCATTGACCTCAGAAATAGCAGGGACAACCTATAATTTTTAGAAGTATTTTATTATCATCTTCCATTGTTGGAAGCTTTATGAGTAGGAACCTAATGTAGAGGCTCTTGATATCAATATTCCTCCAGTAACTTAGAATTAATTTGGCTCAGACCTTCATAAAATTCTTTCTTTAGAGAGGGCCTGCTCCTGTTTTCACTGAAATGAAGTTTAACATTAACTCGAATGTCCTGGATAAGATGTTACCACACAAATGAATGTTGGTTCAATGTAAGCAGCATTAGCACTGGAGTAATTCAGTGCTGTAGAGTATGAATGTTATTCTGTTGGAATTTCTTTTGAAAAATTCCAGCTCCTTCGAACTTCAAACCCTTGCTGCTTATGTTCAGAGCTCAGGGTATGGCTTCTTGGGACTTCTGTTTCTGGCAGTATGAGTTGTTCAGCTGGTAACTAGGTTTTTGCTTATGTCTGAACATGCACTTGTCTTTCAACGTTCGCAATGTTACCTGCATCAAGCACTTTGCATTAGCTGCTAGCTTCCAGTAGTCCATAGTGTTAGCTTGGTGTTTGTGAGGTGTAATAAGCTATGAATAATCGATAGTCAGGTTAGACTGGATGGTAAAGTCTAGCACATTACTCTTGAAATGTGTTTCATTCGAGGAGGAACAGAGAAAGAGGGACTGATTTGACTTTGCAAATCTTCGAAGAGGCCCCAAATATTTTGAAGTGAAAGAACTGGAGAGGCTCAGAGTGCTCCTAGACTCCACTATTGGGCAACATAAGTGACCTAAGAAAGACCATACATTTGTAACATGCTGTCACAATGACTTAAAATTAATTTGGGGCTATGCCAATTCTGCACTTCAATAATAATCTTAAGATTTTTACAAAGAATTTTGAGGAAGTTATTTAGCCTGTGAAAAGATACGGTTCAACAAAATAACTCGACTCATGTTTAATACAGGGTTAAGGCAGCTAAAACTGCTTTGATGAAGTCCATTGAGGTACAAAGCAAAAGTGCTGTAAGTGCAGTATCTGGCCCAGATCATTCAGAAAGAAAGACACTTTGATTATCTGTTGGTTTTGGATGCCCAAATTGACATCTTAAATGGGCTCTGGCTTTAAGGGGACAGTGACCCTCCCTCTAAAATACATCCCAACCTTCCCTTTTACCCACCCAGGACTGGGAGAGAAGCTGGGCACTGAGCAACTGAGGCATGCAGTCATACAGCATGTCTTAACAGCTTAGCCTGTGTTTCATCATGATTTAAAACCACTGAAAACACTGGATGTTTGAACAGTCCACTTACTGTCATGACAGCTAATCCAAGATAAAGGGAATGAGAATTATACCTTCTATTCCTAGGAGGATAAATATTAAGTCCGTTACTCCTTAGGCAGAGCATGACTGTGAACAAACCATTACAATGCAGCAGTGTGGTATACTCTCTCAATCTGTAAAATCTACAAGTGGAAGAATTTTAAAAGTCAGGAACAGAATTTTCTAGGTAGGCCTACATCACAGAAGAAATATTGAAATGATCTCTCTCTAATTTTCATAGTTATTTATTTCCTATCCCAGTTTAAGTAAACATTGCTCCTGTTCTTTCCAGATGATGATGAGGCAAATGATGGAATTGGTGTTAACTTCATAAGGTGTGGAAAATTGTGTCCTCTGTGACAGATGCTGCATTTGAAGGAGCCTCTGTGGTCACTCAGACTTACACTTTTTCACTGCTAAAAAGACGTGAAGTTATTACAGATCTGGAACGTGATTTTTGATGAGGTTTCTAGAGAAGGTGATTAATATCAGCAAAATCCCCTCAAGAAGTCGAATTTGGTCATTGCCAAATGAGTTGACCTGAGCGTGACATAGATCATGTGTCAACTCTGTTTAGCTGACCTATGTAATAATTTTGACAAATGTATGTGAGGCTGTTATGTGATATCAAAGGCGTATTTAAATTGCAGGAAAGGCTTTAGACCATCCAAAGAAGCTTCTGCTGGGAACAGTAATCTCACCAAGAACTTTGAGCCTGTTGAACCCTCTGAATATCTCACAGAACTGTCTGTTTTGGTTCACTGTACTTTCCTGCCTGTTTTTCATAGTCAAAGGAAGTTCATATCTTGGACACTGTGCTTCTTGGTTTGTTTGTTTTTTTCAAAAGTTATGGTGGGAATGGAGAATGAGCAAAGACATGGACAGAGGGAGAAGGAGGGGAACGTGCCTAAGTACATAGAGCATTACTGAATAATCCATAATTTTTAGGAAATAAGATTAGGTTAGGCAAAGAGGGATTACAACCAATTTTAATTCCTGAGAATATCAACAT
The DNA here is from genome assembly GCF_900496995.4 of Aquila chrysaetos chrysaetos. Taxonomy (NCBI): domain Eukaryota; kingdom Metazoa; phylum Chordata; class Aves; order Accipitriformes; family Accipitridae; genus Aquila; species Aquila chrysaetos. The sequence goes on from NC_044006.1 coordinate 27,305,040, forward strand.
ATTACAGAAGTAGTCTGGTTCTTCCAATTTGTCTATACGTTGTCCTTGATGTTGCTGTAATATAAATGTGGTATTAGCAGCTGTTCGGCAAAAGCCAGTCTCCCTTTCTTTTGTGAGTCTGCCTTTCCCTCTGCTTCTTGAAAGAGAAGAGAAAGCGTAAGAGGGTGCATGAGGCATAGCAAATGTTCACTAAATGTCACGCTGATGAGGTTTAAAGTTGCACTTCCCATTTTGCTTAAGTAGTAGTTCACTGGGTCCCCCAGTTACATCTCACTTAACTTGGGACATTTAGCTGGAGTTTCTTAGGTTGGTGTCAGTGTTTTCCTCTTAGTCGATGGACAGAGATCTGAGTTGTCTTCTGGCTCTCCACAGAAATTTAGATACGTCTGCTAGGCACCTAAAATTGAGGAGGTTGGGAGGGCTGAATAGCAGCCCAGATGTGAGGTTATTTTCTCTTCTGTTTCCTTGGCCAGTTTACTGCAAAAACAAGAGGCAAGTCAATTTTCTGGCAGCTGGTATCTATAGTTAATCTGCTTTATTTAGTCTCACTGTTATCTTATCTTCTACCTCAAGTCTTTCCCATTAGCCATCTCAAACCTTCCTTTTCTATATAGCAATAGGGGAAGGACAATGAGGTTAAGACCCTGGAGACTGCAAAGCTACCATCTAATTTTGAACTTGCCTTGGTTGTCATTTTCCTTGACCACCTCTTTTTTTTGTAGGCCTATGCACCTTTGTCATAGAGCAACACTGGGGTTAGAACTTTGTAAAACCCAGATACATATTAACAAGGCATCTAAGGTTGACCTTTTGTCCGGGAGGGAGATTGCTAATGCTCTTGGCAGTGATTTGTGAAGTTTGCTTTCCTCAGTGAATTTAGGATCAGTTTAGTATTTAAGCTTACTTCTAAATCATGCATTTAATTTTATTGCTTTTTCTGTAGATCTATAGATTTGAGTGAGCATTAATGCATCAGTCATATTTCATTCAGTGATTATAGTGCTTGATATCCTTTGTATTCACCTTCTAGAAATGCTTTGGCAGCAGAACTGACTATGCAAAAATGTATAAAAAGGGTAGAAATAATAAATGCACTATCAATTTGGCTGAAGCAGTTCAACATTTTAAGTTTTGTTTGTGACCCACTGTTCATCTCTGGCAATTTATATATACATATGCAGTGTCCTTTTTCAAAATGTGCAGGACAACATGTAGGCTCTAGTGTTATTAGTGTAATAAATCTTTACTAAAAGAGGTTTCTCTTATATTGCAAGTGCACGTCACTGCTGTTCTCATGTAGAAATTAAATTTAGAGGTGTGCAATATTTGTTGAAGTTTGCTGCAAGTCTTAGCAATTTTTTTTTTTTTTTTTTTTTTGTAAGTGTGCTGTCTTATCCCTTCTGGGACTGCTTAAAATAACATGAATAACTGCGCATTGAACCTTTGTCCCTGCTGATGCAGTAGCATCATATTGTCTAGGGCACTTCTTTATCAAGGCAGTGCAGGATGCTGTAGTTGATAACCCATCTCACTAGCCATAAAAGGTTAGGAAAAAGGATCTTGAAGACACTTTGGGGCAGCAAATTTGATTTACGTTTTATGTGTCCCATTTGACTATAATAAAGAAGTATCCGTCTCATTCCCAGCTCCAGAAGAATGGAATGATCATTGCCTGCAAACTGAATGCACTGCTAAAAAGCAACTATAAAAGATTTTGTTTGAAATGGTTTGGTGGTGTTTTTTAGGCTTGCTAATCTTATTCCTAGTTTATTTGTGATACTTTGTCTAGCCTTGTATTACAAAAGAATATCACTATTTCCTGTGAATTAGTGTGGTTGGTTGAAGCAACTCAGGCTTAATGATGTGTTTTTCTTCATTCATAGACACAGTTGTTTAGCCTGTAGAAGTGGAACTTTTGTGGACATTCCTTTTTTCTTACTGAGACTGAAAGACCACTGTAGACGTTCAGGTGGGAGGTAGAAGTGTGTGTTACATGCTACTAGAGAGTGGATATCAGTGGATTCAGTGATTTCGTGCTAAAGTCTTCAGAATTACAGAGAATGGTAAAAAATAATGCTCTGATTAGAGACAAAACCACTCTGATACAGGCTGAAGATTTTTGAGCTTCGGTTTGGGAAACCAAGTGCATTTCCCTCCTTTTCACTTTTCCTCCGTGTGGAGAGGTGAGAAGTCATTTCAGTCTCTGCTCCCTTGGGAGTTGCAGTGATTTCTTTTTCTATGGTCACTCAGGAGCTATTGACCTTGCCCCAAGGAATTTAGAAAAAGTAGGATATGAAAGTGGAACATAGACAGATTTGCATCAGGGCACTGAGTCCTTCCCTGACATCTCTGTGGAAGAACTTTTCCTCTCTGTCCAAACATGGATGAGTGATTGTCAAGCCATATGTCTCTATAGAAGGTCACTTAAGAGGTTTTTCTAGGTCTAGAGATGTTTCTGGTTCTCACATAATACCTCATTTTCTGTTTGGGAACCACTACCAGAATCAGAATTGTGTTTGAAATCATACTGCAAGTACATCCCCTCTCTGGTCTTTCTGAAGTGCTAAATGTTTCCAGACATTGAGGGAAACAGTAGAAAGGAGCATCTGGCACCACAGCCAAGTTTCAAACTTACGTGTTCTGAGCAACCAATACTGTGATGACATGACCGTTAAACCGTTTCTGGGATATCTTCTGGTTCACTCAGTATTTCAAATATAGTGCTGAAATAAACAAATTGTCCCCGGGTTCACCAGGGACTGAGAAGCAACCATTCATTTACTTGTATTAAAACAACTGTTTTTTCAGAATGTTGTTTCAGTCTATTGGTAGTGTGGTAGCACAGGCTTATTTTGTTTAGAAAAGGCATTCTGCATCCATGCTGAAAGCAGCTGGGAGGGAAGCTGAGTGGGAAGATCGACACACTGTATTTTTCTGGGGAATATATGGCATATTTGCACATTCTGAGAGAAACGCTGAAGTAGTAGTATACCCAAACATAAATAAGCGTAAGGAATGCTTTTTCAAAGTAGCCTGGAGCAGTTGAGCTATTTAAAATTGGCAAGTTTCGTCACCTTCAGTTCTTTGGAAAATCCTACCCAATCATGTGAAAATACATGTTCATCTAACTGAGATTCACAGACTTTATTTTCCTCATTTACAAATGAAAGTTTGGAGAAGATCCTGTCATGCTAAGATGTGAGTATCCATACAGAGCAAGTCGTCTTTTTGTGTATGGTGGTTGTTGAGAACTTTTCAAGCAATAAAGCTCATCATAGTTTATGCTCTCAAGACTTACATGGAGACTTTGGGTTTGATAAGGCAAGAGACCAAAAGCCTTCATCAGCTGTGAAGGTTTTGTATAGCAATGCACACCGAATGCTGTCGTTGTCTTTTTTTGTATGATTTATTAATGGTTAGAGAGTAAAGGTGAGGTGGATAAATCTTCTTTGAGCTCTTCTTGGCAAAACACTGTAAAGTGTTGAAACCATTGGTTAGCTTTTCTGTGACTTCATTAAATCTTGGCTCCATGCTTATCTCCTTAAAGTATGATGGACTGTGGGTGATGAGCTGGCATACCATTCTGGACGTCAGTTTGTGTAGGAGAATGAATCACAAACTTGCAAGGTGGTGGAGTCTTAGGTTTTAACAAAAAAACTCAGGCAGACAAACCCCAGACCCAAGGAAAGTAACACTTTCCTTGGACAAGTATTCTTTGGAGGAATGCAGTAAAATGAATCCCAAGCATTAGGAGCCATTTTTCAATCTCAACTGTTTTTATCTGCCAACTTTCTGTTGGAGTTTAATCTATTAAAGTTCCAAATGAGTGTGAATTCCAGTTCATTGCCCACTGATATTATTTAGGCCATAAGACTTGTGAAATGGATTTTATTGACACATTTGAAAATTAACCCTCTCCTATGCTCATGTGCAAAAGATAGCCGCTGAAAGTGCAGGCTGCCACACTTACCTTGTCAAAATCTCTAATGTAAAATCTTTAGAAATATGAACAAATATTGATGTCTTGGGCTGCAAATAAATTACATTTGTGTCACTCAGAATCTTATGCTCTCCAGTAGATTCACGAGGAAGTAATAAACTCATGTATAATACCAAGACACTTATTCAGACATTTTATATCATTATCTTTTATGTGCAGCCATAGGCACTTAAGACAGAAGTCCTGAACCTACTCATGTCAACAGTAGTTGTTTCCTTGGCTTCTGTCAGAGTTTCAGAAAGGAGAAGTGTTATCCTCTACTGCCTTCACTGCCTTTGCCTAATGGACTTCATCGTACTCCAGTGCAGTGGAAGTCTAAGCGAGGGTTGCCCTTCCCCAGGAAAAGAAGGGAGTAGTTTCCAATAGGATGAGCTGTCCGTACAGAGTTAATAAGACATTTTCTTCCTTCCCTCCCCCTACCCTCAAAGATGCTATAATGGTAAACAGATATGGACAACTGCTTCAGCTGTTTCACATTCTTTATCTGAAAGTTACATTTTTATAAGTAGCTCATAAAAGAGTAATAAATTCTGATTTGCTAAAAGCCATCTGGTTAATGGATTGCTTCAGAACCATTTATAATAGCAGCTATCTGTGTAATTAACAGTTATAAAACATACTACTTGTGCCTATAAGATGCATATTACCATTGTTTATTAACCCTTTGTGAGGGATGTATGGCTGCCTTCTGAAGTCCAGGACAGATTTTGTTTGAAGAAAGCGTAATATTGAGTTGCCAATTTTAAATACCATTTTTAGCGGTACCGTATCTCCAGAAATTGTCTCCCTTCATCAGTGTGTGCTGTTCTAGAAGGCTTACACCCTGGCTTTAAACCTGGCAGTTGATATTATCTCTTAAACTCAGAGCTTGAAGGCAGGTGCAGTGATGCAGCCTGAGTTTGGTCAGCCTGAGCAATGTGTTTCTTTCCAGAACATACGGGTGGAAACCTCATCTTCCATTCAGTTGAAAGGATAGACATATATGAAGATATCAAGCGAAAGATACAAACACGCGGCATTTTGTTCTGATGTCTGTATTGAGTCCGGATGTGTGGGGCTGAGTTTCAGGTAGAGTTTGGCAGACTTTCACCAAGTCCAGCCTCACCCTCCCGCTTGTTTTGGGGCACTCTTGCAGCTCCTCAGAAGCTCACATGGCACAGCTGATTGCAAATGTCGTACTGTTAGCAACTACCACAGAGTCGCCACTGACTGGTAAGTTGAGTGTGAGGAAGTGTCGTGCTATGCCCTGAGTCAACTACTTCCACACCTTTAGGAACAGAATGGAAAGGACATAAAGGTTCTGAGTGTTTTTTGTCTTTCTCAGTGGCATTCAAACTGATGTCTAAGAGGTGAAATACCACACATCAGTTCCTTGGGCCGGATCCTCTTTGCCATGCTCAAAAGTCTCTTTCTACTTGAGATTATTTTCCTAAGTGTTTCTTTAAAAGTCTCCCAAGGATCCAGCAAAATAAAAATGCTTAGCTGATCTTGTGTGAAAAGAAAAAGACTGCAAGCACACAGCAATTTCAGAGAAGCTGGCAGGAATTTTTAATGTGACTGAAAGTGTCTGAGTGACAAATTAGTAATAAAAATGTCACTAATTAGACTGTAGTAGAATCTTGATAATCAAAACTACTTGGGTGAGACTAAATATATTCAGATGATGGGGAGCCCAGATAGTGGGAATCAGCTGAACAGAGAGGCAAGCTGGCAGCTTGTTACAGAGGGAGGCTTAGAGAGATGGTGGGTGTTTTGAATAAACAAGCGCCTAACATAATTTACAGAATGCAGTCCAAAAGTAGTAATGAAAGGACAGCTGGATCAAGAATTTTAAGTAGTAGGGAAACATCAGCTCCCTTGAATGAAGGACAGCAGCAGTGCTAGAACTTCTCCCTGCGGTTTTACTGAGACAAATAAGCCTGGGAAGTCTGGCTTAAACCCTGTGAAGTCTGCTCCATCCTACTAAACGGATCCTGTGTGCTCAAGGGGCCTCTTGGGTCCCCTCTTCTGCCACCAGCACAAGCTTGTGACATGGGATGCAAATAGGAATTGGGTCTGAGATGGGATAAATTACCTTTTTAAGAGGGTTAGGGCTAGCTGGTTTCCTCAGGTAACTAGGTTAGTTCTGTGGTAGGAACTGGTGACCCACCTTCTGCGGAAAGGGAGGAGACACTGGGAGGTTTTCTTTATCCTCAAGGCAGCTGGTTTAATAAATGCAGCTTAATAGAAAGTATGCTGAAAATGCTAGAAGTTGCCCTTTGCAGGAAGATGAAAGTTTGACAGCAAGGGAACAAGATGTCTGTAGAGGGAAGGAATAATCCAATGTCAGTATCAACTGTTGTGTGAGGAAGAAAAACCTTCAGTCTTTGACAGGGGAATGTCTTTTAAGCAGGAGCTTTTTGATTCATTGGTTGGTAAGTTGAACTGACTTACAGGGGTGCTGTGATCCTTTAAATAATTTTTTCTGCTGGTTCTAATGCTGCATTTATGTCATTCTTCCTGTCCCTTGTCAGGTGGGATTGTGGGAGAAGTAGCACATTAAGTACCTAGTTTAGCTTTTTCATGTGTAGCAAACTTATGGTGCAAGGTGAAAGGGCCTTTGGTATAGCAAAGAAAACAACCCTGGGGAACAGGCTATAGAACATGTAGGATAAAATGGCTCTGCTATGCATGAAAAGAAATTGGGTGAAAATAACCTTATTCTGTCTTTTAAAAAAAAAAAAAAAAATTTTTTTTTCCCTTGCTGATCCAGTCTTGTCACAGCATAGCTAGACTAAACACAAGTGCGATTCCCTTTGTCTTTTCCAATTTACTATGGTAATTACTGTAATGTGGGGTTACTGAGCTATCTCTTATATGTTGCAGCAGTAGGATCATTTGCGACAATGGCAATCACAAAGCACATTACTGCTACAGAAGCACTGATCTAGCTGTTCTTAAAACTACCACTTTTCAACACTATTTGATTTGTCGCACCTGCAGGCGTCCTTCATCGTGAAGGGAGAGGCAGAGGTACCTCCAGAAGGTGACTTGTAGTGCCTATGCTACTGTCCTGACCCAACTCACCCTCTTGAGTAGTCTCCTATCTTGTGCCTGTGATTACTATGCTGAGATTTTTGTGATCAGTTATGCAGGACAAACCAGGGTCTGCCGGCCTCTTTGAACCTTTAGCCCCCTTGATACTTTTAAGCCCAGGGTTTTTTCTGCTTGCCTTCCATCTGGCGCATAGAGGCTTGCTAAAGCATCTATTTTCTGACATCTCCTACTTGCCCTCAGCCTGGTTTCTGATGATAGAACTCTTCCACACCCAGGGCCACCCTTTTCTTCACATCCTGCTTCATAAATCATAGAATCATAGAATCATTTAAGTTGGAAAAGACCTTCAAGATCATCGAGTCCAACCATCAACCATGCCCACTAAACCATGTCCTTAAGTACCCTGTCCACTCGCTTTTTGAATATCTCCAGGGATGGTGACTCAACCACTTCCCTGGGTAGCCCATTCCAATGTTTAACAACCCTCTCAGTAAAGAAATTTTTCCTAATATCTAACCTAAATCTCCCTTGCCTCAACTTGAGGCCATTTCCTCTTGTCCTATCTCCAGCCACCTGACAGAAGAGACCAACACCCACCTCACTACAACCCCCTTTCAGGTAGTTGTAGAGAGCGATAAGGTCTCCCCTCAGCCTCCTCTTCTCTAGACTAAACAGCCCCAGTTCCCTCAGCCGCTCCTCATAAGACTTGTGCTCCAGCCCCTCACCAACTTGGTTGCCCTTCTCTGAACACGCTCCAGCACCTCAATGTCTTTCCTGTAGTGAGGGGCCCAAAACTGAACACAGTACTTGAGGTGCAGCCTCACCAGTGCCGAGTACAGGGGAACAACCACCTCCCTGCTCCTGCTGGCCACACTATTTCTGATACAGGCTAGGATGCGATTGGCCTTCTTGGCCACCTGGGCACACTGCTGGCTCATGTTCAGCCGGCTGTCAACCAGCACCCCCAGGTCTTTCTCTGCCGGGCAGCTTTCCAGCCACTCTTCCCCAAGCCTGTAGTGTTGCATGGGGTTGCTGTGACCAAAGTGCAGGACCCGGCACTTGGCCTTGTTGAACTTCATACGATTGGCCTCAGCCCATCGATCCAGCCTGTCCAGATCTTGCTGTAGAGCCTTCCTACCCTCAAGCAGATCGACCCTTCCCCCCAACTTGGTGTCGTCTGCAAATTTGCTGAGGGTGCACTCAATCCCCTCATCCAAATCATCGATAAAGATATTAAACAGAACAGGGCCCAACACCGAGCCCTGGGGAACACCACTTGTGACCCGCCGCCAACTGGATTTAACTCCATTCACCACTACCCTCTGGGCTCGGCCATCCAGCCAGTTTTTCACCCAGTGAAGAGTGCACTTATCCAGGCCACAAGACGCCAGTTTCTCAACGCGTACGCCATGAGAGACAGTGTCAAACGCCTTGCTGAAGTCAAGGAAAATAACATCCACAGCCTCTCCCTCATCCACTAGGCGGGTCACCTGGTCATAGAAGGAGATCAGGTTGGTCAAGCAGGACCTGCCTTTCGTAAACCCATGCTGACTGAGCCTGATCCCCTTCTTATCCTGGACTTGCCATGTGAGTGCTCTCAAGACAAACCATTCCATAATCTTCCCCGGTACCGAGGTCAGGCTGACAGGCCTGTAGTTCCCCGGATCCTCCCTCCGACCCTTCTGATAAATGAGAGTCACATTGGCAAGCCTCCAGTCCTCTGGGACCTCCCCTGTTGACCAGGATCGCTGATAGATGATAGAGGGTGGCTTGGCAAGCACCTCCACCAGTTCCCTCAGTACTCTTGGATGGATCCCATCAGGTCCCATAGATTTGTGAGTGTCCAGATGGCGAAGTAGGTCACTAACTATTTCCTTCTGGATTAAGGGGGGTACGTTGTGCTCTTCATCCTTACCTTCCAGCTCAAGGGATGGAGTACCCTGAGGATGACTGGACTCACTATGAAAGACTGAGGCAAAGAAGGCATTAAATACCTCGGCCTTTTCCTCATCACTGGTTGCTACGTTCCCTTCTGTATCCGTTAAAGGAAGGATATTCTCCTTGGGATTCTTTTTACTGTTAACATATTTGTAAAAACATTTTTTGTTGTCCCTTACAATAGTGGCCAGATTTAGTTCTAGCTGAGCTTTTGCCTTACTAATTTTCTCTCTGTATGATCTAACAAGATCCCTGTACTCCTCCCAAGTTGCCCGCCCTTTCCTCCAGAGGTGATAAACTCTCCTTTTTTTCTTGAGTCCTAGCAAAAGCTCCCCGTTCAGCCAGGCCGGTCGTTTTCCTCGGCGGTTTGACTTGCGGCACATGGGAATAGCCTGGTCCTGAGCCATTAAGATTTCCTTCTTAAAGAATGTCCATCCCTCCTGGACCCCTCTGCCCTTCAGGACTGTCTCCCAAGGGACTCTCTCAACCAGTGCCTTGAAGAGGCCAGAGTTAGCCCTCTGGAAGTCCATAGTGGTGGTTTTGCTGACCACCTTCTTTGCCTCACCAAGAACTGAAAATTCTTATCATTTCATGGTCGCTAAGCCCAAGACGGCCTCCGACCATCACACCTCCCACCAGTCCTTCCCTGTTCGTAAACAGTAGGTCTAGCAAGGCTTCTCCCCTGGTTGGCTCACCCACCAGCTGTGTCAAGAAGTTATCTTCCACACACTCCAGGAACCTCCCAGATTGTTTACTCACTGCTGTGTTGTATTTCCAGCAGATGTCTGCAAAGTTAAAGTCCCCCACAAGGACAAGGGCACACGATTCTGAGACTACTGCCAGCCGCTTCTAGAACAATTCATCCGTCTCTTCAACCTGGTCGGGAGGTCTATAACAGACTCCCAGCACAATGTCTGTCTTATTGGCTTCCCCTCTCATCCTCACCCATAAGCACTCCACCTTGTCATCAGAATCGTGTAGCTCTGTACAGTCAAAACATTCCCTAACATAGAGCGCCACCCCGCCACCTCTTCTACCTTGCCTATCCCTTCGGAAGAGCTTGTAGCCATCCGTTGCAGCACTCCAGTCACGGCAGTCGTCCCACCACGTCTCCGTGACGGCGACTAAGTCATATCTGTCCTGCTGCTCGATGCCTTCCAGCTCCTCCTCTTTATTACCCATGCTGCGTGCGTTGGCATAGATGCATTTGAGCTGGGTTATCGAATCCACCCCTAACATCGGCCCGCTGCCCCCAGGCTCATCTCTGGCGCACCTAGTTTTATCCCTTACCCCCTTCGGACCTAGTTTAAAGCCCTTTCTATGAGCCCTGCCATCTCATGAGCAAGGAGTCTCTTACCCCTTTGAGACAGCTGGACACCATCTGTCGCTAGCAAGCCCGGTGCTGTGTAAACCTCCCCATGATCAAAAAAAACCCAAAATTCCACCTGTGGCACCAGCCTCTGAGCCATGTATTAACCAGGTGTGTTTTCCTGTTCCTTTCACTGTATTTCCCTGCCACTGAAGGGATTGAGGAAAACACTACCTGTGCTCCCGATTTTTCTACTAATCGTCCCAGTGCCCTGAAATCCCTTTTGATTGCCTTTGGATTCCTCTCTGCAATCTCATCACTGCCAACCTGCACAACCAGCAATGGGTAATAATCAGAGGTCCCAACCAGACCAGGGAGTTCCCTGGTAATGTCTTTTACCCGGGCCCCAGGGAGGCAGCAGACTTCCCTGTGGGATGGGTCAGGTCTGCGTATCGGGCCCTCTGTCCCCCTCAAGAGGGAGTCGCCTACGACAATTACCCTCCTTTTTCTTTTTTCAGAGGACGGGAGAACGCGTGGCGCTGCCCGACTGGGCTTAGGCACCTCCCTAGATAGGGCTTCATCTACAACCCGATCTTCACTGGCCTGGTCCGCGAGTTCCAGAGCCCCATACCTGTTGCGTAGGGGCAACTGGGAAGGTGAGGGAGACCGGGAGGGGATTCGCCTGCCTCCCCGAGCAGGGACCTGTACCCATTCCCCTCCACCTCTTAGGTCCCCTCCTGCCTGGAGACAGGAGGGCAGGGGAACCTCCACTTCTTGTGCAGCCTCCATGTGCTGCCTCTGCCTCAGGGATGGTAGGGTGTGGGCCCACCAATCTGTCTCCCTCTCACACTCCCTGATACTCCTCAACCTTTCCACTTCCTCCTTCAGCTCTACCACCAGGCTGAGCAGATCACTCACCTGGTCACACCTCACACAAGAGGTATCCCCGCTGATCTCCATCATCAGTGATAGACTCAGGCACTCCCCGCAGCCAGAGACCTGGACAGCTGCATGTTTACATGGGACCTCTGTCTGCATCGCCACATTTTTCCTAACAATGGCTTTCACCCGAGTGGCAACCATACCTGGGTCTCCCTCTGGGCCGACACTCACCGCTTGAGTAGCCTTCTCGAGCTGGGAAGAGGGGGGCTGCTCCCTGCCTGCACGCCCTGCCTGCGCGAACTGCTGCGCAAATTGCCGCGCCACGCCCTTTCTGACGCGCCGCGCTCCTGGTTGCTGGCGCTCCTAGTTAATATCTGGATATTTCAGGCTTCCCCCTGGAGAACCTTGCATTCACTCGCCAAGAATTTACTCACAAATTGGTATCATGCTTGAATGATCAAGGGATGCTTACACGAGGGTGGCTGTGACTTCTGCTTGAGGTCAGAACCTATTATCTTAATTGATAATTGGAGAACGAGATGTGATTCATATTTAAGTGGACTTATCAGGAAGGTAGTAAGCTTTTCAATTAGCTAGTAACTTCTAAATCACTATGTCAGCGTGAGGGGTATTTATTGCAATGGGTGTGTGTTTTAGTTCCAGCTTTAAGATAATGCTTACACCCTCTGGAAAGAAGCACAGTCTTGCTTCCAGAAATAAACAGGTTTCCCACAGGGACATCATGAGTGGACTAATTGGGCTTCTATAGTTATCTCATTGCAGTATATGCAACCATAATTATTCACAAATTTGTGTCCGCCTTACCTCCATGATGAAGTAAGTGTGTGTAGATTATTTCTGCACCTGGACTAACTCAGTAAAATATTAAATGAGCTTGTCTGATGCTGATAGATGAAAGTAATTTTACACAGGAAAACAATGCTGATGATTATGAAAGACAGGCTGGTTGAGTTAAGGGCTGATCATGCACAAAGTCTGCTGTGAGTTAACAGATCAAATTTACACTTCAGTTCCCTGTTGCACTAGTGTTGCAATTAAAAAATGAGTTGCAGCTTTTATGGCAGCTGCTTGGGTGACTTCACCAGCTTGTGAGTGGGAGCACTTTTATGGGAACATGGGCAAGTCGAAGCCTGTGCTGGTATGTAACGTAGCACCTCATATTACTGCATTTTTAACAAATGTCTCAGTGAAGGGTATACAGTGGATAGCCAAAACACTTTTCCATATATTGTAGTAAGTGCAGTAATTCCCTAGAAAATGTAAAACTTAAAAAATAATTTACCTGTTTACAAAGTCAGTGGTGCTCTGAGCTACCCAGTAGTAAGAAACTATAGTAAGAAACTATATATTTCAATGGATAGAAATGTACAGTTTCCATCTACATTTTCTCTTCAGTCAGTATTGTGGCAGGGTAGTGTGAGGCTCTCTGTTATACTAGCAATCCTTATCATATCCACATGTGTGGGATGTTCTTTTGTTGAGGAGCTTTCTAAAGTGCTTCTTCAGTGGGTCCAAGTCATTTCCATTGCTAAGTAGCTTATAGCCGTGGGAGATTTCTAAACATATATATTTAAGCCTTCAACAAGAAAGAAAACAGGTAAAACTCACACATAAGACAAGAATTACAAGATGCTCCCCTTTTAATAATGCTAAGTTCCTCCGACATGGAGATGCTAATGATTTAGACACTTGCTGTATGTTGGCTAATGGTTGCTTAATGCCAAAACTAAATTTAAGTAGTGAAAAGTCATTAGACAATACAGTACAAGATTCTTAACATCAAATAGAAGTTGCAATCTGGGACAGGCTAAAGATAACTAAAATAAAGCAAATGAGCAGGCTGTTAAGGAACCTAGCTCATTTATTTACAGGTGTGAGGCTTTTTCCTTAGTTGATCATACTATTAGTGGATGCCTGTACAAAATTAGAAGGAAGTCTGGCAGCATGGGTATTTTTTGGGTAGTGGGTAACACTCTATGATATATGTCTGTTAAAGAAAGTAAAAGAAGATATTGTCACAAAGCTGGCTGTCCAGAAACATTGTGGTTAAGGTGAACAGGAAAGCATTGGGTTGTTCTTGTTGCAGCACAGTGAAAAGCATTAACTACAACCTCCCCTTGACCACATCACAGTTCATGCTTTTGCATGAACTACACCCTCATGCCCTGAAGTTAGTCAAGGTGCTGTATACTCGCACAAGCAAAGGTGCAGTACCTATACGTGGGAGGGATGTTGCAGTTCTTCATGCCAGCTCATATTAACTGCTGAGAATTAATAGAATAGCCTGTCTGTTGCTTCTATATCCATGTAAAGTTATGTCATGTAAGGGATATGTGATTGTGCTGTCTTTCTTCCAAAATAAGTTTTGAATTGGCTGGCCAATTTATACAAATTTGAGAGAGGGACAGAAGTATCAAAAATAAGAAGGTGCAGTAAGCTTTGTGAATATAGGTAGCTAGTTGAAAGAGAGACTGATGTTCCCGCTAGTTCCTGACCTAGCGTCTCACTGAAATTATAGCATAAGTTTACTACTAGACACCAGAAAACGCATCTTGTGCAAGCACCATGATTGCCAGCCACAGAAATGAGATTTTGGAAGTTTTGTTACTTAAGAGAACCACCAGCGTTGCATGGTTGCCATTTTCCCTCCCCACTCTCCTCTGTAACAGTTAACTACCAGCCCCCCCCCTCTTTTTTTTTTCTCAGATGTGATACATGTTCACAGCAATATTGATGAAAGTAAACAAAATGGAACTGTGATGGCTGACACTCCTTTAAAAAGATGGGATAAGAATCAATGTGTGCTAAGTGCAAGTGGATAAGAGGGAGTGGCAGAAGAAAGGAATTGGGGGTTTTTTTTAGCTACTAAGAAGCATTGCTCTCAGTGCAAAGGTAAAACGTGATATCTTTCTTTTTATAATGAAGTTTTGTGTAACCTGACTAATGGCAAGAAAAAACCCTAACAATTATGTGCATGTTCTCTTTAGAAGAGAAAGAAGGAAGAAGCTTCTGTTCAAGAGATGGAGTAGAAAGCTCCCTTTTAAAACCTTTCTAATCTAAAAGAAGACTGACATGGGTCTTTTAGTGAGTCTCGTATACACTGATTTTTTTTATGGTCTCTGACCTCATTAGTGGTTGCTGGAAATAATTAAAACCCATAGCAGAAGATCATAATGGAAGGTAGGACAAAATAATATAATTGAGTACAATAATGTAGGCTTTTAGGTATTGTTGCATATTATTGTACATTATCTGACTTATTCTTCTCCACTGTACAAATGGCTTCTTAAGTAAACTGAACCATGTAGTACAAAAAAAAGAAAAGTGACGATATCCCTGATGACTCTACTCCTTTTCATTCTAATTCTGTGAACAAAAGTGAGAGTTAAAGTTAGGGCACAAAGAATGGAGGGCTGAACCCAGTCCTAGCATAGGAAATACCCTGATACGGTGTGCACAGCTGTGCATCTGTAGTTTAACTAAAACTGAGTATGCCTTCCTAGGAGGGAAGTTAGCTTTTCTTCTTTTTTTTTTATGGGAAAAAAAATATCCATGTGAAATCTTGAAAGAAGTGTTTTGTTTCAGTTTCTTCTAGTGAACTATCTAGTAGGCATAGTAGAAAGTATGGGAAGTGCTTACTTTTTGTCTCAGTCTTTTGCACTAGTGTTCATTCTGAGGGTGGAATTTTCTTCTGGGGATCCAGGTGAGATTCCAGGGATGATTAGGGGTTTGGCTATAAAAGGAGAGAGTGCTTGTGTGATATCTGAAGAACTCTATTCAAACATTTATTAATTGCCTGTATATATAAAAATCAAGCCACCATAATGTGATTCTATGATTGTATGCATAACGGAGATCGCTCCTTTGGTGCCCATTTGATGGGCAACGCCTTAAAATTTGCTATTGCTCACTGGACTGTTGCAGATAAGACATTCTTTTATAACACCTCTTGGCTCACTTTCACTGTCCTCTCTTATTTTAAATGTGTTCTAGCACTTCCAGTCAGTGGCTGAATTTGGCAGAACCTGTATCAGTGTGCCATCAGATAGTATACTGCACTCGCAAAAGAAGTGGTTGTGCTCTCTTTGACCCCTCAGAGCTATAGAGCAAGAGGGAATGGGACTCTGCCTGGATTTCCTGATGTTCATGCTTTGAATGAAAATGGCTTTGTGCTTTTTTTTTTTTTTTTATTTTATGAAGCTTTGTATAAAACCTCAGATAACAAAACAAAGAGGTAGCAGAAAATCACTCTACTAATTCACTCCACTCTGCTTATAAAAAAAACATCCCCTCAAGCTGTAGATCTCAGGCAAGGCAGTGAATGAGTAGATGCTCCGTGGGATGATTTCCGAAGATTGTCAAGTGCAGATCAGTGAGGGAAGTGACTTGTGGAGTTGAGTGTTTTGCATTGCTAATGCTGTGTACCTCTCTTTACTCTGACCTTGCTGGCAGCCAAACCTAGAAACAGCTCTTATCTTTCCTTCTCCTCCTTCAGTCTCCATTGTGAGTCTTCCCCACTTAAAATGATAATAGATTTTATTCCCCTGTTGAGGATTGGGTTTTGAATCTATTGAAGGCAGCTACAGCTGGAAATTTAACCTCTAAAGGAGTTTTGATTCCCATGGGGGTGGCAAAGGTGTGCGTCCCTAACAGGTATCATAGACTACCAGTATGTGTGCAGTAATAAGGCTGTAGCTCCTGAGGGAGAAGAGAATAATCCCTTTAATGTGTCCACCTTTTCCTGACAGAGTGGTGTAAACCAGGCAGCAATGAGGCCGGAATTAAGCAGTGAGTAGCTGATGCCATGACTGAAAGAGTATTGTATTAGCCTACTAGTTCTCAGAAAGGTGGTATGTGCCACCTAATACTAGAAACATTACCGAACCGTTGGAGGAAATCATCTGCTCATAGTGACTGTATATATGGTGATAGAGAAACTGTCCAGGGAGGTGGTAGTAGATGTAGGTTTCATGGAAGGTTCTTTTTAGACTCACTGTCTTAATGTCTGCAAAGTTGCAACTTTGCAATATAGTAATTTTATCAAAGTTATCAAGATATTATCACAGCTTCCAGACTCAAAACCATAGGAGGGAGAACTTATGAAATAAAAACTGGTTTGCATCTTAACCTCTCTTCATGGAGAGTAAATGGAGTTGCTACAGCATTGTAAATTTTCAGTCAAGAACTTTTTTTTTTTTTTTTTTCTTCACTAAGACTCACCTACAGCATTTTACCTAGGGTGAAGAGAGGATCTGAAAGTGGGGTATAAATTAATCAAATGCCCCTTTTCTCTGGCAATGTAGAAGAGACCTTAGCCAGAGCAGTGAGGAGGGTGTTTGTGTAAATGCAACTGCTTTTCAAATACCTTCATTTAGCTTATGTACATTTTATGTACGTAAGTGAAAAATGAATGTATGTTAAGTGTTATCATTGAATAGACTGGGACTCACAAGAATGACAAGACCTAGATCTGCAATGAGTAAACTCTTTTGAAATAAATCCATGGTTGAAGGAGAGAAATGGGGGGGGGGGGGGGGGGGAAGTTGTAAGATCAAAGTATAGTAGTGCAAGAATGACTAATGCTAATTCTTTCTGCTTATTCTAGCAACTGAAGTGGCTAGCAGAACATAAACTCTGTTGTGCTGATCTTCATTTGGTTTCTGGATAGCTGTATCATCACAGACACACAATTTTGGTAGCAGCACATAACATCTTAGTAATTCTTCACTAATGTTATTGAGTAGTGGGGGCTGTTAGTGTTCCTAAAACAGTAAGAGAAAGCAGACCTCAGAAATGGATGCTTAATATGCAGAATATCAGAATGTGCATTCATACATAAATTAATTTTTTGTGCCAAACATGGGATTACGCTCTGTCTACTGAACATACATAAAGCTCACCACTTCTAGCCGTTTTTATCTACCATCACTTTTTGTGGGCCATCTACATAAAGTTGACTATGAAATACAAATTGCACTAATTACAGTAATACTGAGTTCTCTGTGTTTTCTGCGACTTAAGGAGGTGATTTATGCCTTTGTGGTTTAAGGAGGCTAAATATCTCAGCAGTGCAGTGGATATTTGTGTACATAGTGCCTATTAAAGTTCATGGGAGTTTCCAAACTCACCTTCAGCACATAAATTGATGGAGCAAGTTGTAGAGTGTGCTAATATCCTATTGCTTCCACTTATGTTGTACTTTTCATGGGAACAACTTAATGGCTGTACAAAAGGACTAAATCACAACTAGCTATATAAAAAGCCAGTGATGAATAAGTGAGTAAGTAGATTTAATAGAATTGTAGTGAGTGACTCAGCCAATCTGATTTGTGTGGGAAGCAAGTTTAATAGATCTAAGATAAAGTATTTCTGGTTCCCAGATGTGGTATGAACTCAAACGGTCAATTCTGCAGCAAAAGCAACATAGAATAAATGGAGTGAGAATATTTTTTTAATGTTTCTCACGTGACAAAAGGCAAGTATGCAGATTCTCATTGTAATAGAAGCAAAAGAATAGACACTTCTTAATCCCAGTCCCAATTTAAGTATATGGGCAGACTGAATGGATAGTAACATCAGGAAATACAAGGATTCATGGGAAAACTATGCAATGCAACCTACAGCAGCAAACAGAAAGGAGAGCCTTTCTCTTCTAGAGCTAGTGGCTAAGGTTTTCAGCCAGACACTAAATAAGTAAGTAAATCCTAACTAGCTATGTAATAAAATAATGATAAGTGCAGTAATTATAAGGAATAATTAAATCAATTCAAACCTCCTAATTTGTGCCAAGCACTAAATTTTAATTATAGCAACATATGAATCTTCATAGTGTAAATAGACAGCATGGCAAAATTAAAGCAAACATTTATACTCAGACTGGGACAGTGCATTTCTTTGTTAATGTCTATTTCCAGGATTAGATCTAGATTATATAATCCAAATTGCTTGAATGCTTTAATTCTAAACTATCTTCCATTTGCTTATATTTTCCGTAATTCTCTCAGCAGAATCTTTTAGGGTCTTTTGTCACTGCATGATGATGTTTTAAAAAAAAATTTGGTCAGAAGCTTTCAGTGGTATCGGAAATATATGGAGCATGAGCAACAAAAGGGCATATTCCTCCTTGTCCCTAGATGGCAATGTTCTAGGAATTTCTGATGCAAGGAGAGTTCAGATTTGGCAGTGTTGGGAATATGTTTCAGAGCATACAGAGAACAGTGTGTTTGGGTTTGGGGGATCATGCTTTAGCTGAGCTGTATTCCTAAAGAGTTTAATCTAGGAATAGTACATTTCTATGTGCACAGTAACCAACGTGTCCAGTGCTGTTAATTAAGAGTTAATTCCAAAGAAACCTTCAGTTCCGTCATAGTGAAGACAATTGGCAATTTCTTACCTGAAACTGGACATAGGATTGAAATGTGGGAGCATATTGGAGTAACTGCCCTTCTGCCTAATGTCAGGAACATGTAAGGAGGTATCAGTTCTTGGAGCTGACTTTGCTGTTCATCTTTTGGGTACAAGTGTTGCCAGCATGTAGAGGCTGGGTAACAAGAAGAAGGACTCTCTGCAGTCTGCTGTCACAGATGTTGGCCTTGGATGTGTAGCATCACTGACTATTTCTAAGATCCAAGTGGATGTATGATACTGAGGGAACCTAAAACTTTGTTTCTTCTTTAATGTCCTTTCTTTTTGAGAGACTATCAAAATGGGTGTATAAAATTATCAGAGAAGAAGGGGTGGGGTAAAGGGTAGAAAACATCAGCAGTAAAATCTGGAAAGTTACAGAGACTGTTATTCAAGCCAGCCATCTGTCTCTAAGGCAGCTCCAATGCACAAAAATGCCTGTCTTTGAGGATTTAGATGTTTTTCTTGCGGTACTGAGGTCAAAAGCAGAACTCACATGTGCCTGCTAGTACATGCAGCACCCCCCCCCCCCCCCAAGTCCTCATCAACACTGTCTATCCTCAAGGGCAAAAACAGGGCCAAACATGGAAGAAACACTCTTCTGGAAAAGCTTGCATCTTAAAGGCTGCCTGTCCTCAGATGGAGAAACATATTTAATGGTAGGAGCAGAAGGCTGTTTGCAGAAAAGAAACTGGGTCTGAGATTAAAACAGGGGCCTGGGGGAATTCACTGTGTTTGAAGAGCAGCCGGAGCAAACAGGCTGCAAAGCTGCATTTGTCTTGTTAAGCACCCACAGACCTTCCACCATGAGATGCCTTGAGAGCTTGAAATGCTGTGGTGTTAGCATGAGGTTGAATCTATATATAATTAGTATGTATTGGTACCACTGGTTAACAGTAACAGCTGAATCTTTAGTTGACATTTTGTCTTGTTTTGTCCAGCTCACGTATATGTTGTTCCTAAATTATCAGCCTCTGCATTAGTTGTCTTACTGGCTGTCATGTAGTCCTATTGAAAAGAAAAATTTATTCGGGGTGTAAACATGCTGACTTCTCATGGTGGGTCAGGAGACATTTCATGACCACTGCCTTTGGATGTAAAAGCATATATAGCCTGTTGGAAGCTTTTTCTTCAAATTGTTTCTTCCCCCCCCCCCCCCCCCCCCCCCCCCCAAGTAAGAATCCTTGAATGACAGTACCTGTTATGAAGGTTTGAGTGCCAACTTTTCCCCAGCTACTCCCCTGTGTATCTGTCCCTGAATTTCTGCAGTTTGAAAGAACTAAAGGCAGTGAAGCATATTTTGAAGGTGCAAGTCCCACAGAGAATATTTTCTTCATACTTTTTAATATATAACTGTTACCATGTAAACCAATTTTTCTAGCTGGACATAGTATAAAAATTGATAGTGAAGTATCGTGTTCTTCAATTTTGAGCAATAAGAAGAGTGGCTGCCCTGTTTCTCCGCAAGAGCTTCTTCAGCTTTAGATGCCAGCTCTGTCTTCCTCCTCTTCCCCTCT
The DNA here is from genome assembly GCF_900496995.4 of Aquila chrysaetos chrysaetos. Lineage (NCBI taxonomy): Eukaryota > Metazoa > Chordata > Aves > Accipitriformes > Accipitridae > Aquila > Aquila chrysaetos. Next base: position 27,325,147 of record NC_044006.1, read on the forward strand.
CCCCTCAGCCTGGCTTAAAATCCATGTCATTCAGCAACTTGTGTTAATACCTCATGCAAAAAAAAGGCCACCCTGTATTTCACAAAAAGTAAGAAAACAAAATCTGCAACATGCCTATGGGCTACCTTCACTTCAGATATGAAGAGCAAGAGAGTGAAAAAAATGCCACTGTCTTGATCAGTAATTTAGGTGGATAGTATCTTGAAGAATATCAGTGGATACTAAGTGCTTTGACAATTGGGACAGAAGAGCCCCAGCTTTAAGCACCAAGTATTGGCTTTCACTTAGAAAACCGTAGGTCTCTGCTAGTGTTGATTAGAGAAGATTAGTACCTATCAAGAAATTATTAATAGTGAGCTTTGGGTTGAGTGTCATTTAAAAAAAATTATATAGGGGCAAGGGGAAGGTTTCATTAGCAATAAGAGATTATTATAGGCAGCCAGTTTTGAGAAAAAGAGCTTCGTTTAACAGTAGTGCCTCAGCCTCTTCTATAATCAGACTATGGTTTTTTTTCTAGTTCCCCACTTACTTGTGCTCCCTTATCAATCTAAGTCCCTCCTGAAACTTTCTGCACATGCTTTTGTTGCTAATATCATATATCAGGAAAGGAATATATGCTTTTAAAACTTTCTGCCCTATTTTAAACTATTTCTCAAGGACCCACAGAAATCCTAATAAATCCTAATCCATAGAAATTACTAATAAATCACAAGGTAATTGTGGTGGCTGTCTGTATGCTAATACTGTTTTTTAAATCAACTGGCAGAGCTGAATGATGACTGATAAAACCTTTTGGTGTGGTGGGAAGATTGTAGTTGTATGTGATGCTCTCTTGCAGAGCAAGCGTAGCTTTGGCTATTAACAAACCTTCTTGGGCTGTGGTCTCACAGACCTCTCTGCAGGCTTCTCCTTTTCCTTCTTTATGCCCATTCTGCAACACTGATGGGAGTCTGATGGCTCCTGGTTTCTGCTCAGGATTTCTGTTGTAGATCTGGTGAAGGCACAGGCATCAGAAGTCCTGAGGGCATGGTAGCAGAGACGAAGTATAGTATGACTTAATTTGTAGTAAGTGGTATATGTCATTTTTATGCTGTCAAGGGATGTGCCTTGGGGGTGATGTGTTTTTCTTCTCATCACTGTGTGAAGTAAAGATGTTAATTGCTGAGACAGTCTCAAGTATCTGTTTTCCTTCCTCCAGCAGAGTTTCATATTTCCGTGCAGCTAGCTGGCTGTGTCTGAAGTTTTGCTTTCACTTGCAGCTAAGGATGAATTTGTTGGGCTTTTTTTTCTTAAACATTTGAGATTTAAGTTTTTAAGGTGAAAGTAAATATGCATGGAGGCTAGGTGAGTGTGAGGAGAAAAGCCATATCAGTTACTTCTAAAGCTTGGCTGCCAGTTTTTCCTCAACTGACTAAATTTCAAAAGGAGGTTGAGGAGGTTGCATATTTCTGCCACAGCCTTCTTCCCATACTTTTCAGCACTTTTCAAGAAGGCAGTTTTACTAGTGGTCAAAGCAGTATGCTTTTTGCTGAGGAAGATAAATCAAACTGCTTCTACTTTATGTCCCCAGGATTTGTGGGGGTTTTGTTTTGGGGTTTTGTTTGTTTGTTTGTTTTTAAAGTGAAGCTAGAAAGCAGCTTGACTGTTGCCGTAGGTCTGAGGAGAACGAAGCACCACCTTTGCGCCTTTGAGAACAGTAGATCTGCAGTGCTATTGCTGTGCAATGATCAAAAGGAGGAGAGAAGCAAAAGCAGCAGGAGCAGCAAGTGAAAAATGACTTTTGGATTTCAAAATAAGCTTGTAGCAAATAGGAGGATAGGGTTTTGAATTGAAGGATTTTCAAAATAGCAAAAAGATCTTCCAGCTTCTGTATTTGCTATTTCTATGGTGTTGCCCTTGGGCAGCTGCATTCCTGGAGCTGCCTGATAACAGCTCAGAGCTGTGCACGGGCTGGATCAATAAGGCGTATCCAGGAGTGTCTGAAACCTGTAAATGAAGCATTTTCACCTTTTCTTTATCATGCTTTCTTTTCAGACATGTTATTGTCCACTGCTGCAGCGTGTCTTGAAACTTGGGAGCACACAGGGGTGTGCTGAGAGGCTAAGTTAAGCCATGTTATAACAACGTGTAAAAGCCTGATGTGAAAACCTCTGGGATTTCTCTTAGGAAGAGAATTTCCCAGGTATGGCTGGCATAGGAGGGGATAGGAGTTGTAAAAGCAACCTTTTTTCTCTTTTTCTCTTTGTTTTCCCTCCCACAGTCCTCCATTTCTAGAAGGGAACGAGAAAATAGTTGTAGTTCCCTGGGTTTGCAGCTCTGTTTCATGTGTCCTGCACAAGATGGCAAGGAAGGTGTCACAGAACAGCCAGAACCTGGTCTGGTTTGGGTAGCTATGGGTTCAGGGACACTGAGGAGGAAGGGAAATAAAGTTCTGCAGCCATTTGTCATTCAGATGGTGGGAGGGTGGTAATGTGCAAGGTCTATTTCTGATTGTCTCAGGCAAAACCCTACTGACCCTTCATGCATTCACCTGACAAGCCAAACCACAAATTCTCCATGCAGAGTGCTACAAGACGCATAGTCCTTGCATATCTGAGGTAGTTAAGGGATGATGAGACTGAATATGGCAGTGGTCCCTCAGTGGCTCTACCTCTCACTTTGAAGACAGGACTAAGCAGGTGTGCAGCTTGTTTTCAGGGTGACCTAGCAATTTGGTTTAAGCAGCCACCACTGCTTTATTTTGCAGCTGGGGGAGTGTATGACTGTGGCAGCACAGTCAGTATATGTGTAGTATGATATCACTTTAACACAGGAGCAACACTGAAGCTGCTGTGGCTGACAGGTAGAAACCTGAAGTGCGAAAGAAGCAGCTGAATCTCTTCCTCTTCCTGACAGCTGCCTCAGGATACGACAGAACGAAATGAGAACTGGAATCTGTTCAGCCCCTTTTCTGTGCTGCGTGTGGTGCAGTGTTAATCCTTTACGAGTTTCTGGCCAATGAGGACTTGTTTATGGCACAGTATATATTGAAGTCTTTTGCATATGTGTCATTTCAGGGATAATATTACTACATAACACTGCATAGTAAATAACAATCTTTCATTTGTTATTACAATTTAGGATAGCAATTTAAGTACTTTGAATTGGGTGGAGAAGAAAAGGTCAAGGTGTGAAATGACTTTCTTGGAGTCACGCAGGCAACACAGCTGTAGAAAAGCAGAGAATTGTACCTCAGTACTCTCAGTTTCATTTTCGTGCTGCAAAAGCAAGCTCATCATTCTTCATCTTCAGATATTTTTTAGCAAGTATGGCCTGCCTAGTAGGGCTTTGAGAGAAATGTGTATATTCCCTCTTATGACAGGTTGTGCACAAACACACAACCTAGCTCTCACCAGGCTCTGTTTGCACCCGTCTTGTTTGTAATATATTAGATTTCCTTTGATTCTTATCCCGGTGAAATGGTGGGAATGAAAACAGTGGTTTTGGTTTACATCTTGACTTTTTTTAATTATTATTATTTCTTAGATAGGTGCTGCTCTTATATTTATTGTGACCAGCAAGGTCTGCAAATACTTTTATTTTGCAGAAGTTCACTGGAGATAGTGAAAATTAATGTCCGAGTTGTCACTTCATTGTTTTCCACAAGGCAAAACTCCCTCTTCTCTGAGGGTCTTTGCCCAACAAAAAATGTCATTAATCTTTTATTTATTGTACCTCTTGATTCAGAGCATTGGTTAAGCATCCACACTTCTTTAAATATGTCTGCCTTGGAATTTATGTACTATATATAATGGCAGCGTAGCCACATGATGTCCTGTACCAATAGGGCTATTTTTAACACGCTTTCCCGAATGATTTCTTATCATCATCTTCCATTTACCTTTGTCTTGGTTACAGCCTGTTAATGATGAAGGGAGCTGATTTGGGTGAAAGTTCACTATTAACTTAATTATCTTTTATTCATGTACACTGCATTACTGCAGTAAATGCTGATTGCTACCTCAGTCTTTTTCTTACCCCGAGTTCCGCATTTGCACTGCAAGTTGCCTGCTAAAAATGTGCCAAGGTTTTTTGGTTTGTTCTAAATATCCTGACGACAGGATTCATGATTGACTGTCGATCCTTTAGAAGTTACAGTGTGGAGTTGCAATATTGGTATTAGAGTGAGAAAAGGGCTGCGGTTGAATGGATGTTTCTAGCTGAGGTTTCCTACCTCCTGTACTCTTTGTGCATGACCCTTGGCATAGGAGACTTTCACATATACCATCACTTTCTGCTGGAATCCCAAAAGGCTCTTGTTTAGAAGGCTAATTAAGATTTCAGTGCATAGATGAATGGCAGTGTGATTCCTTCTCACCCCATGGTGTTGAGCACCAGCATGTTGTTACCTGTTTATCTCAGCTTTGACCTCTGTGGGCAGAAGGTGCACACACTAAGTCTAAAGCTGGTCAGAAAGTACCTCTTTTCCTTTGTGGAAAAAACCCCACAGATCTTAATTTTTGCTTTTATTCAAAATCCTAAATGCTACACAAAGCCAACTTCCATGTTTTCATCCAAGTCATGCTGCTTTGCCTTCCCACCTCAGCAGGAAAAAGTGGCTTCCTTGACTCACGCTGTGATTTGTACTTGTGCTTCTGAGGAGCCTGACCCGACTGTGCTCGAGTGCTTCAGCCTGAAAGATTGACCTGTGACTGAAAGTGGTTGAGAATCCTGCATTTATTTATCCTCTCATGCTGTTGTCACAGTTGGCTTTAATTTCTTACACAAAAGTTAACTTGAAGTAAGTTTACTGGGTTGTACTGTCTGTGCCATAGCTTATGTTGTACTCATCATAAGAGCAGCCTTCATTCAAATCTGCATCGACATTGCGTGTCCCTGTTTTTCAGTGTTACCTGCAGCTATGAAAAAACAGAGCACCAGGGTATGCTATGAAATGACCTCAGAAAGGGCTTTGGAAACGACAGCCTGGCATGAAGTTTCTAAACCCGTATTTAGGAACTTAAGTACTTACACTTTGCTAGGAGCAGAGAATACTCTGGCTCTGTTAGGCTTGGCTGGTTCTCAGAGCAGTCCTCCTCTGATAAGTTGTTTCAGGTGTGAAATTAATGTTTATAATCTGAGAGTGTTGCTTTAAAACAGTTTTTATTACACCTGTACATATTTTTTAGCATGCAACTCTGAATGTTGCATGACCAACCTTTTTGCTTTTCAAGTGTCTTTTATAAATCACAGCATATTGATATACTGTCACATCAATAAATTAAGTTAAGGGACTAACCTAAACAAATGCCAAAATCATTAGTAGTTAATTAACCTTCTGTACTTCTCTCCAAATTGACTTCGGTTTAATTGACGACATGGGCTCAGTTCACTTGCTCTGTGCTCATACAAACAAACAAAACGAACATGACACAAAATTGAATTGGGAAGGGGAAAAGGGAAAGCAAGAAAAAGAATGGAAAAGACGTGCGAACACATCTCCATCACAGAGTACCAGCAGAAAAATATTAACAGTGTGGTTGCAGCAGCAGAACTGGGAATGGATGGGTGATGCTAAGGACTTCGCTGTGCTGCTCTTGCCCCTGGCACTCAGTAAGAATATCCTGTTGGGCTGCGAGGCAAAGGTTTCAGCTTACTAGGGTTTGTTGGGGGGTTGGGGTGGGGTAGGGTGTTTGGTTTTTGGTTGGTTGGTTGGTTTTGTGGTGGTTTGTTTGGTTTTTTTTTACCACCACCAACCCCCCCCCCCCCCCAGTTTCCTAAACAGGCATGATAGCCCATAAAAAAACACCTGCTTTTTTAAGTCAGCAAGAGGCTCTTGGAGCTATGTTCATTGATATGTTTTTATTGAACTTAATAACAGATGTTCTGTTCTTATCATTCTTCCTTGTTTCCAAGTTACAAACGGGAAGAGCGTAGTTCATCTAAGCTTGCTGGAGAGCATGAAAATGACTTCCCGTTGCTTCTCTGGCATGATCTTAATTTAAGATGGCACTTGTTTGATGTATATGGCGAAGCGTGAAATCAGTTGTGCTTGCTTAGGTACTAGAGTATTTTGTGCCCTCATCCGGGAACCTGTGTCGGGTATTCAGCCTCTGTGCCTGCATGCGCTGGGCAATGTGTTAGATTACGGACCACAGAGGAGGTTTGTACTTACACCCTCCCGAGGAGGCTTCCATGAGGCTCTGCATCTGTGGAGGCATTACTGGTGTGAATGATTTTCAAGACCTGACCTGAATTTGACTTGGTGGTGGTGGCATATTGTTAATGCTTCACTGCCTTTCGCTCCCCTCTGGAGCTGTGCACCTTTAACCCGGTCCTGCTACCTTGCATCATGGAGAAATGTCTGTTGTTTTGGTGAAAGCACAGTGCCCTGATGGTGGCTGCTCTGTGTGGGATGCTCTTTGGACTGATGGATAAATGTACTTTTTAAGAACATTAAAAGAAGCTTGATGAGTTTAACCAACCTACTGAATATGTATGATTCAAAAGTATTTGTCAGAAACATTGTTGAAAGAGCAGAACTTTCACTTGAGAGCTTTTTTCCCCCCCCTTGTTTTACTACCTCATAAATAAATATTGCTATACTAATGGTCTTCAAATGGTTTAGCGTAACCTATTACCTTGAATTTTACACAGTTAATATCAAATTCCATATACCTAAAATATTAACCAAAAATTTCTGAAACAGCATTTGCTGTTGAAAAGGTACTGTGTTGACAATAAATATTGTTTTTCTGCTTCCAAAGGAAGTTTACATAAATTAAGTTTTGTCTCTTGTTAGAAAAAATGCTAAAAATCTTTTCCTTTAACTTGCTGGTGTATTGACAATGTTAATATGCATAGAATCAATTTTTATGTATGTATACAAATAAAAAGTGCAGAGCTTGGTGGTTTTTTTGTTTGTTTGTTTGAAGGCAGTCCCTAGCAATTCTAGTAGATTCAAAAGACTTATCCTGCCAAAGAAGGCGATATTGGAATAAAAGTAGCGGATCCTGCTATAGACTATAATAAAATACAGTATGCTTGTAGATCTATATGAGCTGTGAAAGAATAATTTCCATTTTCTTTCACTTTGAAAGTAATTTGTGACTGCTAAACTTGTCTGGATTATCCTGTTTCTTCTGGAAATGGTCTTACATAAAGTTCTGCTTGATCTAGTTTTGTTAAAAATTATTTAATATATGTGTTTTTTTATTTTCTACCTCAGATGCTTGTCTTGAGTTTAATGACTTGGAAGCTGCAGAGGAAATTGTACATTTAAAACCCACAAGAAATAACATGTTAAAGCTGTATATTGAAATCCATAGGAAATAGGCTTGTCCTGTGACTGTGCTAATAAGAAAAATTTATGTATATAAATGTGGACACAGAGCTTCACCCACTTTACTTATTTCTCCTCGCTTCTTCCCTCATCCCCTTTTCTAAGTTGAGCACTCCTTGAGGGAGTTTGCTTTGAACATACTGCAGAGCTGGTGGGAAATGGATTTGTGTGTTAATTTTTTGTGGGTTTTAAGTTTGCTGATAACTTTTTCCTTCTGTGATCAGATTTCCTTTTATTAGTTAATGCTGACTTTGCTGCATTTGGACTGCATTCTCCATCGCTCTTGATGAGTAGCAAAGTTACAACCACCATAAATGGAGAGAGCACGGAGGAGGAGAAGGTGGAGTAAACAATTTATTTTCATGTGTTTGGGATTACCACATAACTCTCAAATGGCAGAGGAAAGTGGAGTTTAATGGTCACCCTTAAGTTAGAGAGGGAAAAAAACCCAAACAAAAATAAAATTATTTACTTAAGCTTCCTCTGTGTCTGTATTACTGTCATTCTTGGTTCAGACTAATGATTAAATGATGCCTTTTTATTTATTCAGATTTGATTAGTAGGAGAGGGATTTAAATATGTATTTTCCTTCTACATTTACAGTAGCTTGGCAAGAGATATTCAAGGTGAGCTGAATATTAGACAGTAAAAAAGGAGATTGGGAGACATCCCTCTGAAAATGAGGAGTGCAATAAGGTTTACACATGGGTAGTCTGAGGCTTGCAACATAATTGTGTTTGAATGGGGAGAAGGTGGGAACAGATGAATTTGGCTCCTCCTTTATCCAGTCATGTCCTGTGACTTGGTCCAGATAACAAACTGTATAGCTTAGCTTATCAGAAGAAACTGGAAATTTTGGTTAAAGTTTGATTGTGGCTATCTCCCATATATTACTGTTTCACTTTGCACTGAAAAGACACTAAATGTATCCTTTAGTCTCTTTTTCATTACTCAGATTAAGTTGAAAAGCAAAGGAAAGTTTCTCTAAGAAAATGTAGGTCAAACATTTTTATTTTCTAATTGTGTTCAATGTTATAATAACATGCTTGTTTTAAAAGTGTTTTACTTATCCAACTCTCCTGAACCTGAGGTGCAGTATCATTATGATGTGGTTTAAAGACTAAAAAGAAATGGCTCAATCTCTAATATCTCAAAACTGCTTGTTCTGAAGCAGTGATTTCTGGTGCTTCTCTACTTCTGGCTCACAGGGCCATTTATGTAGCCTAGTTATGACACCAAATTTTACAGTTCTGTGAGAAAAGCATTTGATTTGAGTTAATATTGAGTAAAAGGAATATATGCTTGCTGGGAAGACTAGTGAATGTGTGCAGAAGGCGCAGCTGAAGTAACTGATCTCAATTGAATATAAATAATGTAAAAACCTCACTAAAGAAGATACCATGGATGCTACTAAAGACCACACTTGGATCTTCATATTATCAAAGGCATAGAAGCTTTTTGATACAGATGATGTACTCCCACAAACAGAGTTGAGATGAAAGTTGTTTTTTTTTTTTTTAATGTATATTTTAAGGTGATTCGGTGAAAACAGAGAAATTATGTACCTTGCTTGCCCTTCTGAATTTTATTAACATGGCTTTTCAGGCTTAGCAGATATCTTGGAGTTACATGTTTATGGACTTTTCAGCTGTCTTTTCACTGCTGGTTTGAGCATTCTGTCTTCGATAACACTCCTTTGGATTTCATTTTGATAACAGATGGCTCAAAATTGAGGGCTGGTGACGTACAGTATGAATACACAGTCCATGCGTTGCTCTCGGTGGTGGGCTTTTAAATAGCTGTAGCTGTATGGATTCACATCAGCCGAAGCTGAAACTTTCCTATTCTAATGGTAGGACACCTTGGAAACTGGAGACAACTTACTCGTAGGAGAATTACATTTAACACAGCACTGCTCACTTTATATTGGACCTCCAGTCAGGTCGGGACATGGGCTAAGCTAGTATGAACCATGTCACAGGAGCGTTAAAGGTCTGTTGGTTGCCCACAAGGCACACTTCTGCTATTACAGCAATTGTGGTAACAAAATCTAGTTTTGCTTTTAGGGCTGCTTTGCTGTGTGATAGCTTAAAACTTCAACCGTTTTTAAAATAGTCCATGCAACTAGACAAAAGAGGAGAATAAAACTATTTAAAAATGACAAAACTACTAAAAAGACGAGTTTAATGTTGCCACACAGTAGTAAATACAGGAAGAAAACCTAGGTGGAAATATAACATGCTTTAATACTCCAAGCAACAGAAATATTTCAAGTGTACTGAATATATTGCATGTTTTGAGCAGTGATCCTTTCTTTCTCATTGCACACGTTATACTCTCCTTTTTTTCTTACACTGTGATTGCATTTCCCTACATTCCCACAAACATTTCTTTAAGAAAAGTCATGCCTTTTAAAACAGAAGCATTCAGTTTGAAAATAGTTTCTGATTTTACTACTAAATATGTTTTCAAAACAATTTCCCTGAAACTTGTCTATCAAATAGATATTGCAAGCAATACATTCCTGTTATGTATACAAAAGCCCATTACTTAAATCCAAGGAAAATCAAATTTTAACAAGCCATGCAATTCTATCATCGTTTTCAAAAAATATGAAGACAGTCAAAATCCAAGTTTTAAATAAAATTGGTGCCTGTTTGGACTGTGATCACTAACTTGATGTTATGCTTTATGTCAAGTAAAACCTTTTACAACCTTATTCTTTCCTGACTGCGGTCTGCAGGATTTTCTTTCCTTCTCTAAAGCTGCTTCACAGTGCAGGTATATAAGCTGCTGTTGTGTCTCCCCTGGTTCAGGCAGTATTTTCAGAGTTTGGGCTTGACTTCTGCCTCTTAAGATGGATGTAGCAGTGAAGTGTCCCTTTCCCCAAGCCTGAGCTGACCCCTGGTGTGGCTGCACACCTTCCTCGGGTCACGGACCAAGTAATCCTGGGGAAAACTCGCAGGAATAGACCACCGAGCCTGTCACCTCCTGCCTAGCGGATCAGTCACGGGAAGCTGGGTCCACTGGGTCCAGTCCACAGCAAAGTACATAATCTTGGCACCTTTTTTTCTGACCACAGATCACAGCTCAGGATCTTTGCTGAGCTGGTAAACGAGGAGAGGTCTTGCATGCATAGAGGAACAGAAGGAGGTGATGACTTTCTTCCCCAGAGGTTGTATTTTATTGGATATGGTACAGACATAAGTAAGAGAGAGCTGCTGCATTAGGAACTGGCATTAGCAACCTACAGGTTGCTTCCAGTGGGTATTGTGTGTTTTGTAGATATTATGTTATCCATTTTCCCTCTGCTTTGTCTGTCTTGTTTTTATTACGGTAGTGCCTAGAGAGGGCCTACAATGTGCCAGTCACTGTAAGTACAAAAACCTCTTAGACCTAGTCCTGTTCATATTAAATAAAAAAAAAAAAAGAGAGAGAGACTGACGTATGACAAGAGGAAAAGATGTAGTAAGGTACCTTGCTTGCCTGATGCCCCACAGTGCCCTGATGCACATGTAACCGCACTGCTTGTTCAAATGCCGAATCTGCTGTGGCTTCTGGGAATTGCCTGTGCAAGGGCAAATGGGCTGCTGTAAGCATACTGAGGAGAGCTTGGGGTTTTGAGGCTGGAAGAAGAAAGCAGGTTCAGCTCAGTTAGATGTTTAGAAAATGGGAAAAGGAAGCAGGGCAAACCCGACTACCCTTAGTTGACAGTTTGCTCTGTGTTACTGTCATTAACTACTGCCATGGCATGGTGGTATCAACTGGTGGCAGTGTGAAATAGTAGCCCGCTGCCTTGCTGGAGGAGGAGTGACTCTGTGTGTTCACGTTCCAAGTTCTTATACTTCTCCCCACAGGAAAGTTATGAGAGTGCTTCAGAGACGCCAGCATGAAACCTTTGCTGTAGAAATGGTTTCTGTTGGTTAAAGAAATACAAAAAACTTCAAGTATGGTCTACCCACAGCTTTAAGGGGATTCCTTGATGAGAAGCTATTTTACCTTGCTCCTTCCAGGCAATGATTGGACACTGTCCAGGATAAACCCTCTTTGCTCAGGGTTTGCTCAGCAGTTCTGATCTGCATCTTCTGTCTGGCTGCAGGCAGTGCAGGTACTCAGCACATTCAGGGTTTGCCCCAGTGCCCATTTCAAGTCTCTGCATAATGTTTTCTTACTATAATGTAAATCTGCTTTGTAAGTTTTCTTTTTATTTTATTAACTAAATTAGCACCTCTAGTAGTAGTTCTTGGTAGTGGTGGTAAGAGCATTGACTTTTCTATCCCCAGCTTATAGCCATTAGGGCAAGTCAAGACCTTGTAGGATTTGTTCTTAAGCAGGAGCAGCCCTCTTCCATCTAAGTAAGTCACGGCACCGTTGTTCTAGCAGTCTCTGGACTATGAGTTAACATTTTTCTAGCCTTGTCATTATTTAAACTACTCCCCTTGCCTTGTCAGCCTTTGTAGTAGAAGACTAGTTCTTAATTTCTCTGGCAGTTTCTTTGTAAAATGGCTCAATGCTGTAGCAGAAAATGGCTTTTTTGTGTCAGCGGAAACTGAAGGCTAATATTTCAGGCATGAAGGAGTAGAAGGGAGAGATGCCTTGACAGCAGGCTGAAAACCCTCCTGAAAAAACCCTTTTTCTCTCAGGGAGGCATTAGCCTCTGCAATTTGCAGGTGATGTGGAAGGAAACACGTTACAGAATTCTAAAGGGAGCCGAAGAAGGTAAAAAATGGTGCTCCTTAATACCAGCCTCTGGCTGAAATGGCACACAAGTGAAGAGCAGAACAAAGAGGCTTTCTGCCCCTTGTTTTGTGCTGGGTGTAACCAGCTGACACTGCTCCCTAGAAGATGCAATATCCATAACCTGGGATGACTGGACTCTAGAGTGACAGAAATTTATGTACGAATTTAGCCCTAAAAGGCCCACTGCGAGAACTTGAAGGCACCATTTGGGTAGTTCCCAGCTGTTCTCAGAGGAATCAACAATGAGCCTTGCTCCAGAGGTGCTTAACTAGGTGCTGCATGGAGTTCTGTTTGCACTGAATAGCAGTAAACTCTTTAATGTGTGGAAGAGGACTGAGCACTCAGTAAGTAAATGGAAAACTGCACATAATGAATGCCATTATGCAAGCTGTTACCTCAATAGTAAGTTTCCATACCTTTTTTTAAGCAGGTGTATACTAGCAATCTGCTGTTTGATCATGTTTGCAACCAAAACACTTAGCACAAAAAGTGTGCATAGCTACCAGCTGTCAAGAATTTCCATGTTCTTACCACTTACCACAAAGCGTCTTTGCCTGCTTCTGTTCTTGTCTGTGTCCCATTAATTTACTAATTGCCATACCTCTGCCTTGCAGCGACACCTGCTGCCACGGGCAGGCTTGACAGAAAGCTAGTTCTTAGCTCAAAGGTCTAATTTTCTGCACCCCAGTTGATTGCTAGTAGCTTTTCGAGAATATATTCAAGTTCCCTATATTCTTCCTGAATCTGGTGTTATTGCTAAAGAAAAAAAAAATGCCCCTCAGGCCAGCAGTTGCAACCCACATGGTGTAAATGAGCCAGTCCCAAACTTGATACCCATGCTGCTTTTTGCACCACCTATATGATAATTTAATCTCTTCTTACTGAAGCTCCTTTACTCTGCAGGTGCGGTGTGACACGTGGCTTCAGTGCGAGGAATTGTATTGGTCAGCTTCAGAACTGATACAAAATGCACTGTAAATTAGACATTATTCAGTAAAGGCAAATTAGGATGTATGTTCGGAAATGTACACTTTGGCTTGAATTGAAGTAATTATGTGGCTAAAACCTGGATGTTGTCGAAGTACTAGTATTTGCTAACCATGGTCTTGATCCATTAGTGAGGGGCTTGATTACAGGCCTGTCTCTGATAACCTCCCTAATTCACATCTGGTAATGTTTGTAGCTTGTACCAGAGGCAGATCTTACTGGATAAGGTGACTTCCCTCTCTTCGCCTCTTCCCCTTTTAAATCCCTATTAGAGCTTGTTTCTTGCATGCCCTGACAAGAAATTGATGGGCTAGGGCCAGCTGGAGGAGGTTCAAGGTGACTCACCAGTGTCAAAAGGTGAGTGGAAACCAGTAATCCCAGTGCTTAAACCGAAAACCAAGCTGAGTGCTTTGGAAAATGATGTCAGTAAAGTACAGATGTGTTTGAATATAAATGTAACTCTGATTCCCCATTTCTCCTTCCTTCCAAGCTGCTTTGGGGCTCACTCTCTTAGGGTGCAGGTAGCCAAATGCAAAGACTGGATCAAGAGAGATCCTAGAAGGGGGATGCTTGAGTTTTGTTCAGAAAGACATGGATCTGTCAGTTGCCATCTTTTGTTCTTTCCTCAGGCAGATTTCCCAAGAGTTTGGTCAAGGATTGAGCAACAGTAATTGGACTGGACATGCTAACTTTAGTGTATGGGCTCACAGGTATGCCACAAATCAAATGAGTTTGTGCAAAAAAATTAGCAGAATTGCTGCTGGCTAAGAATTTAAAGTACACCAGAAGAGAAACTTTAGTGATATCCTCTTAGATGAGAGATTTTGTTAGTTTGTAGTTCAGTGAAATATATTTTCCACTGTCAAAATAGATAACTTACTTCAGTAATAGAAAAATAACATTGTTTTTTCCAGCATGAAAGTAATCCCAGCAGGGATACACATACTGTACCATGTTAATACAATTCTACTTTAATACAAAATAGAAACTTAATATCATTCCTGAGATGTTACTATTGCATTATCTGAAATGAATTTCAGCAAGAGCAAAATGACTGATGTTCCAAACAATATTATTAAAGTTTGCAGCAGGTCTCTTACAGTCTGCAATAATAATTTAAAGGTTAGCTTTAATTATTTGTATTTTTAAATTTTTCTGTACAGTTACTTTTAATTATCTCCTCTTATACAAGCATTTCTTTCTTAGTATTCTTTTTTTAACAGAATGGTGGTTTGGTGGTTCTCTTTTTTAGTTTTTCCAAATGCGTTTTGCATCATTTTATTGTTGAATGGGTGTTGTCATTCTTCTTTAGGAAAGGAGAGACTGGGAATGCCCCGGTGAATTAAGCTGTGTCAGGAGTTAAATGTTTCTTTAAACACTGCTTCTTGCTTTCATGGTGTATGAGGAAATGCACCACTCATGCCTGGGAAGAAAAGAGATATAATTAAATTTCCTATCTGTCCCCATTCTTTACTCTCGAAACCAGATGGATACCTCCTTGGGGACAGGTGGGTGTCTCCTCCTCCCGCAGAAGCTTTGCCTTCGGTTTGTGGTGGCAGGGGCTATAGGGTCAGTGGTGAGTTCTCACTGTGACCCTTGTCTGCTTGCTGCTGGAAGGAGGCAGCATCTTTGCATAAGGTAGCACACGATTCCCCGCTCTCTAGCAGCTTGAGAGCCCTTCAGACAGAGAGAGTGACAGCAGTGGTGTCTCTGCAGCTCCCTGGGCACAGACCACCCTTCCCAAGGCCTGTTTGCCTGCATCCTGCACCTGCCCGGAGCGTGATGTGGGCTTTGAGAAACTGCCAGCACACAAACAGCTTGGGGAGAATAGAGACAGTAGGTGAAGAAGAGATTAATTCTTCTGGTGCATGTGGGAGGAAGAGTGAGGCTGACGGAGCATATTTGTGTCACCGCGAGTTGATGAGGTGATGTGTGCATCTGGAAGCTGGAATAGATGAAATGGCAAAGAGGGAGCCATGATCTTCTAGGGATCAAGACAGACAATAAAGAGAAAGAGCAAAGGTGTAGCGTTAGGGCTCGAACTGTTACAGGCACCTTGTATTCAGACAGAGGGTTAAGTATGGTTTGAATTCTGATACTTGAGAAGTAGAGCTCTGCTCAGTGAGCTTCAGGTGGCTTCACTGAAATCAGAGACCTTCTCAGGGGGTTAGGACCAGCTGTGTGCAGGAATGTCTCAAAATACGGCTTAAAGCAAATACTGTTTTATGTCCAGATAAGCCTTTTAAAACTGTAGACGTTAGGAGTGGGGCTAGCTACAGGAAGAATTAATCAGATAAAGGAAAATTTAACCTGTTTCTGTTGTTCACAGTTATTGATTTTGGTCTGCTAAAAGAGCAACAACATCAGATGTTTCTGAGATGGGAAAGCTAGCTGTTAAACCAAATTTCTGAAACTCTTTTTCTCTGCTGGGGGACTATTGAGAGGTTGAACTGTGACTTGATAATACTAGTTTTACCTGTGCACAAGATAAATGAAAACACCAGGGTCTCTAGTTCTCTCTTTTTTTTAACCTTAGTTTAGTTTATAAGGATGGCAGTTTAATCATCTTTTCATCTTTCACAGAGAAATCATTGCATCGCTAAGCAAAAAAACCCTTGAAATTACAAAATCCATTGGAAGCTCTGGCAACCGTTTCAGGCAGGTGGCGAGGCCTTGTGCAGGTTAAGCACAGCAGCAGCAGATCTTTTTCTTCATTGGCGAAGCTATGCTTGTTGCCTTTGTGGTACAGGTGTACCATGTAGCGTCTTGCGAATCAAGGATTCGGGGATGTCTTTCCAGGTCCGCAAGACAGTGAGTGTCACATGTGAGATCAGAGCATTGCTATTCCTGTTCCTTCCTAGGGATAACAGTCCCGACAGTGTTGGGTGTCTCACACTGCAGAAGGACAGCTATCTGCCTTAGGGGCTTAGTCATGTATTGCCAAATCGAGAGTAAGAGAAATTGTTTTCCTTTCACCAAACCTCTTAAGAGGGAGGATCCCGCTCTAAACACTTGTTGCTGAAGTGGGCTGGTTGAACTTGACCTCGAGTGTCTTAGCTAATGCATGACCGATGCAGACATTTGAAAGTAAACTAGTAAAAAGTAGTGAGGAAATAAATATATTAGGTGAATTGAGGAAAGTACTTCCTTACACAGACTAATATGTACTTGTTGTGGTCTGGTTTTGGTTTGGGGGGGGGGTGGGTGGGATGTTGTTTTTCTGGTTTTATTCTTTTTTAACTCTATTTAATGTTCAACATGTAAGGCTCTGATCTGGGAATTCCCCTATATAGACCAAGGGGAGCTCGCAGAGGATCTGGTCAAGAACGGTTGAGCAGGAGAGAGAACTGAGTATCTGGGGAAGACAGGAGTTCTCTTCTTCTAAAACAGGGAGATAAGAGCCGGGTGAAAAGACTGACTTCTGTATAATTCTTGTGCTTCCAAGCCCAATAGGTAGTAATAATACTGTAGACTCCAAGGGCTTATGAAAGATGAAATCCAGATTAAACAAGTAAAAGGTTTTTTTTTACATTTTACCACCTCTTTGCTAGCAATACTGATTTAAACCAGGCCAAGTGCAGGAACACACTACTTTAAAAGAAAATGTCATGTACTGCTCTGGAATCTCCAGCACGTCTGGTAGATAGGGTAGCATGGGATTGGTGCAGTGACTCAAATCACATATGAACATCCTGTCTTCGAATATTTTCTGTTGCTGATAATGAAGTGTTTACTATGGACAGAGCTTGTAAATTAAATAGAATCTTGATATTCTTTTTGGCCAACACTTGGCTGATTTAAATAAACATATATTAGATATACTTAGGATCTTCCACCCTCATAAGCCGTGTTTCTATGGAAAATTTAAAAGGGTTATATTTTCCAATTAAGTAGCAACATTGAAAAGGAACACTTGCTATAGTAAGATTCACAGCTACTGTATAGTTCTTTGGGTTTTGTTTCATTGAACCATTTTGAGAACAAAGAGCAACAGATACAATGGGTAATGTGTTACCCCTTGAACAAGACTGAGTCTTGGGGTTTTGCTTGTTTGTTTCACTGGGAATGTGTTCTTAAAGCAGGCTTTCAGAATAAGCTCAGGTTTGCTAAATCTAAGGTTTTATTTATTGAATGCACAGGTTTCCACCACAAGGAGAAAATGGCCCCAAAGAAGAGGCCAATATTTTTGCTCAATAAAGATTAAATGGTTTAGCTTATGACCAAGGGATGGCAAAATGCTTCCATATTAGCATTAATTTAAAAGGGGATATAATAAAGTTAGATAGGAGATAAATTAAACAAAACAAAGAGTTCCTACCTGGTTTCCATGAATTCACTTCTGAACTTCAGACTTTAATATTATGCTTAAGTCTAGTCTCTCTTCTTCAAAATGAAAAATATGGACCGAAATGAGAGGAAAAAGTTACTTCATTTTGCACTTTTAGGCCTGTTTATTTTTGTAACACATTGAAATTTAAGGCCTGAAGCAGTAATGCTCTAGCACTTAGATAAAAATCATCTGCAATGTACTGATCATCTTTGTGACTCGAAATTAGATATAAACAAATCTGCTACTAAAAATAGGTTTTGGATACTCCAGAAACTTGCAGGTTTTCCTAAAACACTGAGCAGTCCCAAATTTGGGGTCTGAAGTCCCTACTGAGACTCTACCTTTCCATTCACTTTAAGCCTTTCTCCCTTTAGGAGGCCTTAGGGAATGGCCATGATGCTGTTTCAGAGGTAGAGGACAAGAGCTGTTTCTGCTTGATGCAAAGATCTAGAAATGAATTACCTCAGACGGGTTACCTGAGGCCAGCAGGTGAACAGCATCCTCTCAGTTCCCTTTCCCATCACACCTTCTTGTGGAAGAACATCAAAACTAAGGTTTTAACACTTTAGCATTTCCTATGGGAAAGCAAACTGGCAAGAGAGATCTGATGTTTTACTGATATTATATATGTTACTAATTGGGTGGCTCTCTAAATAATAGCCAAACTTCATATTCCCCAAAACATAATATTAAATTATGGCCTTCCCTCTATTAAAAATCTTCTGAAAGGCTGGATTCACCTCCAGTTAATTTATAATTTTACAGTTTCAGTCTTGTGTTTTGCTCCTATCCATTGGGTTTTCGGGTCCTCATTAGCTTTGCATAAAACTGCCAACTCATGTAGGGATCGAATTGGGTCGTTGTATAGCATGCACACAAAGCTTTTGGTTTTGCATCTACTTTTCCTGTTTTAGGGATGACTTAGATATGGATCATCTCAGGACTTTGGTGAACTAATGGCATTATATTCCTCAGCTGCACTGTTGTCTGGAAAGCTGTGTCATAAGTGCATATCCTCAGGAGAACCTGAATATAAAATTTTCAGTGAAAATTCTCGGCAAAAGGCAGATGGTGGTGGACTTTTTCTTATTTCAGAGGGAGGAACAGAGGACGCTTTGAACACTGATACAGCCTGGTGTTTTTCCCACAGGTGCGTTGTGGATGATACAAGGGTTGTGTATTCTAAGTGCAGCCTCTGATTCTGTTTGCAGCCTTTCTATGAGGCGAGTTGTCACACAGAAGTTTAGTCCCTTTGAGAACATACACTTGGTTTTGTTCAGTAAACTCTAGATTGCTTCCTACAAATATTTTTAGTTGGAAGTTTCATCTTAAGGTTCTCTTATAGCCTCATTAAAGAGAGGTTTTGAAATCAATGCACTTGTTTCTTCATGACTTTTATGAACTGGGAAACTACTGATATGCCATTTTCATTCATAACCAGACTGTTTGCATGTAGATGTTGGTTGATTTATTTATTTTTTTTTTCCCCAGGGAGAACAGTATTGTTTTTACATTTGCATTATGTAAGAGAATTCAGATGAGAAATCCCATTTTGCACTCAGAATTACAGTTTCTGGTCTGGTCTGGTCTGTAGCTGATTCTCCTTGTCCAAATAAGCCTTCTTTGTGTCTTGTGATATAATGTATCATTTTATCAAGATAACTAAACACTTTCCAAAATTGATTGTAGTTGGTGATTATTTCTTTTGAAAATGTTAACTCACAACTTCTATATTATTTTAAGAATGCAGATACCATATTTTGTCCTTCCTTATGGGTTTTTCCACTCTTTTTTGAAATATAAATAATGAAAGAAACATGTTTGACAAAATTATACCATGGTTCTGATCTTTTATGTCTGTATGCTAGCTTATACTAGCTGATCTTCTTTCCTGACTGTTGGAAAATTTAGTAATAAGAAAGTGCCTAGCAAGAATATTATTTCAATTTTAGATTTATTTTGTGTAGGAAGATTTTGGGAATCAAGATAAGTCTTGATGCGGGTAGCTAAAACTCTTATTCTCCTAAAAAGAGTAATAGGGATGCAAATCCACTGCTTCCATGAAACCATTCTGGTTTAAATTGGTGCAAATGCCAGTGTGTATGTACTTGTAGCTGTTCCAAATATGAAATAAAGCAGGTAAGATCAAGTTTACTTCATAGTTAATTTTATATTTCCAGTTTCTTAAGGAAACTTCCACTGTAGCTTATCACTGCCCAAATCTGAGAGTTAAGAGAATGGAAAAGACATGGGGGTCAGTCAGATACAAAAGTGTGAAACTGGCATAAATGAAGTAATGATATTATCTGCTCCTGATGTTTTAGACAAGTAATTCTAAGATACTGGCTTAGTTTCAGTGTTTTAAAGTATTCACTTAATTTGGGCTAGTTTCAGAAGATGTGCCCATTTCTCTAATTAAATTGGCTTATGTTGCCTTTAAAGAGTGCCCCATAAAACCTTTTTTTTTGTTCAGATGGAGTACTTTTTTTTTCCTGACCATTTCTCCTGATGCTGTTTTTAATAGTTTACTATTACTATTGTTTGCTTGAAAATCTATTGAACAGTTTATCTGTTAAGAGTAAGGGAAATGATCTATACACAAGAGTATGTAGCATGAACATAGGGTAGCTGTATATTATGAAGACAATAGAAAATACATTATAAAGAGCAGTTCTACATGCATTAGGAAATTGTATTTGTCATC
The DNA here is from genome assembly GCF_900496995.4 of Aquila chrysaetos chrysaetos. Taxonomy (NCBI): domain Eukaryota; kingdom Metazoa; phylum Chordata; class Aves; order Accipitriformes; family Accipitridae; genus Aquila; species Aquila chrysaetos. The sequence continues at coordinate 27,345,229 of NC_044006.1, forward strand.
TTAATTTTGCCTTCTCTGATTTCTTGTTTGTCCCTCTTTTTGATACTTATTTCCAAACAACTTTTAGACCAAGATTATTCTTTTGAATAGTTTATATAATTTTTCAGGAAGGTGTCAGTGCAAGTTTGATTGGTTCAGAAATTTATGCATTGTAATATTCTAGTTGTCTTTCAACAAAATTGGAGTTTCTGACTTTTATGAGTTCTGAAATTTCCTTGATGCACAAAAGTTTTTGTTACACTATGATATAAAATGGCTGCGTGGAAATCTGTTCTGGGCTGCTAAGGAACAGGGTGTATTTTGGTAGCATGAGAATTAATATATTTTGTGCTATTTAAAATAAGTGTGTGATTAATTTTCTGATGAGTTGCGGGCTACTGCAAATCCAATTTAGGCAAACAAAATTTGAAATATAAATGTGTTAGCTGAAAATATTTAATCATAGACATGAATATGAACTTATCATGCTCATTGCTTTACACTTGCAGGTTGGCTTGAATTATTAATGCATATTGTTCAGTGGAAGCAGAAGAGACAATAGCACTGACTCTGGCTGTGATGAGGAACATAGTCTTGCTGGTGGCCGGTAGCAGTAGGAGATTATTTCTCCTTCTTTGCTATCTTGGCACAGTTGACCACCCTTTTCTACATATTGTCTCCCTGCCTGCCCCACATCCTGCTCACTGTGGGGTAGGGAGCAGTGATTGCACGCAGGCTGCTGCTGCTGGCATTGAATCAGCAACGCCAGATCAAAAAAAGAGCTTTTTTTTCCTCTTTACAGTCTGATCCTTTGTGCAAATGTGTATGTTTTAATGCTAATAAAGGTGACTGGTTTTTTTTGTCAGTTCTTTCCATGTAGGAATAGAGTCAGCTTGCTACTAAAGTTTGCCTGATAACAATGCTGACTGGCAATTAAAATTGCAGGCAGTTGGGATATTCCATCATGTTTGTAGCTGTTTATCTTCCTTGTGTCAGAAATCAATGTTGCAGCAACGGAAAATATGAAATGAAGAAATAAAAAGTTGCATTCAAAGCTTGAAGTCAGTGCACGTTACACTGAATTATTAAACAATATAATTTAAAAACTTCAGAAATAAAATTGATGTTGAAGCCTCTCCATTTCACTTGATAATCGGGTAATGGATGCAGAAAAAAGCTAGCTGCACACTCTCTCAGTTACTTTACCTTCAATTATATTTTGATGTATGCGTTTGTTTTAGGTATAGGACACCGGCAGACAGGTTATAGTAAAGTTTTGTTAGTGAGGCACGTTGTACTTATGAAGCAATGAAAGAAGATGGTATTTGAAAAGCAACCTGATGGGATGTATTATGAAGGATAGCTGGCATGGTGTCTGTAGGGGTTTGACGTTTGAGGTTCAGCAGATCCTTCATCAGTGATCGGGGGTTACACAGGCAGCGTTTGGGTAGGAGGTTTCGGTGGCTGATTGCACGTCCTCCAGGGAAGAGCTGCAGTCCAGAACGAGCTCCGGGGTACTTGCACATTAGTCTGCAAACCAGGATCCAACCCAGCCCCGGGGCTGGCGTGTGGCACCGCGGGAAGGGCTGGCGAATCGCCGGGGAATCCCTGGTGTCAGAGACCAGCCATGTGTAAGGTGCAACTATATGATTGTGGAGAGTTTGGATTCCTTCTTACTCTGGAAAAGACAGGATTTAAGGCACAAGTAGGATCTCCTGCTTATGTTTCAGCAGCTTGTTTGATTTGTGAGGATCTTTGGTTTGACAAATTATTCTTTAAAGACATTCAGAACAAATAGTTTATCAGGAAAAAAGTCAGGATTAACATTATGCACTTCAGCGTACTTTTCCTTTCTCTGTGTGTGTGTGTGTGTGTGTGTGTGTGTGCCCTAATCAGTGGTTTTTTACTGTTACCTGGTAATAATAGATGTGTGCTCAGGGCAAAAAGAAAAGTTGATTAAATGTTACATTATTGCTTTAGCTTGTCATTTTTCAAACAGAGAGCGAAAAAAGGAGAAAATGAAAAGAATAAACTTCCTGATGCTTCCCCCAGTGGCATCAAGCCGTGTAGCCTTGTCATGAAAAGGTCACTTAGATTTTAGTCAAAATGATGGCAGCAAGTAATTCATTTTATGTTTGGGCTCTTTCCTCCTGGGTTTTGCTGTGACACAGCACGGGGCTGCTCCCACTTGTGGGGCCCGTTACAGCAATGGGCATAAGGCAGTGCGGCGAGTACCAGAGCTCCTGGGTTTGACAGAATGGGAGAAGAATGACAGGAAAGAGAAGAGAAAATCATATCCTAAGTAAGGGTTGTAGGAGTATTAAATCTAACACCTGACAAGAGATTACTCCAAACCCAGCAGCCTTGAATATGAATCATTGTAATGAACTCTGCGTGGAAGCGTACCTGAAGACAGTCCAGAAACTCAGTCTAGTGAAAACACAGTCGCTCTCCTGCCTCCATCTCTGACAGCACATTACTCCTACTATATTTACTGATACTTGGGGTTTTTTGCTTGCAGTTTTGTTTTTGGGTACTTAAGAATTTGTTATTAAATTTGATCTATTCTTTTATTCCCTTTTTTTTTTTTTTTTTCCCAAAGTAAGCATTAAGATTTTAAATTTTTAGGAATTTTTTTTAAAGTAAGATTTTGTTTTGTTGGCTGTGTAACTTAGGTTTTGGCTAAAATTCAGAGTAGTTTTTTGTCTGTGGGAGAAATTGTTTAATTTTCCTTGTGTTTCATTTCTATGTGAACTTTTTAAAGAGACGTGTTATCTGTATGGCTTTTGCTCAATATTAAACCAATGCGCTGAGAAAAGAATAGTGTTTCCTAATTCATCAGTACATTGGTTCCTTCCTTGTATTCTCATATTTAATTGCTTAATGAATCCTGCCTCTGCTTAGCTGAGATCTCTATGATGTTTACAGCTCAAAGCAGAGTGATTAAAGCAGCACAGCGGTTTTGTAGGAAACATAAAATTACCTTAGTAGATCTGCAGTAGTTTTTCATCCGAGATCCATAATCCAGTCTATATGGAAGCAGGCTGCCAGCTCTGGTGTTGGTGATCTATTTACTTGAGGACTAGTGGGTTTCTATGTTCTTTGTGTGATACAGATGGTGTACAAGTCAGGTGTGAGACATTTATAGCTGATGGGCCTTTCTTGGGTACACAGACAATTTAAGAATAGCAACCATTGTTTTCTTTGCAGCATTTGTAGAACTAATATCTGTTCCTGGGTTGGAAGTATGGATGAAGTATTGCGAATAGCCAATGGCATAAAAAAAAAAAAAAAAAGACAAAAAAGAGGAATTTTGGGTGAAATTCCTAAGAACAGGCTTAATCCTAGAAAGCACTGAGTACTACTACAAAAGGCTGACTGCTCTTGCTACTGCTGATTATAGCAGCATGAACGCGCACCTATAGCAGCAGCTTAGAAAGCACCTGTATATCTCTTTAATTTCATTTGGAACCACAAAATATTCTGAGAGCAGGTGACATTCTTCATCGTGCTTAGTTAAAGCCCTGTGCACTGCTGCAAATTTAAATTACCGGTGACAGGAGCTAAGCCTTTTCAGTTTTAGACAAATTATGGATAGACCTATTTTAAATAGTTTAAAAGCCTCTTAGCAAGACCAGTGTCCAACTGCAAAGCAGAAAACTGTATGGACTGACAGGTGACTTGATAAACAGAGGTGCAGATGACCAGAAGAGACATGTCTGCAGTGCACTGTTCTTTGTATATAATAGCAGTTGCATACAGTCCTGGTAACACAGGTAGAAACACATGAGTGGGAGGGAATAGTTTGAGATGCAGAGATCCCCTAGCTAGCAATCTGCAGCCATACAAAGCCATGGATTTGTTAAGTATGTTTCTGCAGTTTCTGCAGGACAAAGGAGAAAAAGAGAAAGCACGTAAATACGGATTATGCATTTTGTTGCTTGTAACTGGTATTTTTTATTAATGCTGAGACAAAAATGTGTTAGCCAAATGTATCAAGCAAACCAAGCAATTCTCTGCATATCTGTGATGGGTAGACCCTGGCTGATTGCCAGGTGCCCACCAAAGCCGTTCTATCACTCCCCCTCCTCAGCTGGACAGGGGAGAGAGGAAATATAACAAAGAGCTTGTGGGTCGAGATAAGGACAGGAGAGAGATCACTCACCAATTACCGTCATGGGCAAAACAGACTGAGCTTAGGGAAAATTAACTCACTTTATTACAAATCAACCAGAGCAGGGTAATGAGAAATAAAACCAAATCTCAGAACACCTTCCCTCCACCCCTCCCTTCTTCCCGGGCACAACTTCACTCCCGGATTCTCTACCAACCCCCCCAGCAGCACAGGGGGACGGGGAATGGGTTTTAAGGTCAGTTCATCACACGTTATTTCTGCCGCTTCATCCTCCTCAGGGGGAGGACTCATCACACTCTTCCCCTGCTCCAGCGTGGGGTCCCACCCACGGGAGACAGTCCTCCACGAACTTCTCCAACGTGGGTCCTTCCCACGGGCTGCAGTTCTTCACAAACTGCTCCAGCATGGGTCCCTTCCACGGCGTGCAGTCCTTCAGGAGCACACTGCTCCAGCGTGGGTCCCCCAGGGGGTCACAAGTCCTGCCAGAAAACCTGCTCCGTGGGCTCCTCTCTCCACAGATCCGCAGGTCCTGCCAGGAGCCTGCTCCAGCGTGGGGTTCCCACGGGGTCACAGCCTCCTTCGGGAACCCACCTGCTCTGGCGTGGGGTCCTCCGCGGGCTGCAGGTGGACATCTGCTCCACCGTGGACCTCCCTGGGCTGCAGGGGGACAGCCTGCCTCACCATGGTCTTCACCAGGGGCTGCAGGGGAGTCTCTGCTCCGGCGCCTGGAGCATCTCCTCCCCCTCCTTCTTCACTGACCTTGGTGTCCGCAAGGTTGTTTCTCTTACATGTTCTCACTCCTCTCTCCGGCTGCCGTTTACTCTCTGTCCCAACATTTCCCTTCTTAAAAATGTTATCACAGAGGCGTTACCACTATCGCTGATTGGCTCGGCCTTGGCCGGCGGCTGGTCTATCTTAGAGCCAGCTGGTATTGGCTCTCTCTCTCGAACACAGGGGAAGCTTCCAGCAGCTTCTTACAGAAGCCGCCCCTGTAACCCGCCCCGCTACCAAAACCTTGCCACACAAAGCCAATACAATATCTACCATATATTATCACATATATGTTACTACCAGCATTCCAAGTCATTAATTAATCTGGGTTCTCTTATGTGTAGATTATGCTGGCAGGTTAATTATGGTTACCAGGTTACTGAATCAATAAATGAATGAGGGAAACAGATTGCATACCTATAAAAAGTTGTGTAAAATTGGAAAAGGAACAGAGGGGATATACTAAGGCAGTTTAAGGGGAGATGTCATAAATTTGAATTTAGGCAAAAACATGGATTAGTTTCAAGATCTGTTTGAAAAAAGAAAAAATATTGTAAATGCTAATTGCAAGGAATAATAGAATAGGAATAATGATAGAAATAATAAAGTTATGCTTTTCTTCCCCAGGTATTGGTACTCTGTATAAATGTATTCTCTTTTTATCTTACTCAGTCTGCAAGAGTTGCATCTGCTCTGTAGAGTCTTTTCCCCTGCCTGAATTTGCAGGGCGGTGTGAAGGTGTGATAAAATACTTGCTTCTCTTCTGCAAAAAGCTTCAGGACTAGTTAGCTCAGAGCCAAGACCTTCCTTTTTGTGTTTGATATGCTAAATTACATTTACATATGTAAATATGTTGATATTTACCAAAAGAGTAAATATAATATAAATTGTTTCCATTATTTTTGTTGCATTAGAATAATTTTTGTAAAAACATATTCACTAATAATTAGCTCTAAAATTGGCCTCTCAACTTTGGTCACTGAAGGGAAATAGTTCACTGGTTTCTAGCAGAAGAGACACCATTTAAAATGAAGGAGATTACTCAGAAGGACTTTGGTTTCTTCATTCACATTGCCTATGAGAAACTCTTTCAGAGATATCATGGGCTGATAATATGTTCTTGACATAACTCTTCCTCAGCATAGGGGAACTGAAGGGTATTTACTCTTGCTGTAATTTCAAACACTGCTGGACTGAACACATGCTGCTGCCAGTAACTTGGGTAGCAGTTATTGGCCGTGCATTGAGTTCCCACTTCTGTACTCTTCCACTAAGCAGCACAATGAAACAGTTGATTTTTCGGTTATGTCTCCATTCCCTAGTTCACTGAATGACACTGGAGTTATATCAGAAAGGAATCTGACAGATAGAAAAGGTGGTAATTTGACAGAGCTATTTCTGAGGAGTGAAGCTTAACACAGAATATTCAGTGTTGTGGTTTAAGCCATTCAGGTTGGAAAGGTTGTAATTTGTGGTAATGCCAACGAGCGCAGAGTCGCACGCTGAGCTAGCGCTGCAAGGCACTTGCACCCTTGTGCTCTTAGAGTCATCTCTTCTAATAACAAAAGCATGAAACGGTACCTCAGGGCTCTCCAGCGGAGCAGGGTGGCCAAGGGCATGGGTCTCCTCTGCTTCCAGCTGTGGTGGTTGAAAAAGCTACTGCTCCCAATTGCATATCACAGCATCTTTGCTGGAAGCGTTGGTCCTCCTGACCCGTCAGAGCTCAGTGAGCTACTTGGACCACCGTTCCTTAGTCTGGCTGAGTTCTCAGAGGCAGGATTAACTAAAAGCCTTCAGATAATGTCTTTACTGACTTAGTTCTTTCTGACATACACAAGCTAGAGAGTACTTCCATGTGCAGTGCACCTGGCAAATTTGAGGGGTCTCCAATAATGAGATAGTAACCTTTGGGTCAGAAGAGAAGGTGTGTGCAAGACCTTCTGTGTTCTGGCTGACCACTTAAGTTATTCTTCCCTCTACAAACCCCACCATCCATTTTGGTCACCCTGGAAGATAACTTGTCTTTGATCCATGTGTGACCATTAGCACTTCATCCCTCTGTGTCACTTTCGACCTTTTCATTTGTTTTTTTCATCTGTTTGCATTATAAACTTCTTCAGAAGAAGGTGTCTCTGTTTTCAGGATGCCAAGCATAACAGAGCCCCGATCTTGTTCAGGTCCTTCAGTTTCTGATGAAATAATTAATTAGGTTTTGTGTGAGGTATTGCAAAGTGCCTAGAGACTGCTAGGTATGCCTACACGGTTGCTGCGGTGCACCTTGGCCAAATTGTTGTTTGTAAAGCAATTTTGTCTCTAATGTAAAAGGCACTGTATAAAATCAGTTCCTATTATCTTTTCACAGAGAATTTTCCATCTGAATTGTAAGCTTAGAATTGCTGACTATCTCCTTAAACACTCCCAGATAATAATGATACATGTTCTTCCAGCTAATGTATATCATTACTTTTTATCAAGCAAGGGTTGGTTCATAGCTGTAGAAGTAATATGATTTACTGGCCTCCAGCCAATCAGTTAATTACCTGCGAGTTACTTAAAGCACCTGGGGCTTTGGTTCGTTTCAGTGTAAGTTATTAACTTGCTGGTAAAGGATCAGTACCTCATAAATAGTTTCTCTAAATAACTTTACAATCCTGCCAAAGTTTAATTTTTTAAAATTATTTATTCTTATTTATAAGAATAAATAAATATGTGGGGGACAACTTTAAATTGCAGTTATATCAGGCAACTATTTTGATTTGAGATTTCAAGTAGTAGCTCTGTATCCATGTGAACATCATACAAGTGTCATAGACCTGTTACTTAGGCACCTTCAGGTCTTTGGGAGGATCTCAGTAGTTTTACATGTACCAGACTGGTTGAAGACTGATTTGTTTTGCAGTAGTTAGTTTGTTTTGGTTTTTTGGTCATGTTGTTTTAAAATAGTAAGATCAGGTGAAGAGATCTTAGGTCAGGCTTCACTTGTAAATTATCTCAATGGATTTACCGCAGTTGAGGCTCTGGCTGTCTTAAAGTAATTGAGACAGATGACAGACTCTTTCATCTTTCTTTTTCTGTATCTCATCCCTTCTTTTTTTCCCCAGAAGTCATAAGCTGCTTATTTGTTTAAAATGTGGGAGAATAGATGTAAAAATCACTGTTCTCAGAAGGAAAAAGCTGGGGCTGTCTTTGACCCAGGAAGCGTCCTTTAGGCAGGTTCTGTACCCAAAGTTAGAAAGTAATTTTTCTGCAGCATTCTTATGGTTTTGGCTATAAAAAATGTCTCAACTGATGAATTGCTTTTGTAGCTTAAGGGGAGAGAAAAGATTCTGTAATTGCTTAGGTCCTAGGCCTTGCTTATATGCCTTGTATCTGCTAAATAAACCGATGGCCCGGATAGCTAATTTAAGGACACATATTACACACTCTTCTTGCAGTGGACCATTGCTAAATTCTGTGTGAGCTGAACTCCCTGAGAGAAGTTAACAAATATGCCCAGGTGAAAGGAATTACATTAATCCAGTTTCAGTTGTAACCTCAAGTGAGAGGAGAAGTTAAAAGCATCCAATCAAACACAGTGGGCAAAACCAGTTGTTCTTTTTGTCTTGCGATGTTTATATTCATCAGGATGGGTGAGAAACCTGGCAAGAGCCTGAAGCAGTGAATCACTGTGGTAAGTGGCTGTCCAGCTACCATAATTTAGAAATGATCTCAGCTAATAAGATTTGTCAGGATCAAATCTGCTTGACCTTGTCTTGTTAATGTGGGTTTGGATGGTGCCTGGAAGGAGGGGGCGAGATAGGATAAGGAGACAGAGCAGAGGACGGTCTGTGCAAGAAGACTGAGAAAGGTAGTGCTTGCCATAGTGGGTACTGTAATACGGACAAGAGAGAAGAGGGGTCACTGGAGCAGGAGCAGTGCTAGAAGAGATACTGAGGAGTGCAACACTAGTTCTCCTGCCCTGCGCATTCTTGCAGCCTGCAGGAAAAAAGCTGCTGTACCCAAAGCTACCTGCGGTGAACTGGTAGCTTTGGGCTGCCCTGCTTTCTTCTTTTTTTCCAAAAAGCCTCAGCCGAGGTTGCATGGTACTGTGTGGTGGATATAGGCATACAGACCATTCGCTGTGGTGGGAGTTCAACAGTCAAATAAGAAAGAATGGCTTAACAATGAGAGCAGATATAGAGATGAACTTTGTTGTCCCGGTTTGTATAGGCTGGCTAAGTTGATGGCTAAGCTAGGGGGAGAAGTGGATTGCCCACCTAATGAGTGCCAAAAGGAAAAATGTAGGTTTGTATCACTGCTGAGAGGTGGTTCTGACTGAGAAATAAACACCAAAGCAAAGTGGCTTTAGCTGAAAATTGGATTCTCAGCAGCAGGAAGTGCCTGATCTGATTGTTTATACCTTTTTTTTCCAAAACTTGGGCAGGCTGTTCCTTTTCTTTGTCTCTCCTCTTTTTCCCTTTCCCCTCCTGCTCCCTGATACTCTGACTTTCAGCCCTCTCAGGTCTGCCAGTTGGTCCCTCTTTGCCCACAGACCTGGAAGGAACACTCTGCTTTAGTGTAGAAGCGACAGCTTCTTTTATCTTGCGTGCTGCAGTTATCTGACTTGTGCATCTCAGAGCAAAACTGATAAAGACTGCTAAGACAAGATGGTCGTTTTCAATCTTTAACAGCTTATCATATTTTAAAAATCTCATTAAAGAACTATGTGTTAGTTAAGCATCCCTATTAATCATCATTTATGAATAAACTATGCCAATTTATGTCTGATTTTGTAATACTAGTGTTAGACTTTTCTCTTTTCTCTGACTTAAGTCTATATAAACAAAGGGATCACAAGAGGACAGCATGTCTGTGCTTGTTTAAAATCAACTGGAATTAGTGGCACGTGCCCTTTGCAGTCCCTAAGTTACGTGGAAGCACTGAAAGTTATTGTGGTTTTGTTCCTTTTGTGCCAGGGTAGCTCAAGATTTAAAGCCAAGACCTAACCCCCCTGCTTTATATCAGATGATTCAGTCTGTGAAACAGTATAGGAACTGTAGTAGAGTTGTCATTTTTGTGTCATAGGAGGGGAAAAAAAGAGAAAACAGATATTGTCATGCCTAACTCTTTCTCTCCCCCCCCCCCGCCCAGTTTTTATGCAGGTCATTATAGAGCCACCATTGTGAACTTTTTGCCTGGGTGAGAAGATTGTTAGGTTTAAGGTGCAAGTTCCCAATTGTTCAGGCAAGTACCCGCCCATACATGGAGGATGGGCCCTTTTCAGGTTTTGAATACTTGCCTCCCATGTAGTTTAAGCTGACTGGTCAGGAAGTTAGGATGGATAGAAACAAGGTATTTGGAAAGTACAGTGACACAGTCAGGTGAAGATTGGCACTAGTCTGATAAAACCAGTTCAAATGTCTATTTAGAGAAACAAGGGAAGTAGTGACGTATGGGGGGCTAAAAGCTGTATGAGATCTCAAGTTTATTCCCTACGCTGCAATGAGCAATTGAGTTTACACAGAAATGTCAGTAATGGAGTAACTGGTTGTGGTTTTTTGTTTATAATGCCAATACATTGATGTTCTGTTTCTTCACCTGCAGCTGCACTGAGAGCTTGTGCTGATGGAGGTGCCAATCGTCTCTATCACATCACAGAGGGAAGCCGGGACAGGTATGTTAACAATAAACTTGAAGTCATAGAAGTCATCTTTTCTCAATGGAACTAAAATACGGAGGAACAGGATCTGTTCAGTTCCTGAAGTAGCTGCCTGCTCTGTGCATGGTACTTTAACGAACTGTGGCAGGTAGTAATATTTTCTCCACATTATCTTATATTCTCAGCTACAATTTTTAAAAACACACAGGTAGCCTGAAATACCTTTTATCCTTAAGCCCACTGGTCTTTTTTCCCCTTGAAAGCTCTGCTCTCAGTCTGTCTTATTTTATGCATTCATCAGAGCTAGGCCTTTGATGCAGCCTCCGAAAAAACTTGCTGTGCCCCTAGCAAGGGTTGACTAGAGGAACATCTGATGCCTCTCACCAGGAGCTGAAACAAAGTATGTCCTCTTCATTCTTCTTGTGAGGCCTTAGAGGAAATCGGTTGTTTGCTTTGTGAAGTGAGACGGGTAATAAAATTAGAAGTCTACTTTTCTTTTTGAATTACTTCTAAATTAGCATCAGGGCATCATACATGACCAAAGGCAAATACAGAGGTTATCTATAGATGCATATGCTAGGTGAGGAGATATGACTGAAAGACAAATATTTTCTTGTTTTCTGTAATGGCACTTAAAATTGTAAAATATCCCAGGTTTCTGCCCCGGAAGTGTTGAGCTGGGGTTGTGATGTGATATACTGCATTCAAGTGCTTTCTCATTTTTGTAGTGGAACCATGGAACGCTGTGTAATCTGAGGTTACTAAGGATCCTTTTTGTTTGTCTTTAGGATTTTCAGTTGTTTTGAGCAAGAATTTGTAAATAAATAGTTTAACAAAAGCAAATAAATGAATAAAGCTGACTCTCGGGGCAAAGGAATGAGATGGGTATTTGGTAGAACCTACAAACTTATGAACAATTTTGTTTATACAGCAAAATCTGACACATATTTTGTGTTTCATCTCATGGCAAGTGTATGACGGAAGCCTGGGGAAGCTTGGTTTCCTCCTGTCCTATGGAGTAAAGACCAGAGTTGGAGAGGAAGACTGTAGTCTTAAAGTAAAAGTTAATTTAGAATTTCTTCCTTTGTCACCTGTGAGAAGTTTGATGTCTGAGATCTACAACTGCTGAAACCAAGACTGGAATCTGTCAAGCACTACTAACTGTTGTAGGAGTATTCCTTCTGTCGTCTTCTATTTCTCTTCTCCTAGTAGTTCCTCACAGAGCCACGCACAACTGTTGAGTTAAAGGGTAAAGGAATTTGGCAGAAAATAAACCCCCTTGCATTTCAGCTTATCCTCAGATGTCAGAGGGCCTGGGGGCAGCTAGGTTTAGTTTCTGAGTGATGTCCAGTTCAGTGCTATAAGTCCGGTTGCACAATGATGGATGCACTTATAGCACACTGCACTCTTGGCTTAGCCAAGTTCAATGCACGAGAATTACCAGACTTAGGGAGTTTGGTTGCGTTAATGAACTATCACAACTAGGTTAATGAGCAGCGTAGTTTATTAAAGCAACAGTACAAGTTCTTTTGGATTGCCGGTGATAAATACACTGTCTGCAAAGCACGTGCAAATAACAATACAGTCAACTACAAGCGCATAAAATTATGAAAGAAAAGAGCTCTAAAGAATTCTAAGTTTCCCGGGGAAGCACTCAGTACAGCCAAGTGTTCGAATCTCACCCAACAGGCGTCCCTACGGCGGGGAAAGAGAAGTTCAGCCTGTTGGCTGATCCCGGAAGTCAGCAATGTCCTCCTGACTTGTCTATGATGGTATCTTCCCTAACAGTCTTCCTCTTTTGGGGTCTTTTTATACTATTTTTCCTTTTAGGTGGAGCTTGAGTGACTCTAGTCATACATGCCTTTACTTTGATTGGTATAAAGTTCTCTCGCTTTGATTTTAAAGGTACATTCTAGAAAAAATTCAGAGTGCATGCTCCATGGGGGCGTGGTTGTACCTCGGAGGTGGGTTTTGGTATTATAATGATATTATAATGAGCAAAGTTCACCCAAAGGACATGGTGTTGCATGCCAATACCCCAGAAGTGGGCACGTGTGATATAAATCAGCAGTAGGGCATTAGGTCAACAGAACCCCCATTATTTTACCTCCTTGCTTCAGTGAATTCAATGCAGGGACCAACTGTTCTTGTTCCTATCGTTCCAGTTCCCTATCCCTGCAATCACAGAGCCTGGCTGCAGCATCTCCACTCCGCTCCGCCCTCCGTGTTACTTTTCAGAGTCAGCATACCAAGCTCCCCTGGTGTTGCCAACATCTGAAGTTGCAGGTTATGTTGCTTAGGGAACTACCACGGAACCGATTCTTTACGTGTCCACTGTATTCCACCCTGGAGGTTCACTTTCCCTTGAGAGGGGTGGGGGGTGTCATATCAATAAGTCACCTCCAGCAATCATTCCACAGCAACTTAATCCTGAATTCAAACAGAAATTTGTTTGACTTGCAGCAAGCAGTTCTCTTTGATAATGGTGATGCTTTCCAAAGAACAACATGTTAGAGCTTTCATTTTACCTTCTCCTGTAACCCATTCATCTCTTCTACACACCTTTATGTGTGTTAAATAAATATAATTCAGGGGAAAATGGATGATTATACCTTGACTGAATAGTTCTTTTAGTCTTACATACTTGGCCCTTGGAGTATTCTTTGCCTCTGTCTTTCTTCTTCTCATCTTAATTGCTTTGGGTAGGTATATTTTACCTTCAAAGTGATTCTTTTGAAACAAAAAAAAAGACCTGCATAATTCTTATTTTTGTCTTTAAAGAAGTCATTCTGCTGGAAGGAATATCCATTTACTTCTCTGAAGTATTTTCCCTTAAATTCCCTGTCCAGTGTTATTAAAGAGCTGTCTGCTCAGACTCTACTGACATACTAATAATTTCTTTAATGCTGTCTTAACCTTCTGTTTAAAACCCTATTTTATTCAAAGCCCTGATATCTAATTGTGTTGTATGAAAACCTAAAAACTATAGTCCTTTAATTCTAGAGAGATTATTATATCCAAGAGATACAAATAAATAACTTGATTGATATTTTGGGCTTGATTCTCAGTGACACCAAAGTGTGTGAAGAATCTTTTAGAATGGGAATAAATGCAACATCCTGGGAAAAGGAGAGCTTGCCATATGGGACTGTTACAGTGGTGTCTTCCTTTGGAGATAAGTGAAGTAGTTGTTGCTATTTTGAAGGGTCCATTTCCAAATCCTAGAAAAGTGCAGGGCTAGAAATGACCTCAAGAGATCCATCCTTCTTTCCCTCGGCTTCAAGGTGAAGACAAACCTATGTGTTCCATTCCTGATGTATACCTATTTAGCTGGTTCTTAAAAATCTTCACGTGGGAGGCCCCCCCCCTGCCCCATCCAGCTTTCTCTGCTTTAGGCTAAAATATGCCCAGTTTGTTTGGTCTTTCTTTATTGGTCATCTTTTCTTATTGCTCTTCTTGGCCTCTTTTCAGTTAGTCATAACTATCTCAAAGTGCTGTGGCTGAAGCTAGGCAAGATGCTCTGCAGGAGATTTACCCAGTGCTGAACGATTCTGTAACTTGCTTCTCATGTTATGCTTGGCCTATGCTGTTGAATGAAAAGCAGCAAGACCAGATTCAAGGCCCCCCCATCTCCTGCCTCCATTGATTTCCTGTTTTCTCCATTGGTGTCTTGACTTGTTTCTGTGCTTGAGTGGTTCACCTATTCCCATCAAGCAAAGGAAGCTCTCACTTTCCTCTCTATAGCACTGTGCAGGCTGACTCAGCAATGTGACTTCAGGTCATGGGATTAACATGCGTAAGATGTTATGTGTCTTCATCTGTGTTTGTGGTGTCATTTTTATGATGTTTGGTTGGTTTTCCCATAAGTTTCTGTAAAAACTAGCTCAACAAATCTCAATTGCAATTATTCTTGTTTAAAAACAAACCAACCAACCAACCAACCCACCCAAGAAAACCTTCATTTTTGTAACTACTAATGAGGAGAAATCATGCTGTTTTTTTCAATGATATATTAAAACAAATTGCCTTCTAGAGCAAGAGGGGTAGGAAGAGTAACCAAAAGGGCAGGATAACTTCTCCTTGGAGAGGCCCATCCTTGGGAGCTGTCAGTGTTGGGGACAGAAGAAAGGCAGGAGGGAAGAAGGGAAGGACTCCTGTGCTCTGTTGCTTTTCTCTCTCTGGCCCTACAGCCCAGAAATGCTACTGCTAAACTGTTCTTGATTGCTAAACACTTGCAATTAATCAGAGCTAAAGGTGAGTTACTGATCTTTATGGGTTTTTTGCTCTGCCTTATTCTGTCTGCCTTGCCTGTCCTGTTGTTTATTTCCTTGAGTCACTATGAAGCGCTGTTATCCACCTCAGAGTTAGGTTGTTGCTTATCTGTATCATACTGCAGCAACTTCTTTCTCAACACTTTCTGATTAAATCTTAAGGCATCGATTAACCTGTGTGTCACTGGCTTTGGGGTATATGAAGGTGAAGATGCATTGAAAACTATCATCATATTGGCACCTGTAAAAACAATCATTAGTACTTAGGTCTCAGATGCTATTTTCTAGAGAGATATCAAATCCATCGTGTACTCGGGTTTTGCAACATTAAGAGCTTCAGGTTAAAGAGGGGAGCAGTGAGCTCTATAAGAGAAAGGATAATCCTATCATAAAAAATACTGGCTTTCTGGGGTTCTGGTTAGTATTTCAGTGTATAGGACTTACAGTATGACATGAAGTGGGTTGCCTACAATCACTAAGAACATCACTTTCACTACCCTTCTAGTTTCTTTCTGTGAACTGCATAAGTATGAGTAGCAGTGAAAGTGAAAAATGTGTATTTTGTTGTAGCATTTTCTACATATAAACATAGATGAGGTGAACTTAAGTGATAAATGAAAATGCAGTTGCTACTATATAATTCTTCTCTGAACTGGGCATGCAGGGAAGCAGCTCCAGGAAGCTCTACATGTGTGTTTGAACATTCGGAACAAATTTTGTAAATATTTCTGGTTGACGTAGCTGCTAAATTTCAAGCATGGACTTTAAAAAATCTTTTTAGAAGCAACTTAACGTTCAGGAATACAGATTGCTACATAAAGTTTGTCTTTCAGTGACAGTCCTCCCTGCGCGCCTCCCCACCCCCGTATTTAAATAAGCCATTTAGTCAGAATGAATCAAGGGTATTGGTTGTACAAGGTGATGTTACTTCTTTAACTTGGATTTAACAAACTCTTCTATGTCCTAGGCTTTGTGTTGAAAAGCTAAAGTGGAAAAAGAAGTCTTCATTGTACAGCTTTTACAGCTTACACTTACTGAGTTTTGTACTTGTAAGTATCAATGAATAAATTTAGGCATATCACAAACTTTTTAATGCTGACTACTCTTGAGGAGTTTCTTGTCCTTCGTGTGCCTGGAAATGGTTTCCAGGACTAGCTGCTCCATCACCTTCCCAGGGATTGAGATGAGGCTGAGCACTCTGTAGTTCTCTGAGTCTTCCTTCTTGCCTTTCTTGAAGACAGGAATGACATTTGCTTTCCTCCAGTCTTCGGGCACTTCTGCCAGTCACCATGACTGATCAAAGATTATCAAGGGTGGCCTTGTAATGTCATTAGCCAGCTCCTTCAGCGCTCATGTGTGCATCCCATCTGGATGCATGGACTTACATATGTCCATTTTGCTTAAGTATTCCCTGACCTGATCCTTTTCCACCAAAAGTACATCTTCCGTGGTCCGGTCTTTCCCCTGGTCTCTGGTGCCTGGGATTCCTGAAGGCTGATCATTCTAGTAAAGACTGAGGCAAAGAAGGCGTTCAATACCTCAGGCCTTTCCATGTTCTGTGTAACCAGGTCCCCTGTCTTGTTAAGCAATGAGCCAACATTTTTCCTGGTCTTCCTTTTGTAGCCTAGGTACTTATAGAAGCCCTTCGTGTTGTCTTTGACACCGCTGGCCAGATTCAATTCCGTTTGGGCTTTGGCTTGCCTGACTTCATCCATCCCCAGGCAGAGCTCCATGAACTCCAGCTGCTCTCACACATAAAGGGCAACTCCTCCTCCTCATGTTCCAATCCTGTCCTTCCTAACAAGCCTGCATTCCCCTCATTGCAACACTCCATCCATGTTTCCGTGATCCCAACAAGATTGTAGCTCTGCAACTGCACACAGATCTCTAACTCATCATGTTTTTCCCCAAGCTGCATGCATTCTCCATGGCTTTATTTTGCCTCAAAACTTTGAAAAGGAAGCAATAGGCTTAACCTTTGAATAGGAAGACTAAGCTAGTGTAACTTCCATGAGGACAATTAATCTCATATTTGCTTGTGTGAAAGGTAACTCATAGTGTAATTGTTTGTATATTTTGATGGCTTCGTGTGTGCATTTTGGGAATTAGTGAGGGTTAATAGTACCGATTCACCAGCCGTCCTGTCTTCCTTTTGTTGGCTAGTTCAATTCGCTATTTATAACTTACACTGATTTTGCCTAATCTTAGAAACCACTGTCTCCACTGTCAACATCATCAAAAAAGAAACAGCGGGGCAACAGCTAGTAATACCCCTATGTAAAATGACATCTTTTGTCTTGTTTCCTGAATAACCTTCTACTCATGGAAAAGTGGGTCCCTAATAGGATTATAGAGTGAGAAATTCATATATACTTCACTGTGTTCCATATTGGATTAGAAATAGGGTACTTATGAAGGTAATTAGCCGTTGATGTAGCTTAATGTAGGGTTGAGTGGAATTCTTTGCTTGAACTCTTCAGATTACACTGGATATTGTTTTTAAGCTATCTTAGATTCAGGCAAAACTTAGGGCAGTGATGCAGAAAACATTGAATGAGATTTTCTGAGTATAGAGTTATACTAGAAGAGTGCAAGGGTCTTTTCTTGTCTTTAAAATCTGTTCAGTGTATGTCTTGGGGAGGATGTGAGATAGCTATACATGTGAAGTCTTTGCTTTACTAATGTTGATATAAGGATATGTTTCAGTAAAGTTAAAAAAAAAAATTGGCCTCTGAAACTGTGAGGTCAAAGCTATTTGAAATGGCTTTCTCGTTGCTGCTGGTGATGAAGAGTTCTTTGAATTGAGGGATTACAGTCTGAAAGCCAGGCAAGTTGAAAGATGAGGCAGTGCTTTATTTGTCAAATGGCTTAAGGAAATCTTTTACATCAGACATTTTTGCCTGACCTAAAAACTGTAGCAGTGTTTAAAGATCAAAAGCAGGATCTTGATTTTATCCTAGTAACTTCTGCCAGAGAGTTCAGGAAACCCATCCCGATCCACGGTCTGCTCCTTTAGGAAATACCTGACTTGGGATCCATTTTTAATTCCTAGCTTACTTTAGAAAATAGCCAGGCATCAGCAAATTTCAAAAAAACAAAGCAACTTATCTCAGTGTTTGGAAAGATGAATCCATTTGGAGTTACATAATGTGTTTGTTTCAGGTAGTGCAGATGAGAAATTCTCAAGATACATTAAGATCATCTAGTTTTTGGCTTTTTTTCATTGATATTTTCAATTTAATTCTTTCATTCTATTACATTTTCAAATACATCTTTACTCCAGTAGCCGTGTATTGTAAATATAGTGCAAAGTTTGTTTCAGAAACAATAAAGAGTTGAGATATCAAGAGCTGAATATCAAGAGATACTCATAGATTCAGTTCTCAATTTAAATCAAGATTAGCTTCCTGTATTGTGAGGTGTTTCCTGAAAGTACTAGGGCAATAACATGACTAGGCATATCATGCTTATTGGGTCTCTGAATCAAATGCTCACAGAAATGATGAGAGGTGAAAATCATTGGTGCTTTTTTTACTGCAGGGTTCCTCTTGATATTAAACAGCAGTACAAAGCCAGACCAGGAGTATGTATTCTTCTGGAGTTATTGACTAAGTCACTATAGTGCTTCATTTCTGTTCAGTTAGTCATCAGATGCTATAAAGGAAAAATCTGGGAGTTACATAGCCATGGCTCAGATTCACTTGAGAATTTTAGGAGGGGCAGAAGTACTGTGTTTTGCAGACCACATGAAGTAGAGATACGTTTTGAGGGAGACACCAGCAACCAGCTGTAAAAGCTGTTTTACAGCTAGGTTTACTTGGAAGTGCTTCTAATTGTAGTTACTACTATATTCTGTAAACCAAAACAGGAAACAGGTAAGGGCTTTTCCACCATCCCTTCAACCTGAAAATCAAACAGCAGATTATAATCTGATTTAAAAAAAAAAAAAAAAAAAGTACATGGGCTTATAAATATTAGCAGAATGTAGTTGAGATTAAGTTACTCTTTATGTTGAATTTCTGTTGCTTTTGCTAGTCAAGATGGAAACTATAGAATAATAGTAATATTTATAACTAATAATGATGGGAGGTGACAGTGTTGCCCATTGCTGTGACTCCTGAAAGTTAGACCTCTATTAGAAAGAAGGCTTAGTCTCATCATACTCTTACAGAAGCTATGAAATGGCTGGCTTTTCATCCCTGATGTACATTTGTGTGCACAAATGCGTGCGTGCCTTGTTTCTTTTATTTCAGGAGACACAGAAAGTAAGTTACTTAGTACAGGACCACGCTTTCTTTACAGGAAAAGAGTTTAAAGAAAAAAAAGCACAGTTAGGTAGAACTTCTAAATATGATTCCCAAATGAATGAATTGAACTCACAAGTAGCAGAGGTAGATGTACCAGGTTTCATCTAGAGTAAGTGTGAGAGTATTGTCTACTGATTAAAACAGAGACTTGGGAATCCAGACCTTTGTTTTGTTCCCAGTTTGTTCAAAGTCATCCAGTGAATTATCAAGTCATCTCTGATTCTCAGTCAGTCACCCTTAAAATGCAGGCAGTAGCCCTTAAGAAGGGCTAAAATGGTGTCCTTGTTCACATGGTGTATCAGAGTTTCTGTTACTTCTTTACTAAAAGCTTAGCCTGTAAAGGGACCAGGTATAATTCCTCCTTAAATCAGTATTTAGTAAGGCATTTAATAAGGCGTAGAGGGTCCTAGGTGGAGGCAGACTTTAGCTCCATTAGCACTTAAGTTATCTGCACATTTTGGCATAAATCCATTTTCTTTTCTTTTTTTTTTTTTTTTTGGATACCACAAGACATTCAAAGATGGCATTAGGACCCTGCTGTTTTAGCTACGTCAACAGACCTAAGTGTGAGACTCTGCTTTTCTGGAATGATCCTAATCTTGTTAAGGAGTAGTGTGAAGGACCAGGACAAAAACCTGGGGAGATGGAGTGATGAGCAAATACAAAAACATGGACAGTTCAACTTAGAAACCAGGTCTCCTGGCTGCCGGTGAGGTACTCTGCCCATAAAACTGTGCTGTCCCAGTAGGAGCACCATAAGCCAAGTTATAATGGCCAACCAGGAAAATAAAGGGTAATGATTTGTCCAGAACAGTAATTCTGGAAAAAAACAGGAAAAAAAGTGGCTAAGGAAAGGAGAATATAGGGACATTTCCAGTTAATCCCAGGTCTCTCAATCAGAGGGCTTGTATTGCTTCAGCTTCTTCTTCAAATAGCTGTATCTGTGCCCCTAGTGTACTGTAAGTAGAGGAATGTCATCACCGTCTGGGTGATTTCTGGCTTTATGACATGGTAAAAATCATTTATGGCCACCCCGATGCTAGAAGTTAGGACTTTGTAGTGATAAAATATCTGTGCATTGAGTCACCGTTGGAAAAGCAGCTTGGAAAAGAGTCCTAAGCTGGCCTAAGAGCACTCTGCACTTTATAGTGTTTCGGTTCTTTGTGCCTAAGGAGTAATTCTCAGGATCCAGGAAAAGCTGGTTCTGTGTAGCGTTAGGGTGAAATGTATGCCTGTGTTTCTTCTGGATCTCTGAATATCGATAGAAATGAAGGATTAGGCAGGCAATGCTTGCTTTTATGGAGCAATACTTTTTACAAGTGTTTGGGGCGGGCTGGGGAGTGGGAGTTTTCCTGTGTTTGAAACAAAGCGAAACTAGAAAGTTCTTACAAGCCTCAAATCAGGCTGGGTCTTTGCTGCCATAGTACTTGTAATTTAAAATTTAAAATAAGAACTTTATATTGAACATGGCAAGAGCGATCTTAGATTTGAAAGAAGCTCTGTTAAGACTGAGAAGAATGCCAAGATCAGCATTCAGTCGGGAAGCATAGAAGTACATGTGCTATCAATGCCTTAAAATGAATGTATGTTAATAAGTGACCTTGAAGTTGACTGATCTGCACTGTTGCCCTTCAGAGATTTAGGGAAGGATTACTAGTGCTGTAGCACCTGTTCACTTTTTCAGCTATTTTTTTTCATAGTCTAGAAAATTTCTGGAAAGAGCAGGTATAGTCCCTTCTAGGTGACTTCAAATTACAGAATGTTACATAATGTTACATAATGGGACTGAACACAAATAACACCCGTAGATAAATTATTCAGATTAGTTTTTGCTGTCTCTAAAATGCTTTTTCAGTAAACTTATTAGTGATTGTTGGAGCGTAAACATATTCTGGATGTTTATTTCTTGATTTTCTTTCCTATTCTCTTTCTTCAGTAGACTCTGCTCTCTTTTTATAAGTATGTGAAAGCCAGAAGTTCTGACTTTTTAACAATTTGCATTCAAATGGGCACCTTTATTTTGAGAACAGATGATTGTATACTTCAAAACTGTTTAGTGTTACTGAAGCCAGTAGCTTGCGAATGGGGGACTTTATGCATTATAGAATATAATGAGAAGAAAAACTTTAAAATATAAATCCATTTATCTTTAAACTGTTTTTCCTAGTTCTTCTGCTAAGATTTGTTTTTAAATCTAATTCTATTCCAAGAGTGTTTCCGTTTTACAAATGGACTCTTTCAGCTTTTCATTTTAAAATGTTTTCTGCCACAGTTGTTTTCACAGAAAATGCTATCAAGAACAAGGAACTGTGTTCTCAAACTATGATCGAGGCTACTTATTACAGTTGATAAATGAGAATAGTAGTTAATAAATTAACTATTTAGGGCCAAGTGATGAGTACTCTGTGCCTCTTCTGATGAGGACAAGCCATGAGGCAAAAACTGCAGAACCAGTTGCAAAGCCATCCACATGAAGGGTTGAGCATTGATTAATCAGTTGGACTAGGTAAGGTTGCCAGGCAGCTCTACAAATTCCGTAATTGAAGACACGAGGATTAATCCTCAGTAAAAAATTAGAGCCCTGAGACATCGTAGAGCCAGTTTTGATCTGCTACCAGAAATAATTCGCTCAAGGATGTGGATAATGTGTACAGTGGTACCTCCAAAGCTGCTCTTGGATACATTTATATTAGGAGAAACTTAAATCTTCTCCTTCAGCTTATAGTTCATATAAAAATCACAGTCCTGGGTGTGCATACTCCTCTGCAAGCAACACACTACCTGCCTTATTTAGGTACCCAGTCTGGCTTTATTTTTGCAAAAAGGGAGAGAAAAAGTCTTCTAATGCTTTGATTTAGTTGTATTTAAAAAAAAAAAAAAAAAAGAGAGAGATAATTTGCTGTCTCTGTCTTGTATGCAGACTTTTTTTTTTAAAGTTTTAGACAATCTACTTGAAAACCATGTGAGTGTCAATTATAGAGAAATGAAGAGAATTCTGAGTTTTGAGCAAGGGAAGAAAGACCTTTTTGGATACCAAGTGAAAATACAGGGAGCATGATGTTAAAAGATAGTCAAAAGGCAGTTGGAAATGGCATAAGCTGTATAGAAGTATCTTGCCTACCAATCCCAAATAATTGAGCAGAATGATGTCTGATCATGTGGCAGGATGTGAAACTGATAAGGTAGATTGGATCCAAGGTTACAGAGTGTCTTAAAATAAATGGAGGTGCATGAAGGTCCATTGGTGTTGTCTTATGATGCTTCTCTAGCTGTGTGGGATGTTCCGTATGAGCAAGTCTAGAGTCTGTCTGCAGACTGGTTTTGATGTCTCTGCAGAACTCTGGACCAATATCAGCACATCATTCATCTCTGGCTCATTAACCCACCTAAGAAATTGAGAGTGTTTGGGCTGAAACATGCACTAAGGTAGTAGGATGGTTTCTGATACCAGAGTGAGCTTGTTCTGTATGCCATAGGCAATGCCTTTACTTGCAAATATTTTTGATCTCACTTATCTTTTTGTAAGCACTTACGTACATATAAGCACCTCAAGAGCAGATTAGCACTGCAAAGATACGCTTAAAGAGTGAACTTTAGAGAGATGAGAGAAGAGAACAGTAGATGAAGGGCTAGATGACAATTTCAGAATACCACCAAAATACCTGTCTGGTGTGAGACAGTCTGATCATGAACACATTCAGAATAAACATACATCTGTCGTGCAGTAATTCTTTTTAGCTCACATAGGTATATATGCATGTACTGTATGAAGAAAGTACTGAAATGGACTAAGGAAGAGAGACCCATTCAAGTAAAAAGCTTTTATTGGGCTTGGACTGATGTCCTGGTTTATTCCTCTGAGTAGCAATGAATATTGAACTAAATTGACTGCAAAATAAAAAAGGTCAAACAAATAATACTTGAGAATGAATACAGCTCACCATGGTTGAAATCTATGTTTTATTCTAGAGAGAGAAAAAAAAAGCCAAAACTGCGACTGTATCTATGCGCACACTACGTGTAGATTCTGCTAGAAAGTAGGTTTTGGTTTTGTTTGGGATTTTGAAATGCACTTGATGAGTGAGGGGAAACTAAGATTCCATGCAACTTCAGGAGAGCTTTTAACACAGGTTTTTGGTTTAGTTTCTTTTTAATGTTACTTAGTTTTTCTTCTTTAATGTCCCAACACAGGAATAGATAAGCCCTGTGCTTGCCAAATAGGGACCTAGATCACCTTTTGTACAGATTCAGGATCTTCTATTGACTTAATTGGGAAGGGATGAAGCTCTAGATGTCTAAGCAATTACATCGTCTCCATACATTGCCCTGAATTCTTGCAATGTAATTAATGCTTTACATGATGCATCACATCTCCATGGTGATTGCAAGCAAGGAAACTGCCACAGCTGGATGTAATGTTTTCAGCAACCTGGTACTGTTCCAACAGCCTGTGAAATGGATGAAGCAAGAGTGAGACTCTCTCTGCTACTTTGTCAGTAAGCAGTTGTGCTGGTTTTGGCTGGGACAGAGTTCATTTTCTTCATACTAGCTAGTATGGGGCTATGGTTTGGATTTGTGCTGAAAACAGTGTTGATAACACAGGGATGTTTTCATTATTGCTGAGCAGTGCTTGCACAGAGTCAAGGCCTTTTCTGCTTCTCACCCCACCCCACCAGCGAGCAGGCTGGGGGGGCACAAGCAGTTGGGAGGGGACACAGCTGGGACAGCTGACGCCAACCGACCCAAGGGATATCCCAGACCATATGATGTCATGCTCAGCGTAAAAAGCTGGGGGAAGAAGAAGGAAGTGGGGGATGTTCGGAGTGATGGCGTTTGTCTTCCCAAGTAACCGTTACGCGTGATGGAGCCCTGCTTTCCTGGAGGTGGGTGAACACCTGCCTGCTGATGGGAAGTGGTGAATGAATTCCTTGTTTTGCTTTGCTTGCATGAGCGGCTTTTGCTTTACTTATTAAATTGGCTTTATCTCAGCCCACGTGTTTTCTCACTTTTATTCTTCTGATTCTCTTCCCCATCCCACCGGGGAGGAGTGAGTGAGCGGCTGTGTGCTGCTTATTTGCCAGCTGGGGCTAAACCATGACACCAGGTCTTCCAGAGGCTGGGACACAATCCATTTTTATCCATGGTGCTTTAAAAAAAAAACCAAACAAACAACTTTTAGCTGTGTAAATATTACTCTGATTTCAGATTTGAAGCCAACATTGGCAATAGTTGGAAATTGTTACTGTTTATTGTATTTGGAATTACTTTGTGGTGCCCACACAGTGATCGAAATATTTAGAATAGTCTTTGGAAGCAGTAACAACAGGAATGAAATTCATCCTATAGTAATAAATTGTTCTTGGACTAGTAACTCTTGAGGGATATCCCACCTACACAAGCTGCTTGACTCTCAAACTGCCTGGCTTTCCCTGGTTGTTAAGAAACTCCAGCTGGAATAAGTTTCTTCTTTCTTTTGAAATTAAGCTGAGTGGCCCATTCAAGGTATCGACGTCATGTGGCTAATGGGAATGTGTGGATAAGATGGATCAGGCAGAGTACAGATGTGCATGCAGTTTGCCCTATATTTCCTTCAGTGTGTCTTTAAGTATTTTGACCTTCGTGTAAAAGGTGTCTGGCATATAAAAATGAATAGATGCAGTAAGTAATCATATAGCTGTTCCCCTTCATTTATTCATTATAAGCATTATGGATAAAAAAGAGTGACTGTCTAAGTGAAGGTGGTATTAGGGATTTGCAGCTTGAGACTGGATTATCCCATTAGTGTGGAGAGAGCTAATAGGATGCCAGTGAAGAAGACTGATAAGGATCAGCGGGTTAGAAAAGGTATATTTTTACAGTGCTTGATGTACGAAACAATGACACAGTAGGTAGCAATGGTGGTGGATAAAAGGCTGCTCTTTTGGACTTCCTCTGCTTTTTCTTCAGCATAAAAGAGAAACTGGTATTCAGGTGTAGCTCAAAATATTTAGTATGAGGGTGGTAGAATTTTTAGGTTGGTTTTTTTTTTTTTTTTAAGCACATGAGTGGGTAGTAGAGTGATTTTTTTTTTCTTAATTTCTTTTTTTCCTGCAGTTGGTGTGTGTTACAAGTCCAATGACATTGTTCAGCATGCTGGTCATCCAGCTGTGGGTCAGAGCACTGAGAGTGGTGCCTGTGGTTGTCATCCCCTCCATGCAGAAGTGAAGTCACTCTGCAAGGGCTTGAAATCATGTGGTTTTTATGCACTGATGCAACAGAACTCTGCCTATCTCTGTGTCTTTGTCAGCAGGGCTTTTGCCTCGGTGTTTAGGAGACCTAAGCAGGTTAGGTGGCAGTTGGCACAGGCATAATCTAAAAATGGCAAAAATTGGAAGGGAGGGAGAAAAATAGGGTACAAGGAAAAGGATGTGAAGGGAGTGAAAATGTTTTTGATACTAAGGCTGAAAAGGAGAAAAGTCTCTGGAATAAACCAAGCTAATAACTCCAGTGGAGCAACCGTTATTCTGTCACAAGAAAGAAAGAAAGGAAGGCTTTATAGTAGTAAAGACAAAAATGTGATTTGCATCTGCAAGTTCAAACAGCGTCTGTGGGAGGATTGATGTTTTCTAATTTTATAAGCTGCAGCAGGCGTGTTAAATGCCGCTGACAGATCAGATTGAAATTGTGTGCATTAAGGTATTTTGAGTGGTGAAAGACAGACTGTCCCAAAAATACAACTGAAAGAGTCAGTAAACAATTCGGTGCTATTTGTTTGTTAAAACATCATCTGCGAGGTTTGACAACAAATACTTTTATTTAAGAAAGTGACAGTTGTGGGTGTCAATATCTCTTCTTTCTGATGCGTTTAATTTTAGGAAAAAAGAAAACTGTGCATAAGGTGATTTTGGGTGGTTTTGCACAGGAGGGAATCGTGTGAGGAGTGTGCATGGATTGATGGGGGTGTTAGCTCTCAGAGGGAATTCTCAGGATGATGAATCCGTTTTGAAGAGTTAACATTGCTACCAAGTGAGTTACTGAACCCGTGCCCACTCTGCAAGCATCCGCTCTGATTGGCACCAAGGGGCCAACATTGATCCATCATTCGAAGCTTTGCAGCAAAGCAATGAAAGCAACTGCATGGGCTGTGGTTCTGCCTCTCATCTTGTGAAAAGGTTACTGCTCTCAGATTTCCTTTTAGAGTCAAAGCATTTCAGACTGAACAGCAATTTCTGACAAAGACAGGAGCTGGAACTGTGCTATGCTGTCATCGGGCTTGGTGGGTCACTTAAGCTTCTGCCGGCTTAAACAAATAGGAATTACATGGGCAAATCCCTCCTTCTTTCCTTACTCCCTCTTCTCTGCCCCACAGTAAGAGTAATAGGGAAGAGCATCCATGATCATGTTTACTGTAATGAGCCTGTCCTCTGGGGAAACTCTTGTGGCATCTTTTAACGTTAATCTAGTATCGATTTATGATTCTAATTTATATGCTCTAGCTCTTGTTCATTAAGTGACCACATGCAGGGTTCTCATATTTCGTGTGTTCCCCATAAAAACCTGTGCATTTCATTAAATCTTAGCATTAAAGGAAGTGTTTCCTGGCAGAGCAATATTCTAACAGCACGTTGCAAGTGTGCAGGAGGGTCTCAAGGTCACAGACTCCTTTCAGAGGTTAATTAAGTCTGAAAGAAAGGTATTCTGTTGTAATTAAATAGTAATGAATGAAAGGCCAGGAATATTTGGTGTATAATGTAGTACCACGAGGCAAACCCAAAATAATCTGCAAATTTATTATTTTATTTTGTATTCTATTATAAAATACCCTTGGGTGTCAGTGTAATTTTTATTCTCCAACTTGCCTATGACAGAAGGGGGATTAAGTGGTCAGTGCTGTCATGCATATGTGATCATAATACACCTTGGGAGTGGTTTTGAGAACTCTAATAGCATTCCTGACATGCTGAAGAGGACTTTCATCAGGAGGGTGATGCCTTCCCCATTCTGCAGGATCTAATTTTTAATCAGAGTGGAATGTGCTTTCTTTGCTGCATTCACACTGGAAAAGCCATGGCAAGTTTTGACTTCATTCAGTAGTGCCAGCAGAAATACAATCATGTTCATGACCCTGTTTAAGAGCTCATCAAAATTCCCCTTTTAGTTCTTGTGCTTCTAGGGTTTAATACTTCAGCATGTTCAAATGTATTAGGCAGGATCTTGGCACAGGGCCATAGACAAGTAGTCAATCCAAATGTAGATTTCCCCCCTGCCCCCCAACCTTCGTTGTAAATCAGCTGATTCAGACATTCACAGACTGACTTGCTCCACTCTATTATCTGTGAAGAGTGAATGATTTTAGTGACGTAACATATTGTAGGTATCTAGAAAACAAAAGCATGGGTTACAAGTAGGTTGTAGTTATAATTCCTTACTTCTGTTTTAAAAGTAATTTTAATTATTTTAGTTTTTTTCTTTCATTGTATGACAGCACCCAAAAACTGCATTTGTAAACTGTTCTGCCCAACTTGTGAAAGAAAGGGATGGGGAAAACTGCTCATACCTAATGATGGGATTCATCCCAGAGAACTGAAGGATCTAACAGATGTTACGGCAAGACCCCTCTCAATCACGTACCAAAGCTCTTGGGAGCCTGGGGAGGTCCCTGCTGACTGGAAGCTAGCCAACGCTACTCCAGTTTACAAGAAGGGCTTGAAAGAAGCCCCAGGAAACTACAGAGCTGTTAGTCTGACCTCAGTACCTTGAAGAATTATGGAGAAGATCATGCTGGGTGCTATTGAAAGGCATTTTAAAAATAATGCAATCGTCAGGCACAGTCAACAGGGGTTCACAAAGAGAAAGTCCTGTCTAATTTGATATCCTTCTATGATAAGGTCACCTGCCTGGTGGGTGAAGGGAAGCTGGTGGATGTAGTTTTTCTGGATTTTGATACTGTCCCTTCCAGCATCCTTCTGGACAAGATGTCCAACTGTGGGATGAGCAGGTAAACAGTGTGCTGGGTGAAGAACTGGCTGAATGGCAGGGCTCAAAGGGTCGCAGTGAATGGGGCTACGTCTGGCTGGCGACCGGTCACCAGTGCTGTTCCTGAGGGCTCAATTCTAGGGCCAGTTCTGTCCAATATTTGTATCAGTGATCTGGAGGCAGGACTTGAATGCACGGTTAGTTAAGTTTGCTGATGATACTAAACTGGGAGGTGCTGTTGACTCTCTTGAGGGACAAGATAGATTGGAGCACTGGGCAATGATTAATGGGATGAAATTTAACAAGTCCAAATACCAGATTCTGCACCTAGGAGTGAGTAACGCTGGACAAGTATAAATTGGGAGAGGAGTGGCTGAAGAGCAGCCCTGCAGAAAGGGATCTGGGGTTGCTGGTTAACATTAGGCTCAACAAGAGTCAGCAGTCTGCCCTGGCAGCCAAGAGGGCAAACCGCATCCTGGGGTGCATCAAACTCAGCAGAACCAGCTGGTCAAAAGATGTGATTATGCCACTGTATTTAACGTTGGTGCAGCCTCACCTTGAGTATTGTGCGCAGTTCAATTTTAAAAGGATGTTAAAGATACTTGTGTGCATCCAGAGGAGGGCAACAAAGCTGATGAAGGGGCTGGAAGGCATGTCCTCTGAGGAGCGGCTGAGGACTCGAGGTTTGTCTAGTTTGTAGAGAAGGAGGCTGAGGGGCGACCTCACTGCTCTCGACAGCTTCCTGAGAAGGGGACGTGGAGAGGGAGGTGCTGATCTCTTCTCCCTGGTACCCAGTGCCGGGACGCGTGGGAATGGCTCAAAGCTGCGTCTGTCAGGGGAGGTTCAGACCTGACATGAGGAAACATTTCTTTACCTAGAGGGTGGTCAAATGCTGGAACAGGCTTCCTAGAGAGGTGGTGGATGCCCCACTCCTGTCATTGTTGAATAGACATTTGGACAACACCTTTAATGCCATGCTTTAACTTTTGGTCAGCCCTGAAGTGGTCAGGCAGTTGGACTAGATGATTGTTGTAGGACCCTTCCAGCTGAAATAAATTCTTTCCCTTTCCCTTCCCCTTCCCCTTCTACTCCATTCCATTTCACTCCATTCCATTCATGCTTGGGCTAGGTAAAGTATAGGCATGAATCTAGGAACCTGCATTTTGTAAAATGTTGTCCTACTTTCAGCTGGGATAGAGTTAACTGTCTTCCTAGTAGCTGGTACGGTGCTATGTTTTGAGTTCATTATGTGAAGAATGTTGATAACACTGATGTTTTCAGTTGTTGCTAAGTAGTGTTTAGACTAATGTCAAGGATTTTTCAGCTTCTCATGTCCAGCCAGCAAGAAGGTTGGAGGGGCACAAGAAGTTGGGAGGGGACACAGCCAGGGCACCTGGCCCAAACTGGCCAACAGGGTATTCCATACCATGCGACGTCCCATCTGGTATAGGAACTGGGAAGTGGGGGCGGGGAATCGCCGCTCGGGGACTTGCTGGGTGTTGGTCGGCGGGTGGTGAGCAATTGCACTGTGCATCATTTGTACATTCCAATCCTTTTATTATTGCTGTTGTCATTTTATTAGTCTTATCATTATCATTATTCGTTTCTTCTTTTCTGTTCTATTAAACTGTTCTTATCTCAACCCGTGGGTTTTGCTGCTTTTTCCGGATTTTCTCCCCCATCCCACTGGGTGCGGGGGGGGAGTGAGTGAGCGGCTGCGTGGTGCTTAGTTGCTGGCTGGGGTTAAACCACGACAGCCCATTTTGGCGCCCAATGTGGGGCTCAAAGGGTTGAGATAACGACAAACCTGGCCAGAGCTCGTTAAAACAAATTTGTTATAAGCATTCATTATATTGGTCTAATAGTCGCTGGTCATTATATTGATTTATGTGTTCTTAGAGTTGTTGCTTTGGTTTTTAAAGTTCTGTTATGTATCACCTCGCTTGCTGTACGTAGTCCCTCTTCTGCTTATCATCCGTGGGAGGTGGATTAAGGTTTTCGCTTTGATGTATTGTATAACACTGGTCTATGGTATGATAAAGTCATCGATTGTGGGATTAATCCGGTATTTGCACTCAGCATTGTCACCTTTATACTGCGGGAGCCATCTGTGGGAAACCATTAATAATTATACCATTTACCTTTCCTCCTTGGAAAACCAGTCTATGGGTGGGGTACCTTTCTTCCCCTCTCCTTTCTCCTTCAGTCCAGTTACAATGGTGTTTGAGAATTTTGAAAAATTTGAATACTCTTGGGATGTTGAGACCAGCACGGTCCTAGCCCTACTGCTAGGAATTAGCATGCTCCTGAATGTGGTTCAGCTCTTGTTTAAGGTTAAACAACTATTTAAGATCACCCAGAGGTCTGCCCCGAGGCTGGATAATTATGAGTGGCAGGGTGTGTGGGGTAGTATGGGCAAGTACCTAGAAAAGTGGGCACCTCCAATGTTTTGGAAATTCACCCCGAACAAGTGCAGAATCCAGAAGAACTAGTAAAATATTTGGAAAAGGTATGCTGTCACCCCGGCAGCTCCAGAGAGATACAAATCACTGCAACGCGCTGGTGCCTGGCCCATGCCTATTGAGCCCTGTTCGACACAACTCAGTACCCTCAAGGGGAAGAGAAGGTCTCTGGACCTAACAACAAAACGATGAGCACTGCGGTCACCCAAACCCCGGCAATGGGCGCTGCGGCCCCTCCAGCCCCGGCGACGAGCATTGCGGCCACCCAGACCTTGGTGACAGGCACCGCGACCCCTCCAGCCCCGGCGACGAGCACTGTGGCTACCCAAACCTCAGCAACAGGCACTGCAGCCCCTCCAGCCCCGGCAACAAGCACAGCAGCTACCCAAACCTTGGCAACGGGCACTGCGGTCCCTCCAGCCCCAGCGACGAGCACTGCTGCTGCTACCCAAACCTTGGCGACAGACGCTGCGGTTATCCAAAACCCGGCGAGCGATACTGCAACTGAACCAGCGGATCAACCTGCACCAGTATCAGTTGCCCCCGTACAGAAAAAGAAATATACAAAAAAATCAGTTCGCTTTGCGAAGGATGAAGGTGAACCAGGGTCATCACAGGAACAGGAGGAAGAGGCAGAACCAGAGGTAATAACCCAGTCCCTATCCTTGAGTGAGCTGCGGGATATGTGAAAAGATTTTGGCCACCGTATAGGTGAGCATATTATTACCTGGCTCCTCCGATGCTGGGACAATGGGACTAATAGCTTGGAGTTAGTAGGGAAGCCAAGCAGCTGGGATCACTTGCCAGGGAAGGTGGCATTGACAAGGCAATTGGAAAAGGGACACAAGCCATCAGCCTCTGGAGGCGACTTCTGTCAAGTGTGAAGGAAAGGTACCCCTTTAAGGAAGATGTTATATGTCAGTCAAGCAAGTGGACAACCATGGAAAGAGGTATCCAATATCTGAGGGAATTAGCTGTGCTAGAGACGATTCATCATGACCTGGACAACCCACAATTACCCAAAGATCCAGACGAAGTCCAATGCACACCACCCATGTGGCGGAAGTTTGTACGGAGCGTGCCATCGTCCTATGACAACTCACTGGCAATAATGACGTGGAAAGACGAAGAGGCACCGACAGTGGATGAAGTGGCTCGCCAACTCCGTCAATACGAAGAAAATCTCTCCTCCTCCCTACAAGCCTGCATTTCGGCTGTGGAGAAGCTGTCCGAGGATTTCCAGCAATTCAAAGAGGATATGTCCTATTGCCCACCCGTAAGGACCAATGTCTCAGCTATTAGGAGTGAGCGCTCCTCTGCCCAAGAGAGAGAATATATAAGGTACACACTGCGAGGTGCCCTGTGGTTTTACCTATGTGATCATGGAGAGGACATGAGGAAATGGGCTGGAAAACCTACCTCAGTCCTAAATGCACGGGTACGTGAGCTGCGAGGAAAAGCCACCACAAAAGGGGATTCTACTAGGAAAAATGCCGCTCCAGTTTCCAAACAGAGTAGAAGGGCTGATCTTATTTCTGATCCTCTTGAAGGGACTTCTGAGCCAATTTTATGAGAAGTGAATACTGGATACTCTGGCCAGAATTAGAGGGGCCCTGCCTCCAGCCAGGTGGAGGAAAGGGATAACCGGGTCTATTGGACTGTGTGGATTCGATGGCCTGGCACGTTAGACCCACAGGAGTATAAGGCTCTAGTAGACACCGGCGCACAGTGTACTCTAATGCCATCAAGTTATAAAGGGGCAAAACCCATTTGTATTTCTGATGTGACAGGGGGATCCCAAGAATTAACTGTATTGGAAGCTGAAGTAAGCCTAACTGGGAATGAATGGCAGAAACACCCCATTGTGACTGGTCCGGAGGCTCCGTATATCCTTGGCATAGACTATCTCAGGAGAGGGTATTTTAAGGATCCAAAGGGGTATCGATGGGCTTTTGGTATAGCTGCCTTGGAGACGGAGGGCACTGAACAGCTGTCTACCCTGCCTGGTTTCTCTCAAGACCCTTCGATTGTGGGGTTGCTGAGAGTTGAAGAACAACAAGTGCCAATTGCTATCACACGGTGCACCGGCAGCAATATCGCATCAACCGAGACTCTCTGATTCCCATCCACAAGTTGATTCGCCAACTGGAGAGCCAAGGAGTGATCAGCAAAACTCGCTCACCCTTTAATAGTCCCATATGGCCAGTGCGGAAGTCTAATGGGGAGTGGAGACTAACAGTTGACTATCGTGGCCTGAATGAAGTTACGCCACCACTGAGTGCTGCCGTTCCAGATATGCTAGAACTTCAATACGAACTAGAGTCAAAGGCAGCCAAGTGGTATGCTACAATTGACATTGCTAATGCATTTTTCTCAATCCTTCTGGCAGCAGAGTGTCGTCCACAATTTGCCTTTACTTGGAGGGGTGTCCAGTACACTTGGAATCGATTGCCCCAGGGAAATCGATGTGGAAACACAGCCCCACCATTTGCCATGGACTAATCCAGACTGCACTGGAAAAAGGTGAAGCTCCGGAACACCTGCAATACATTGATGACATCATCGTATGGGGCAACACAGCAGAAGTCGTCTTTGAGAAAGGGAAGAAAATAATCCAAATCCTTCTGAAAGCCGGTTTTGCCATAAAAGAAAGTAAGGTCAAGGGACCCGCACA
Organism: Aquila chrysaetos chrysaetos; assembly: GCF_900496995.4. Classification (NCBI taxonomy): domain Eukaryota; kingdom Metazoa; phylum Chordata; class Aves; order Accipitriformes; family Accipitridae; genus Aquila; species Aquila chrysaetos. The sequence goes on from NC_044006.1 coordinate 27,378,421, forward strand.
GGAGATCCAGTTTTTAGGAATAAAATGGCAAGATGGACGTCATCAGATCCCAATGGATGTGATCAACAAAATAGGAGCTATGTCTCCACCGACTAATAAAAAGGAAACACAGGCTTTCTTAGGTGGTGTGGGTTTTTGGAGAATGCATATTCCAAATTACAGTCTGATTGTAAGCCCTCTCTATCAAGTGACCTGGAAGAAGAATGATTTTAAATGGGGCCCTGAGCAACAACAAGCCTTTGAACAAATTAAACGGGAGATTGTTCATGCAGTAGCCCTTGGACCAGTCTGGGCAGGACAAGATGTTAAAAATGTGCTCTATACTGCAGCTGGGGAGAATGGCCCTACCTGGAGCCTCTGGCAGAAAGCACCCGGGGAGACCCGAGGTCGACCCCTGGGGTTTTAGAGTCGAGGATATCGAGGATCCGAGGCTCGCTATACTCCAACTGAAAAAGAGATATTGGCGGCATATGAAGGAGTGTGAGCTGCCTCAGAAGTGGTTGGTACTGAAACACAGCTCCGCTTAGCACCAACGACTGCCAGTGCTGGGCTGGATGTTCAAAGGGAAAGTCTCCTCTACACATCACGCGACTGATGCCACGTGGAGTAAGTGGATTGCACTGATCACACAACGGGCTCGCATAGGAAACCCCAGTCGCCCAGGAATTTTAGAAGTGATCACGGACTGGCCAGAAGGCAAAGATTTTGGAATGTCACCAGGGGAGGAGGTGACATGTGCTGAAGAAGCCCTGCTGTATAATAAACTGCCAGAAAATGAGAGACAATATGCCCTGTTCACTGACGGATCCTGTCGCATTGTGGGAAAGCATCGGAGGTGGAAAGCTGCTGTATAGAGTCCTACACGACAAGTTGCAGAAACTGCTGAAGGAGAAGGTGAATCAAGTCAGTTTGCAGAGGTGAAAGCCATCCAGCTAGCGTTAGACATTGCTGAAAGATAAAAGTGGCCAGTGCTCTATCTCTATACTGACTCATGGATGGTGGCAAATGCCCTGTGGGGGTGGTTACAGCAATGGAAGCAGAGCAACTGGCAGCGCAGAGGTAAACCCATTTGGGCTGCTGCACTGTGGCAAGGTATTGCGTCCAGGCTAGAGAATCTGGTTGTAAAAGTACGTCATGTAGATGCTCACGTACCCAAGAGTCGGGCCACTGAAGAACATCAAAATAACCAACAGGTGGATCAGGCTGCCAAGATTGAAGTGGCTCAGGTAGACCTGGACTGGCAACATAAGGGTGAGCTATTTATGGCTCGGTGGGCCCATGATGCTTCAGGCCATCAGGGAAGAGATGCAACATATAGATGGGCTTGTGACCGAGGGGTGGACTTGACCATGGACACTATCACACAGGTTATCCATGAATGTGAAACATGTGCTGCAATTAAGCAAGCCAAGCGGTTAAAGACCCTGTGGTATGGAGGGCGATGGCTGAAATATAAATATGGGGAAGCCTGGCAGATTGACTATATAACACTCCCACAAACTCGCCAAGGCAAGCGCTATGTGCTCACAATGGTGGAAACAACCACCGGATGGCTGGAAACATATTCTGTACCCCATGCCACCGCCCGGAACACTATCCTGGGCCTCGAAAAGCAGGTCTTGTGGCGACATGGCACCCCAGAGAGAATTGAGTCAGACAACGGGACTCATTTCTGAAACAACCTCATAGACACCTGGGCCAAAGAGCATGGCATTGAGTGGGTGTATCACATCCCCTATCATGCACCAGCCTCTGGGAAAATTGAGTGATACAATGGACTGTTAAAGACTACTCTGAGAGCAATGGGGTGTGGAACTTTCAAACATTGGGATACACATTTAGCAAAAGCCACCTGGTTAGTCAACACCAGAGGATCTGCCAAGCGGGGTGGCCCTGCCCAGTCAGAATTTTTACGTACTGTAGAAGGGGATAAAGTCCCTGTAGTGCACATAAAAAATATGTTAGGGAAGACAGTCTGGGTTACTGCCTCAGGCAAAGGTAAACCCATTCGTGGGATTGCTTTTGCTCAAGGGCCTGGGTGCACTTGGTGGGTGATGCGAAAAGATAGGGAAGTCCGATGTGTGCCTCAAGGGGACTTAATTTTAGGTGAGAATAGCCAGAATTAAACTGTATGATATTAGTTGCTATATAACCCTGCTACTGTATGTTATCATTACTGTAATTGTTATATGCTATATCCGTAGTACTATAGTAAGAATCACTTAGATCAAGCAAGAAAGAACTGTGATAAAACTGAGCAAAGCGCAGTAGTGATGGAACCAGAACTGACTCCAGCATGCAACAATCCAACGGTGCACACCATCCTCCTGCTGCGTCAAATGTCACCTGCTCGTCACACCGCACCGAAGCCCAATTCTGCTCTACCGACTGAGAGAACTTTGCACCATCCCTCCTGCCCAGAAAGACTGGTATGACAGATGGAGCCCAGAGTCAGGAACTAAATAAACTCAACGAACATTTAATGAACATGACCCATAAACTAAAGGAATGATATCTCTGTGTGTGTGTGTGTATATATATATATATATATATATATATCATTGTTCATATGTCTCAAAGGGATGGAAAAGGTGATGATGATTGACCAGGATGTAACTAAAGGTATGGGAACTGAGCATGACGTCAATGGTATAGAGTAAGGGGTGGATACTGTCCTAGTTTCAGCTGGGATAGAGTTAACTGTCTTCCTAGTAGCTGGTACGGTGCTATGTTTTGAGTTCATTATGTGAAGAATGTTGATAACACTGATGTTTTCAGTTGTTGCTAAGTAGTGTTTAGTCTAAAGTCAAGGATGTTTCAGCTTCTCATGCCCAGCCAGCGAGAAAGCTGGAGGGGCACAAGAAGTTGGCACAGGACACAGCCAGGGCACCTGACCCAAACTGGCCAACAGGGTATTCCATACCATGTGACGCCACATCTAGTATAGGAACTGGGAGGAGTAGGGGCGGGGAATCACCGCTCAGGGACTAGCTGGGTGTTGATCAGTGGGTGGTGAGCAATTGCACTGCGCATCATTTGTACATTCCAATCCTTTCATTATTGCTGTTGTCATTTTATTAGTGTTATCATTATCATTATTAGTTTCTTCTTTTCTGTTCTATTAAACAGTTCTTATCTCAACCCGTGGGTTTTGCTTCTTTTTCCCGATTTTCTCCCCCATCCCACTGGGTGGGGGGGGGGATGTGAGTGAGCGGCTGCGTGGTGCTTAGTTGCTGGCTGGGGTTAAACCACGACATCTGTAAATGTTGAAAATTCTTCTATCTTACATGAGCCCTTCCATGTACCGACATCAGCCGGAAGTACAGATGAAAAGAAATCACTCTTCGGTTCCACAGCCTGGCCTCTGGAAAAGCTACATTGGCTCATTAATGCTCCAACCTGCCTTTCTTGGGCTTTGGACCTGGCTGTAGTCCCATGGCTGTGAGAGGGGAGCTTATGTTCACCACCTTCCTCTCTCTCACGGACCTAGATAAGGCAGATGGTGTTTTAGAAAGTTAGGGAGCCATGTTGCCAAAAACACTGGTGATGGGATCCCCCAAAACCTGCTGTGGTGTGAACTGCACCAGCCATTTCTACCATAGAGAGAGAGTAGCTGTGCCGCACCTCTTAGAGCTCACCGAGCTGAATTTGAAGGTGGGAATGGTCCAAATCTTGGTAGCTTTCTATCAGCATGTAAGTAAAAATTCTGTTTGTTACTAGCTGACTGGCTGTAACTAGCTGCTGCAGGCTTCTTTTGCATCTGAGCTTAACAGGTATTTAACAACCTAAGATTTAGGTAATGGTTTTGCTTACAGTGAAATACAGTTCTCCGTTAACCTGCAGGAGAACTTTCCATTCCTCTCTGAGGACAATTAAAGAAGTCATGTCAGTGAGAGTTTTTCTGTCATTCCAGTAAAATATGGGTCTCTTACCTCATTATCAGGCAGATGGGTCTATTCCTCCCATCTTTACACACTTTTAAAAAACTTAGAAACCTGTGAATTAATGGCCTGCCAGTATTAAAAAATGTGGAAAAAATTATCTAGTAGTGAATATCACACTGAAGGAATGGGCCGCACTGTCATCCAAACCTCACTCTTCTATTAAATGACATCTCTAATGATGTTTACGTTACATCATGTCACCTGTAGTGCTCTTCGGGCTACTCTTAGAGCATCTCAATACACACTAATTCAGAGTGTGTGATTCTTAACTCACCTGTGTCCAGTCTTTTTGGAAGCATTTCTAATGCATCCGCTCAGAGTTCTCCTCTCTGTTCTTGAAGTGTAGATGACTGCAGACAGCAGCAGGGATATCAGACCTCTGAATGTCTTCCCTGAGGAACAACTACTACCACCATATATATAAAGGGAATAGCTTTTAATAAGAGCTCATCATTGCATTTGTATTATTTATAGGTAGATCTGTGTCCTTAAGATCTATTTCTGGTTCTAGTTAATTAGTGTGTTGAAATCTAATAAAAGATTAAATGAAAGTGGTAATGACAATAATAGAACTTAGTAGGATAGCAGTTAAGGGTTTTATAAATATTTTTTTAATCATAATAAATTCTGAAATTGATACAGGGGTATTGTCAAAAATTTCTTAGAATAAGCAGGGCACCAACAGCATCAGAGTTTACATCAGTAGGTTTTTTTCAGCTACTCTACTTGATAGAAAATTACTTGTACAGAGTCCAAGATGGGGGCTCTTTGGACTATGCACTACTTACCCAGAATGAGATATTTTCTGTCTAAGAGTGTTTTTAACCCACACAGACAAAAAGAGGGAAAGGAGGGGGATTGGGGAGAGGAGGGATTGAGAACAGAGAAATCTGTAATATCATGTGTACGTTTGCAATGTTTCTAGTGCCTCAGTCGTGTGCAGTTTTTTTCTGTGATTGCCATTTATGAATAAGCAGTAAATCTACACATTTTCCTGCCTGGATTTGATATCTGTCAGGTAGGTAGTTACCTAAATGCTATCATTTGTGCTCTAAATACTATATTGAGAAGTGCCAGTAAACTAAATGCTGCAGATACAAACTGGAGGGCTGGCTCAGGTTCTCTTCAAACCTTCCCTCCACAGTACAATTTCCTTGCTTTTGGTGAAACATTAATGACGACAGCCTTAAGCCACAGACAGTAGGAGTTTGGTAGAAAGACTTAATGGTAGCACATGCCTACTTGCTTTACTGAAAACACACTGTAACACCCTAGTCTGATTAATGGATTGGGGGAAGTAGACAGACACACACTGTATTGGGTTTGCATGGCAAGGTTTTGGTAGCAGGGGAGCTACAGGGGTGGCTTCTGTGAGAAGCTGCTGGAAGCTTCCCCGACAGAGCCAATGTCAGCCAGCTCCAAGTTGGACCCATCGGTGGCCAAGGCCAAGCCTTTCAGTGACAGTGGTAGCACCTCTGGGAGAACAGATTTAAGAAGCGGGGAAAAAAACCTGTGCAATGGAAACTGCAGCTGGAGAGAGGAGTGAGAATATGTGAGAAACAACCCTGCAGACACCAAGGTCAGTGAAGAAGGAGGGGGAGGAGATGCTCCAGGCGCTGGAGCAGAGATTCCCCTGCAGCCTGTGGGGAAGACCATGGTGAGGCAGGCTGTCCCCCTGCAGCCCATGGAGGTCCACGGTGGAGCAGATATCCACCTGCAGCCCATGGAGGACCCCACACTGGAGCAGGTGGATGCCTGAAGGAGGCTGTGACCCCGTGGGAAGCCCACATTGGAGCAGGCTCCTGGCAGGACCTGCGGACCCGTGGAGAGAGGAGCCCATGCTGGAGCAGGTTTTCTGGCAGGACTTGTGACCCCGCAGGGGACCCATGCTGGAGCAGTCTGTGCCTGAGGGACTGCAGCCCACAAAAGGACCCACGCTGGAGCAGTTCATGAAGAAGTGTAGCCCCTGGGAAGGACTCACACTGGAGAAGTTTGTGAAGGACTGTCTCCCATGGGAGGGACCCCATGCTGGAGCAGGGGAAGAGTGAGGAGTCCTCCCCCTGAGGAGGAAGGAGCGGCTGAGACCATGTGTGACGAACTGACCCCAACCCCCCTCCCCTGTCAGCCTGTGCCACTGAGGGGGAGGAGGTAGAGAAAATGGGGAGTGGAGTTGAGCCTGGGAAGAAGGGAGGGGTGAGGGGAAGGTGTTTTAAGGTTTGGTTTTGTTTCTCATTCTACTCTGATTTGATTGGTAATAAATTACATTAATTTTCCCCAAGTCGAGTCTGTTTTGCCCGTGATGGTAATTGGTTGAGTGATCTCTCCCTGTCCTTATCTCGACCCACGAGCCTTTTGTTATATTTTCTCTCTCCTGTCCAGTTTAGGAGGGGAGTGATGGAGCAGCTTTGGTGGGCACCTGGCGTCCAGCCAGGGTCAAACTACCACACACACATAGTTAAGACTGTTGTATCTGAAGCTGGTATTGTCCAGGAAACAAACACAGCAGCACAGCAACCACTGCTATTTAACTACTCTACTACCAGTCTCTGAGCTATTTTAAAGCTAGCTCAGTCTTGCATACACTTCAGTCGACCAAGTTCTCAATGTAGCCTTGGAGACCCTTCACAGTGCCCCTCTGATTTCTCTTGGTCGTGCTTGCACTTTCTTGGGTTTTTTTTGTGGGGTGGTTTGTTGGGGGTTTTTTTTGGTAGCAAAGATTATTTGGAAAATTGCTGAGTTTTAAATGTAGTAAAATATAAGAAATTAATTTTACATCCTCTTCCTATCTGCAGAGTCTGAATTGTGTACTTAAAAGCATACATTTGCTTCTGAGCATAAGTTTGTATTGAACTTCTGGTGGGTTCTGACTCGTCAGCTGTGTTGCATGTAGCTGTGCTGGTTTCAGACAGAGCTCATGCCGAGCTTCCCTCTCCCAGAGAGGAGAGCTGCTGGTTACGTGTGCTGAGTGAGGCTGTACGTGTGCGGGTTGAAGGATTGGGACCTACTGAGGATTTTAACATGTGGATGCACGTTCTTGGTGCTTGTTAGTGATTTCTGTAGTTAAGACTTCTCAGTGGTAGATGTCTTCTAACGTGGTTTGAAGGAAGCATTATTGCAGACATCTTGCAGATATTTGCTGCCTTGATGTATTTGCTGTTAGTTCTTTCTCAAAGAGTTAGGACTGCTAAGTCTGTACCAGAGATAAAACCCAGGGCAGACTCCTATGATTGTTATGATAGCTGTTGTATGTTGTGCTTAGGATCAGTATTTCTTTGGTAAAATAAGTTTAATAAGCTGCAGGTGAAATATCAGTAGGTCAAATGTGTACAGCATGGCCTCGGTAGCCACTACACAGGTATGAGAGAATGTCTGACAAGAGACGGCCTGCTTCATGGTTTTAATATTTAACAGCTGTGGGCTAAATTATGAAATAATTAATATAAACTAGATCTTCAGCTTCTGTAAGTTGTCTTGGCTCAATTAGCTGCTGGTGAGTTACTCCAGCATTAGACAGTAGCTGAAGATGGGAAAAGATTGTACCTTCTGAGTATCTCTGCGACAGCTGGTACTTTCAGGGGGCGAAGGAAGCTCTGAGCAACAAGGACTTCGGGATTTGGCATGATACTTTGGCCAGTGCAGAATTTGTGGTTTTTCCTCCTAAGGAGCATTTCACACCCTTACACTGGATACCACGACTGTGTAATTGCTCTCTCCCCTTTTCAGATAGGCCATCCAGGGAGGTGCAGGGAGCTTCCCTGTGGTGGTGATGGCTAAACTCAAAAAAGCCCTTTTCTTTGGGAGGCGTTGGAAGCTGTGCTGGCTGCCAGGAGGAGGATAAAGCTAAAGGAAGACAACAGCAAAATTAGCATGTTTCCTTGCACTCAGGATAGGCAATATTTGGGAAAGCAGACAGCCCATATAGTGGTCAGGGTGGCACTGCCACAGGTTTCCTTACGTGTTATTAGGTTTCCTTACATGGAGGTTTGTTCACTAGTGAACAGCAGAAGGAAATAAAAATCTAGGTCAGGCAAGTCACTGTTAACCAGACATTCTTTTGCATCTATTAAGGTGCAGAGCATAGGTATAAACTTACCTGTTTATTTTGGCAGTTTAAACATTTTACAGAAGAAAACAGCAAGAGATAGCTGATTTTTCGTTAGCTGAACACATTTTGTCAGTCTCTCAGTCTTTGTTCCTTAAAAAACATGGGGGGAAAAAAACCCTTGCTAGAAAAACTATTTCAACTGAGTACATCAGATTGTGATCAGGAGGTGGGTTTTTTTTATACAGGAGAGTTTCAGCTTTATTTTGTTTCTTAACTTCATCCATATGTCAGATAACTATAAAAGAGGTTTTTATTCTTTAATTAGACCTTTATCAGAGGCAGTTCGATTGTGGCTATGCTCACCAAAATGATTTTTTGAAAAATTTCTGAACTTACTGAGAAAGAGAGAACTGCTTATGTCTGTTCACAACTGTAAACTTGTTGACTTTGCTAACTAAAATATCCATACTAGTACTTTGAGTCTGTAGAGGTAGTGACACTGTGAGGAGGTGAGGATGGTAAGACAAGGATTAAAGTGAGCTGCAGAAGCCTTACCCAGCAGTGATGCTCCAGCCCACTGAAGACAGGGCCACCACTATATTAAACACTTTTCCACCAGTTTCTTAAGACCTCCTGAGGCCAACCTTTCACCTTTGTGATTAATACTAACCTTGAAAGAATTTCTATTAAACATTGCAGTATGTTGTTGTCTAAATCACAAGTTCCAGAAAATGAAATTGAGTCGTACATTGTACAGCTACATTGTGTAGAAATGGGAGAATACTCCCTTGAATTAATCTGATGCAAGTGAGGGTGCTTTTTGGTAAAGGTTACTAAGCATCACATAGAGCCCAACTCTCATTTTGTATGCGCATTTATCTTCTGCTATCTCTCTAATTAATGCTTCTGTGCTGTGTTGGGCAAGAGGTGCAAGTACCTTTTGAAATGCTAATGCTCTGGTGGAATATCCTGGTTCTCTGTCAGCTCCGGAGAAGCTGCAGCAGAGGTCAGCAGCAAAAGTTTTAATAAAACTTCTGCCTCTCAGTGACTTACCAAATTTCAGCCATACAGAGACAACAGACTTCAAATGGCTGTCTGCTGCTACATGTCTTTTCTTGATTTTTTGCCGTGTGGGCTCACATTCCCACATTCCCTGAAAAGATTAAGTGATATGTTTTGTTCCTCTGTGTAGCCCAAGTGTTTTCAGGATCCTCAGTGCATTGTTTCTCTGCAAGATGTTATATACCTTATCAGTGTAAGGGCTCAAAACCTGCAGAAATTTTATTAATATATTTCAGGTACTCAAGCACATCTTCACCAAAAAAAGAAAAAAAAGGGCCAGAAGTTTGCTCACTTGCTGCTCTACAGGCAATTAGAGTCCAGGACAGAAGGACATTTTCATTAACCACATGGGAGTCAACTTTGCCTTTCAGTAGTTGTGTTGTCATCAGATATTCTGGTTTCCTCCTTAAGACTTCATGTCTTCTGAGTAGGTGTTTTTTAATAAATTTTTGTGTGGCAGTTCACCTTTTATGGCTGGTCTTCTTCCTTACAGGTAAGTGTCAAGATGTCTCTTTTCTGGCCATGAAACAGAAAATTAATCTATAAAATGATGTGTATGTGGAAATCAGAAAAGAAAATGCAGTCCAAAGAGGGGAAGCATAATTAAGACTTTTGAAAACCTGCAGATTTCTCCTTGCCTGCTTGGAACAGGTTGCTCAGTAAGGGGATAAATCTCTTGCACTTGTGAGTCATTGTGTAGAAAGGGCTCTAAAGGATTTCCGCTGCAAGCTACTTACTGCAGTTTCAAGCCCTGAAGAAGCAAAGGGCTTCTTCAAACTCAACCTCTCCTACATAGGTCATCTTCCCTGTTTTTGGAAGTACATAAACAGATGCTAAATTCAGGGGAGGTATTTAAGGTACTCAGGTGAGAATAAGTAAATTATGGAAGCAAGGAAATCCCAGTGAACGTCTTTTACATGTAGCTGCTTACTGTTTGATTGTGCTTGACTTTTAAGTATTCTTACTGGTGTGAAAGTTCACAGAAAGGACACGTAGACTTAAAATACTAGTAATCAAAACTGACTTTTAAAATTGTATAATGAGTTTTCAAGCCACACTGTAGGGGTTGTTAGTAACTATCTAATTAGGAAGAAAAAATATGTGTGGTTCTAGCTCTTCTGGGAAAGCAGAGAAATTGTTTTATCTTGTCTTGGAAAAGTTTGTTCTCCCTTGGAGCAGCAAAATCCAACTTTGGTGGCACTCCATGAAGGAGCCCTGAGCCTGCTCTGTTTTTTAGTGCTGCCTTTTTGAGACTAGTATCTAAATCTCAGTTTGTATAGTTTGTGACTGCTTCGATTTATGTATGCCAGGTTTTAGATCCCATCCCTTTGATTCCTCACATGCAGTCTGAAATGTTAATAATGAACAGTTTACCTTTCTGTAATGGCTAGTTTTCCTCAATTTATAGGGCAAATTCTGCCATCTGTTGCTTTGACATGAAAAGAGGGAAAACAGTTTTGGGTGTCTTGTCAGCCTCTGTCTTCTCAGTTAGTCATATACGCTCACCTGTTGGAGGGAGTCCTTGTTACATTGCTCATCTTCTGTCCCCTTTCCTCTGGCCTTGTGTCCTAGAAGACTGGAGTCTGGCACTTCTGGATGAGTACTTATGCTTCCCCAGCTTTCAAAATCGTGCTCGTAAGTGACTCCTGCTGAGGCACTGGTGCTTATTGTGCCACTGAATTAATATGCTGTCCTGAGCCATGCTGCCCTGTGCAAGGATGAAAACTCAGAGCTCGACCCCCTTTTTTTTTGTTCCTTTTGCCAAGGATCCAACAGCAAGACATGGTGCTTGAGCCTGTGAGATGCTGAGTTTCTTCTGAGGGGTCCTGAATAGTTTCAGCTTTAATTGGCTCTAAGGTGATGGCGACAACATTGCATTCATGTATCCTTTATTTTAAGCAACACATTAGTCTGTAAGTAATAAAAAAGAAGCCACAGGTACTTCGCAGCAGTCTCTGGGAGTTGCTTGTTCTGTGCACACTGGGCTTTTCCTGAAGTACTTGTACTTACCTGAATACAGGAGGGTGTTCAGCACCGTGGAGAACAAGTGAGCAGTTCTTAAATCTTGGAGCATGGCTTTATTTTGTACTGCATTGATTGTAACTGGAGAACAGTTTCAAATATTGACAATTAAAAAGAAAAATGCAACAGTCGTGGCTATCATTAACACTTTTCTTTGTCACTGAGGGATAAGGTTTCGAGGCAGGGCGTTAGCTGCTTGATTTCTGCTAATGATAATGGGAGTGAGTTGGCTGTCCTCTGCAGAAGATGTCCCCCTGATGTGTGCTTTGCATAGCAGTTTGAGCTGAGGGTAATATGTTCTCCAATTTATTTCAGATATTTTTTTATTATTTGCAAGGTGACACTGCATACCAGGCAAGCATAAATGAATGCATTATTGCCCTCATATCTTCACACACTTTTATCTTTTTCTTTAAATCATAGCGTTTGCAAATAAAATAACACTTTTATGCTCCTTAACACTAAGCTTTTTAAAAAGTAAGGAGAAAAGAGGCTGTTCTTCAAGGTTGCCAAATATTACCAAGTACTTTTAATCACAGAGCTACCTGACTAATCCACAGATTTGGTAACAGTCTGTGCAAAGAATTCTGGCAGGGTCACATGAACCTGTTATCTGTGTATGGCCTGATGTATGCATATGCTCACTTTCTTCGTTAAATTGGGGTCTGCAGTACTGTTGTTGTTTCTCCCCCTCCCCCTTTTTTTTTTTAAATCTTGTTAAATCTCATCTGGATTTATTATAATGTACAAAATGTTGTTTGGGAATTATGTTCTGTGTAAGCAATTGCATAATGAACATTAGGGTTTATTAAGGTCTTGAAGATGGCATGGGCAATTGGGGTATTTTTGTTGTTTCTGAATTCATACAGCAACTAGCACAACATCATTGTCAGTTCCACCCTGATACAAATATTATATAGTGATAAGGGAGGCTTTGTGGATTGAAATAACAGTGATGTGAACCATGGAGTCTGAAAAAGTAAGCTAGCTGACTTCAAGAGAGTCTTGATTGGGAAGTAGAGGGTGGAGGAAGTAAGGACTGTGTTTTAGCTGTTTTTTAAAGGCCTGATGATAGTAATAAGTTATGGAATCCTTAGTGTGATCTGTTCAAGATTAACCAAAAAAAAATGCTTTTTTATGGTCCATTTGCAGTTCATTAATTGTATTGGTATTGAGTGTTTGGCTCCTGAGGTTCAGTCCTGACCCTTACTTGTGGTAATCTTGCAGGTAGTACTGGGAAGGTATTTATAGATTGAACAGACATTAACTCTGAATAGATCTTGCAATCTGACATTTTTCCTTTCCCCAGGAACTCACCTCTGAACAGCTAGATGGGGCATCTAAGTATGCTGCTTTGAGACAAAATATATATGGCATATACTTGTGCTGTACCAGTCTCTGGGAGTTAAAAAGACACTTTGATCTTCACAGCAGTTAACAGTGTACTTTTGACAGATTTAAACAGACTTAACACCTTTCTGATGAGAACAGCCCTCACTCATCCTTCTAGTCAAGACCGAGTCAGGAGGGCAAGCTGAAAGTGCATCTTAATAGTTAGCAAACATAGATTTGGGGGCAATAATTTTTGTTTGTTGGGATTTTTTGTTAAACTGTGGTTTTAATAGTTATGAAGTAATGCTGGAGTGCTTTATCTTCTGTATTCCCAACTACTAGATGCTTATGAAAGTCAAAGCTGACTTTACCTCATAGTAAGTCTGCAGCATTTTATCTTCACTGTATTTTTTTCTACTGGGAAGTAGCCTGTGTGTGTCTTCTAGTCTGGGGTAAAAGGCAAGGGTTTAGAAATTTATTTTTGGTAGTGAAAAAAAAAGCATAGGGAACCGACTCTGCTCCCTCGAATGATACAGCTGTGACAGGTCCGGCTTGTCTGCGTGGTATTGTTTTCTGTGCCGTAACTGAAGGAAGCAAAGGGTACCGCGGATACTGCCTTTAAATGTTCGTGTCTCTGATGTTAACATTTGTTTAAAAAAGGTTAATTGGAGGCAATTGTGTGCTAAAGGAGCTACATCACAAGAAAAGTCAATAGTACTAGGAAACTAACTTTGAATTAATGATAGAACTGAACAGTTATGCCAGAGAATTTATTTAAGGAGGCAGCACAGTTTTTTATTATAAAGTGCTAAAGTGTGATGTGTTGGTAGTTGTTTTTTTTTTTTTCTTTTTCATAACTGTATAAAAAGGCATATTTACCAGTCCACACTGAATTCATAAAGTGAGTGAATAAAGAACCAAGTATTCCGATGTTTTAAATTTAACATGCTGTTCATTAGTGTTGAATACTTAAAAAAACCCTGCTTCTTGTATTAAGCTGTGTCCATTAGATGGGTTTCTTGAAGGCAAGAGGCACAGTTGTGCTTACTTAGCATGAGAACCTCAGAGTTTAAATAGCTTTTATTTATTTTGTAATCTGTGTCTGTGGTAAGAGTCAGTTACTGTTTTATGGTACTGGTGACTAAAATTTCATTAGTGTATCTTGAAACTATGGCAAACTTGCTAGAATCTCTTTTTTTTTCCTGCTCTCCAGCCCAGCATCCTGGGAGTTCATAAAACTGTTGAGTCAACATTCAGCCTTTATCCAATTTGGATAAATCCCCTAGCTGGGATCCATCTCAAAACATCTGAGAAATAGTGATGTTTTTCCTTGTTAAGCTAGCTAAAGCTTTAAAGGTTTCATATCGATACTCTGTGGGGTTTTTTTTAAAAGTTATATACACAAAACATAAGCAGTCTGCTATGGAGGTGCCTTCGGGTCCTTATCTGAAAGCAATTCTGGCCCCTCCTGACTCCATACTCATTTTGGGTATGACTCTAAAATACCCTCATGAGAACAAAAAAACAAAACAACAACAACAAAAAGCAACAACCTAAAGCCAAACAAACAAACAAAAAACCCTTAACCCCCAAAAAAAGGAAAGAGAATGAGAAAAGAAAAACTCTGGCTGGCCCAAAGCCTCTGAGGACTTTTTGTTGCTCAGTGCCTGGTGTTATGCTGCTTGACAGCTCTAGAAAAGACTGATCTCAAATGAATTTTATATTTTTGGTCCCATTAGGATTATGGAGTTGGCTCACTCCTGATAAATGTCAGTGTAAAGCAGCAGAGAATCAAGCCAGCTGAGCTGGTCATGACCTTGTATGCATAGTGATAATTAATAGCTAATGAGACTGGTAAAACATGGTTCTGAAATGCAGTAGACTGCATCATCTGGACTGTTTAGAAATTAAAATTTTTAATTGCACTTTGAAAAGGAATTAAAGACATCTTTTGCCATCATGGGCAAAAAGATAACCTCCTTCACTAAAGGATATGTGCCATATATGTCACTGAAATATGTCATCTTCAATGCAGTTATGCTACAGAGTAAGAATTATTCATGAATTTGAGGTCAGAAGGTAGGAAGGCGTGGGTTAGAATAATGTAATACCTGTTCTTAATCCATACTTCAAATAACGGCAGCTGTTTCAAATTTTCTGGAAGGGCCTTTCTTGTTACTTTTTTCTGACGTAATTTCTTCCACTCACATAGTAGTAAGCTTGATACATGATTCTCCAGAGCGTGTTCTCCTGGACTAGTCTGTACTCTGGAGTAAATACAAAACTACACCAGAGCAAACAAGTGAAAACCAATTATTACAAAATAATCTTAAGTTACTTTAGTATGAGGGTTTTTTCCATATTTGTCTCCCTCAACTATTTCCCTTTATATCAGCTAGTGCTAATCTTCTCTGAGGTTAGTCAGTCTAGGACAACTTTTCACACAATGACTCTGGTCATTTCTGGTGCTTCTAAAAGGGAAGGAGAAGAGAAGATGAAAGAATTCTTCTCTTCGTGTACATTAATGTGAGGCTTAGACTTTTTAAAAATTTGAAGTTCCCAGCCACAATTCCTTATTCTCTGTTAGTCACTTCTGGCTTTGTGGTGGCTACAAGTGAACTATTTAGAGAGGGTGTTTTAAAAATGGAGGTAGTGCTTCCTGGCAGAGGAGACATGTTCAGGCAGTGTAGCCAGGAGCCCTGGCAGAGCACTTGGGAGGTGCAACCGAGATTCTTGTTTCTTTTGCTTGTAAACATTCAGGCAGAACTTCAGCTAGCTTTTGTTATGGAAGTGGTTTTACTTTGGATGAGAGCAGAAGCTGTACAGGAGCGTTTGATTCTGAGAAGATACTTTTTTGCCAATCCTGCTCCCAGTTATGCCTCTTGAAGCAGTCAGGAGAAATGGTTGATTATTTAAAAGCATAGCAGTCTGTAGTTGCTGTAGAGAAAAAAATGACAAAGACACTTTTGGATTTATGTACCGCACTTCAGTAAGGTAAACAACCTTAAGACGTAAGCTTTTTCATCAGAGTGGATGTGTGTGTCATACCAAGTTGGCTTTCTGTCACAACTGGCTGTTGTTCTTCCTGTCCAGCCTGCTGGGTTGCTTCCATTTGGGGCCACCACTGGAACGCCTAGGGTGAGTTTACTTTTAATGGCTTTGTTTCAGTCAGGAAGAAATGAAAGGAAAATAACAAATTGAAAGAGAATACCTGTAGTTTTTTAGACTGCTTGTATTCAGTAAATATTTCATTGGGAAACTTGTGGAAAGGTAAAAAGGCAGCAATTTAAAATTTAAATTTTGAAAACGTGGTATCTTTTGTAAGTTGAAAAGGTCAGTCTCACAATGAAGGAGGAAGTCTAATTTTCTGTTTCGTTTTTGCTGGGTTTGAACTATACTGACTTGGGCATATGAAACAGAGCACTGAAGCATTTAAATTTCTTCTAGTTGGGTTCTGTGTCCTCGATAAAACCTGATGCAGAAAGGATTGCCCTTCCGCCCACCGCAAGTGTGGAAGCATCACTTTTGGAGAGGTTATTTTTAGAATATATCCTTTTATAACAGCCTCAGTAACAGCAGAGAGCAGTGAATTTGAAATGCCATAGTTGCACGTGAACTAAGTCACGACAATTGTACTTACCAGCTTCTGGTGAAGCAGCTTTCAGTTTTCAAAGAAAATGGTGGCCAGTGACCATGCGTCTCTTTTGAAATCTTTGAACAGAGCCAGAACATGAGATTTTTATAAGTTTTACTGATGTGGGGAGTTTGTAGACCCTGCAGCATTCTTCTAAAGTCACGTGGAAGAAAAATACATCCCAATATGCTTTGCCCAATTCCTCGTAACTCAGCTTGAGCTGTAAACTAATTTGCTGATGAGCTCTCATACCCCTCGTAAAGTATAATAACCTTGGAGGAGCTATGTATTTAATTTGTTATAAAACACTGACAGCACAGCTTTAATTTCAAAACTCAGTTCAGCCTTATCTGTTGAAACAATGGCAACCTTCACCTGTCTTCTTAGCTGCTGCTTAAAATTCCAGGAATTGTGCAAGATAGAAAGCTGTGTTTCGGGTGGGTGGGGGGTGGGGAGGTGTCCAAAAATATTATTAAACTGTTCTTGAAGCTTCATTATGAATTTGATAAGAATTTATACAGTAAATATTTTGAAGCATTCTGCAATTAAAAAATTACAAGCAAGTTGAGTTAAATATCACAACATGATTTCTATGTGCTTTGCAGCAGTATTGCTGTACAAACGATGCTTAGGATTTGAAATCAAATTCATACACATTTTGTACATCTAAGATATGACTTAAAAATCACTGAGCATTTGGCTTCCATATTTTGGGGGGAATATTTTAATAAACAAGGAGAAGAGCAGGAAAGAGATGACATCAGTAACAACTCAAACACAAATCTTTGGAACATTTGTGGCATACCAGCTGTCCAAGAAGCATCATCATCATCGTCTCCTTCTGACAAATCATATCCGCCAAAGCTTGATGTACAGCACTCAGATATGCTTTTTCAAATACTCTGCTGACTGAATGATACATTTGAAAGATATTTGAGAATTGTCTGTCTAGAACCATGCAGATACAAGTCTTGCCTTACTGACCCAGGGAGATGTATAAGCATCTAAGCAATGAGTAGCTCCCTTAGCAAAGAAGGGACACTAGATTTACCAGTTTCACAGTTCATCTGTTACCTTGTTTTGTATCACCTCGTATCAACTCTTAACATGCTTTTAACTAACTCCTATTCCCTTGAGAGATTAATGCTTGTACCCCTTAGCGCTCTTGAGAAAATAAATATTAAATGTAGTAAGATGGATTAATTTTTCATTTCACTGCTCATTGCTTTCCTTTCAGCTTCTTGCCTGATTACATCAGTGGTGATTTTGATTCCATTCAGCCTGAAGTCAAGAAGTACTACAAGGTCAAGGTAAATTAAATCTCTTTGATGAGTTTGTGTGTGTTAGAGCATTGTAGGATCCAACCCATTAGTGAGCCCCTTGGTCATTAAGTGATTCTGGCTCCATTGGTTTCTTTGAGGCTTCAGTTGTGAAGCACCTTACAAGCTCAGATGTTAAGCTCTGCGTGGCACTGTACTAATGCTTAAAGTAAACACAGGAGGTGCGGTACTGCCCGAGTCCTGCGTAGGGTGCAGTTTCATAGCACCAGCTCAGGAAATAGATTGTACGTTGCTGGAGATTATAGCAACTAGAAACTAGGATAAAACTTCCTGAAAAATCTGTGACTTCTTTTGCTTAGTGAGATACAGAGCAATAAGATGAATGTCCCGTGATTCCCACATGGCTGGCACCCACAGACTTTCTAGAGAGAGTTTCTCTGTGTGATTTTTGTGTGATACGACTTTACCTTTGTAGCAGGAAGCTGCAGATGGAGACATCTGTCTCTTTCATCACCCACTGAAGCATTGAATTACGCCCTGACTACTTCTACTTACACTAGTGGAGTGCCCTCTTTAATGGGTTTTTGGACAAATTCCTGCATACATTAATTTATTCCCAGTGTAGCCACCGTGTTTCCAGTGATCAATATAAATGTAAACTTGCATTTCTTGGGTCTCGGGCCTCAAAGTTCTGCCTTTAGCTGACTATTTGGTATTTAACACTTCACCTGCTTGCCTGTATAGGCTTTTGGACTGAGCACAGTGCTTTACCCTCACATCTTGGACAGCAGGTTTCTGCAAATTCAGAGTTTACCTCAGTGTGCCAGCTTACCTTTGCAGCAATCTGCACTTGCAAGAGCAATAAGTGTTTGGTCCTTGTGAGCTAGTGGACTTGGAGGTCTGTCATATGTCTGCTGCTAATTCAACATGTGAGGATGAAATTTGACTAAAATCTTCCCTGATGGTCTCGGCATCAAATGGTTAGAACAAAAGGTTTCAAACTGTGACGGGAGGGCTGGAGGAGTGTGTAGGACTAGGTTTTAGTCCCTCTCTGAGCACTGTGTGATTTTTTTTTTTTTTTTTGCCATGTTCTGCCTCATTGGTTAGAAGGAAGAAGTGTGTGATGGCTGTCTGTCTTGGGAGAACAGCTCAAGAAAATTGCTTGGGAATCTTTAGGTTACAGCTTGGGAAGTGAAAATAAAATAAAATAAAAAGCTTTGGATTAATGCTGTTCATTATAGACTGGAAATTCGTGATCTGTGAGTAAATGGGGAAATTGCAAAATGCAGTGCTCTATTTGGCATGGACATTGGTATTAATGCTTATACAAACTGCATGTTGGTCGGTAGGTAAGTCCTACCAAAGAATGCGGGTTAAGGATTGTTCAGCAGAGAGAGGGGAGATGAAAGAGGTAGGAGGGGGAAGAATACAGTAGGATATGGAAAGGGATAAGCTAAGCTAAACTGGTATTTCACTTTTTCAGAGGGATTACTTTTCTGGCCGTAGCATCCCTTTTGACAGCTCCATTGTAACTGACTGTTGATGTGCAGTTTACATCTTCTCTATGAACGTGTAGTGAACCATTCTGCTTCATACAGAGTTGATACAGCCATGCAAGTGCTGGGCTGATAGGCTGTAAAGGAAGGAGTATTTCATCAGGATTGTAAAGGTGTAATGAAGAGCAGAATCCTTGCCTGGTATCCTCATACATGACTGAGGAAAATGCAGTTTGACTTTAGAATTTTAAGTTTGGGTGTACATGGTAGGAAAAATAATTTTTTGCATTTTTAAATTAAACTTCTGTAGTCAGACAATTAGAATGGTAAATACAGGTGGGTATCTAAGGAGGTTCTGAGCAAAAAAATATAATAAAACACAGAATTTGGAGAGAGGTGTATGCTTCTTTTCTTGTAAAGTATCTTGTCCAGTAAAGCACCCTCTGTAGTCCAGGCAATTTCCAAAGTTGCTGTCTTTTGGAAATATATGTGTTGATGACCCAAAATACATTAGGCTGCTTAAAACAGTGTGTGAGAGAACTTCAGGTGAGTAGACCGGTGTAGTGCCATTGACTTCAGGGAAGTACAGCATCACGTTGTGAGTTAGGGTTGCTTCCCATGCTGTCCTTCCTCCCTCACCAAAGCACTCCCTCACCTGGATGCAGATTTCACCCAGAGACGGGGTAAGACTTTATCATTAGATAGTATTACTGTGTTGTTTCAAGCATTCTCTTTTATCAATTGTTGAGGATTATGAATGGGAAAACAGAAGAATTGTTGTAGCGAAGCTTAGACTGATGTGATGTGGTAGTTTTCTGTGAGCAAGTGGATGAGAATCCACAGAAGTCTCACCTGCTAACTGACTAATCAGTATTTCCCTGTACAAAGAAAAAGCCCTTTCCTGTGCTAGCTTTTGGTATTCATGGTCAATTACTTTGACATTGGCATGCTCCTACAGCCTTCCCCTTCCCCAGTCTTGGTTCCAAATACTCACCCTTGCTGGAATTGAAAGCCTGAACCATTCTTATCACACAGAATTACCTGAAAGCACATACATTTGTCATGCGATACTGCTCCAGTTTCATTTGCCCAGGTTAGTACCAACAATTTCATTAATTAGCTGGACTTCTCTGAAGTTGAGCATGCTACTTTCAGACAACTAAATATTTATTTTTCCTTTGAAATGTGTCTCTAGGTAAACTTTTTCAGGGTGTTAGGTCTTCATCACAAAATAACAAGAATATTCTGTCGGTATTCCTAATGTTTCTGCTCCTATTTACTGCCAAGCCACCTTTCCAGTTCCACAAGGCAGCGGACTGTCCTGCCTGAATTTTCCCCATCGCATGCACCTATCTTGAGCTGCTGCCATGCCAGGGTTAGTAATAACTTACACTGTAGCTATAGCTTTAGCTTCTTCCAAATTCACACTTTCTATGTAGAGTATTTTATACTGTAGTGCAGATTTTCATCTCTTGGTGCCCCTTGCTTTTTTCCTAGCATATATAGGTAATGCAACTTATTCCCACATATTACACAAAGGAAAGGTGACACTGTTTGAAGGCACTTACTTGGGATGAGTCAGGAGCTCTGCTGCCTTGCTGTAACATTACTTTGACCTGCAAGGAAATCGGGGTGTGGGGGGGGTGTATTCCTTTGTACATGTATCGCCAAGTAATTCATTATGGCCAGCAGAAAGGAGGAGCTATCACATGCATGGAGTGAATATGAAGGAAAGTGAAGCAAGCAGCAAGTGCTGAGAGGTATTCACCCTCTGCACTCCTATCTGCCTTTGCGTATAATGTACAGGGAAAAGTCGTGTCAACTTTTCTATCATCACTTAAGTTTGACTTCATTACTGTAGATGCAGCTGCCAGGTGAAGGGCAAGCGGTGCTGAAGGAGCTGGAGGTTCCTTTGGTATTTCAATTGCAATGATTTAATTTATACCAGGAATTAGAGTGATTTTTTTTTTTCCTTTGTGAAGCGGAAGGTAAGTTTCTCTGTGTTTTTTATAAACGTGCTTTGTAGTTCTGTTAAGTATTACATTTGCAACAGAGTACCAGTGACCTCTTTTTTTTTCTTTTTTTCTCTTTTTTTCTTTTTTTTTTATAAAAGCTACCTATATTGACAGAAATTAATACATCATGACTTCTGTCATCTATGTGAAGATAGCATGCCACTGGTTAAGAGGAGTTACTTTTTCAACAGTAAAGCTTATGGACATTAATTGTTGAGTTATAAAACATACTCATGTGCAAGTGTTTGTGTCAAAGACAGCCTAGCATAGTGCTGAGTAAGAATGGGGAATATTGAACTCGGTGTGCGAAACTAATTATGGCTCTGTGAAGTGTTGTCTACAAGCGGTTGTACCATCATCACAAAACAATGTCAGACCTGACTCCTCCATCACAGAAGCTTCATGCCAGGATGTAGCTAGTAGACTCAGAAGGTTTTCTACCTCATTTAAATGATGATAGCAAGAGCAGATATATGCCACTACAGGAAATGTGACATACAGATTGCTGAAGCTGAAGGGTTTTACTGGAAGGGGTATCTTTGAGCCAATTTCTCTGGTGTTTTCAGTTGAGCAAGGATAACATGGCAAGTGTTTCCATTTTCCCTTAAGGAGGATTAACGTCATTGTGTCGGGGAACCTTATTTAAATAAAGTTCATAAACGTGAAGCAAATAAATCCATTTTATTGCTGTTACATGCGGCATGCCATAGTGAAGAGATCTAAAGGCAAAAATGCTGGGTTTTTGCAGTTGTGTTGGAAAGTAATCATGTAATGGACTTATGAGTGGGATGTGTAAGTGATGGGTTAGGTGTGCTATGCTTTTGGGAGAGAATAAGTAAGCATGCATCATAGGTTATTTAGCTTTACTTTTTATTTTCTGCACTCTTGGTTTTGCCCCATTGGCTTGTCAAGTAGGTATTTGTAGTCTTTTATTCTTTATTTTACAAAATTACTGATGATTTCCCCATTTCTTAAAGAGTTAAATAACGTTAAAACAGGATAAAACTGCACCACAACTGGAAACGGAATATCATGTTTAAATTTCCCTTTTAAAATCACATAGCACTATAAATGAAGGATAAAGAATAACAATTCAATATTCTTTATTCTGTATATCTTCTGTCATTGTTAAAACAGATATTGAGAAGAGGTTTTGTACTTTCATGATAAATATGCATGTTCATATGACCCCATAATAGATGCACTGTCAATCTTTCTCTGTATAGTCTGATGTGCATTGGAAATGACACTGCACAAAGCAGGGGGGACCTGTGCTATTTCTGTTATTGCGGTTTCATCTGTTTCTCGCTTTAGCTGAATGTTTCTATTATTGAAACCTTTTAAACATTACTTTGAAGTTAAAGGAGCTATGTGCATTGTTATGCCTCAAACAAGGCTCAGTTTCTGAAGTTTGGAGACCAAAGACATTACCTAAAATTATACCAAATCTGTACTTACACCTAGAAGCAGAAGGTTGAATCCATTACCCTTTGAAATCCAGATTATGCTATTTTTAAAAATCCAGTTTGGCTTTTCTACTAAGCAAATTTCATGTGCTTTAAAAGAGTTCTGTAGACTTGGTAGGCTCTGCTTCAGATCTGTAATTAAATGCTGTGAACTTATTTACAAGTCCACTGTTTTCCTATTCCCTTTTCTTTTTAAGCCCCATAGAGCTGCTTATTTTTGCAGGCAGTTCTGCAGCTGTAGCACTTTCCCTTTCCTTTTCCTATTACATTTCCAGGGTTTAATGGTTATAGGGGCTGTAGAAATGCTTAATAGCTATGGTGTGGGTATTGTCTTTTTGTTCTATGAAGATGCACCTATAATTAGATTTACAAAATGTATTTGTAGCAGTGAAATAGTGCTTGTACATCTCTCTAACTTCTACACTTTCTTGCTGAACTGCATGTTTTAGTGTCATATTCCGTGCTTGCTTTCTGAGGCCAAAATTTTTAATTTTCGAAAATCACAATGTTAATTGATTTTCCTCAGTTATATTATTATAATTTAAATGCATACAAAATCATTGAGTTTTTCTATGACTTTTAATTTACCTTTTAGCCTTAAATGTTAGTATTTTTTCTAAAACTAATTTTTAATACAGGATGGCACTTTAAATATTAAGAAGTTTGACTCATTTAAGCATTCTTGTTAGACTGAACAGTTTTCTAAGAAAAACACCATTCATTTAAGGGCCTAATTCCTTTGTGAGAGGTTTTAAGATGTCAGAAGGAGCTGTAACAGTTGTGCGGGTGGATCTGAAACAATTTAGTCTTGCTGTTGAACAGGCTACTCCTACTTGACAATCACCACTTAAGCTTTCAAGCAATCCCTTGTTTTATGTGTCCTGCTGAAGACATCTCTGACAGCTATAAAAAGTGCTCTGCCTACCTCAGTTCAGTTTCTGATGTGTTGAGGGTGCCCAGTGCTGCCTGGAGTTATAACCAATTTATAAGTTGTAATTTTTTCATCAAGTTAAAATTATTTATAGGGCTGGGATGGTCCTGTTATTAATAGTTCAAACTGTATATGATTGTATATGCAATTCAGGATTTTGGACTGGAAGCTTTCTGTATGTCTTAGTCATGTAATTATTCAACAGGAGCTTTCATAAAATGATTCCATTCTTGAATAGTATGTCAGAGGTCTTGTCAAGATCGTGTTTCCAGGTCAGTTGTGTATGTGATTTGGGTGATGTGGATTTCTTATTCATGCCAAACAAAAGTAATATCATAATGTTCCAGAAATGTCATAAATTTGTAAAGGATACTGTGCTCGGTGGCACTTTTGTGAAGGTGAACATGACAGACAGTCACACTAGGTCAGACCAGAGGTTCATTCAGCCAGTGTCTGGTCTCAGCTGGGCCGGTACAGAATACCTTTGAAAGCATATGTATCCACAGTGATGCTTCTTTGATACCCTTTTTCATCTCCCACTAATATATGGCTTAAAGATTTCCTAAGTCAGAGGTGGTATCTTTGTGTTTAATCACTTCATAGGTTGATTTAATTTTTCCCAGAATTAGTCTACATACTTTTTTTCAAACTATGTAGATGAGACTGCAAGTATCCACAAAAAACCTTGGCAATAAGTTCCCCACTATAAGTGTTTACAGTGGAGAAAATCTGCCTTTTGGATGTTATTTTGGTTTTGAGCTTGACTTTTGGTAGTCACATTTGATTCTCCTGAATTTTTATATTGTGATAAAGAGTGCATGAACATACTTTAACCACCTTTTCACTCCTGTTCTGATTGTATTAGTATGTTTGTGCCTAGCATTCCTGTAGGTACGTAGGGGTGTGTGTGTGCACAGCTGAAAAATGGAATGTTGCATATGCCATGAAACTTCTGGCCTAAAATTATGTACAGCCTGTATAGATGCTTTGTGTCCTGCTGAGTTAATATATGTATAATGGCTAGGACGTCCTGTTGAAAAGAGTCTTCTGTAAAGTGAAAGATTTCGGGACTCTGGGCTTGCACAGTCCTGTTCTTATGTGCTGGTGAAAAACAAAACCAAGAAAAATCTCTGTCGAGTTCTTAATATCGCTCTTTATGCTTTTACCAAGGTAGCAGTTTCCAGAAAACAATGTATCTGTCTAAATGCAGATGAGATTTGTGAAGAAAAAACAAACAAAAAACCACTCCACCACCCCCCCAAACCAACCCAACAAAACCCCCGTATTCAGTTATACAGCCCTGCATCTTTTTAAGTAATGGGTGTTCTTTGCGTTATCTCCTGGAGTTGCACATCACTCTTTTTGAACCTGAAGAAACAGCTAAGTCCTACTTGTGTTGTAAGATCAATATAATATCATTGAGATTCAGCAAGTTCGAGGTCATTGAGAGTCACTGTGTACGTTTATTGGGACCTGAGTCAGGCCCTAATTTATCTAGTAGGATAGAGAATGCAATTTGACCAAGTTCTCATTCCTTTAAAAAAGTGCTACTCTATTTTCCTTTGCAGTATTTTGCTGCTTGTTATGTAGCTTTGGGAGACAGTATATAGAAATTAAGAGATCAAACTTTTATTAGAGGTGGTTTGTCTTTCTTTTGCTTAGGTTCGGAATGACAGTTTGCAGGTTACGAGTTGTTTTCTTTCTTCTCACAAGTGCCTTAGCTGAAGCTGAACTGCCTGACAGTAGAATATGCAAGAAAACAGTGCACCATATAACAAAAATGATGCTGGTGGTATTTTAGTCTTGCATCCAATTTCAGTTTAATATTACGTTGCAGTATGAGATTTATTTCTCCCTTTCATTGGTTATGGCCTGAGGAGGGGAAAGGGTAGAATCTATATTGCAATAGACATTTGAGTTACTTCCAAGAGTTTTAAAAAATTTAATCTGGTGTTAATCTCTGAAAGAAGTCATTACTCTGGTCTGTCAGCCTGTGATGGAGAAAATAACAGAAAAGTTTAAAAAATAGAAATGTATTGAATTAACTTCATTTCCAGTGCAAGGAACAAAAAAGGTGTTTTAAACAATGACAGTTTAATCTGGAGAAGGAAATTGAACTGAGTTATTTTGTGATTAAACCTCTTCACACAAGAGAGACAGCTTCAACATGGTACTAGTGGTTGAAGACTCAGATGGTAGGTCTTTTTAGATGTAAGTGGGATTTACACATCCATCTTTTCTTTTTACAGAATTTAAGAGAAAACTGTTCCTGGAGCACAAGGCTCAGTGCCCATGCCTATGGACTGCTAATTAGAACAGTTTCCGATGAAGCTGCAGAACCCACAACCTCGCAGCTCATCAAATGTTGCTGCAAACTCAGCAAAGTTCAGCCCAAATGTGCTGTGGGATTCGTAAGCTTCATTCGGTTGTGGGGGAGCCCATTAGCTAGCCAAAGCACAACTATGGCCAACAACAGGAACACAAACCTGATCATTAACCTAGAAAAAGATCCCCAAAATCCTGATGCTACAATTTTTAAGTATTTTAAGCAGCAGCTTGGCAGCCTCTGCAAATGATTCTATCGTGCATCTTGTCAAAAGAGCAGGCAGCTCTCACTTCAGACGCAGAGTGAAAAGATGCAGTCTGTTGCTCATTTCAAAGTAGGACTGCTTGCTGGTGGGCTGGAGAGGCAGAAGAATACTTCTGACATGCTTTCAGGGACCTGTAGCAGGCATTTTGGTGAGTGCGTTCCCTTGCTTTAAAAGGAGCATGTGGACTACTCAGGATCATTCTCCCTAACCTCCAAACTCCAGAGGCACATTCACCAAGGCCACCATATACTTTGCTGCTTCATCTTTGACGCAACTATGAACTTAAAAAGACACAATAATTGGGATACATGATCCAGGGCTACCACGTCTTTACTTACCATAATGTTGCCTTGATGGTGTTTACACTTCACTTACAGCAATACAATTACAAAACATCAGGATGACAATCCAGTTGCAAGAAGGTTAGATTTGGTCTGAGTTCATGCAGATTAATGAGTGCTTTACAAGCCTCCAAATAGAAAAGAAGGAGAAAATTATGTGTGGTGTTCAGGTAGGAAAGTTAAATGCTTTTGTAGCTTGTCAGTGAAAGGATGAGCTAAAGCTGCCAAATTTGAACTTGCCTGTATTAATTAACCTAATCACAGAAGTGTAAGGTTATTTGGAGTTTTGATATGAACCAAAACAGAGGTGGAGTCCAACGGGAAAATTCAAGTGCAGCTTCTGGAGCACAGACGGTTATTTTTCCTTACTGAATTTTGATTTGGTCAAAAACATGCAAAATATAAGGTTTGTTTTTATAGCTGCACTCAGAAATAGTGCAAGATGATGATAAAAGTTGCATTCACATATAGCAGGAGGAAATTTAACTTAATATGTAATTTTTGAAAAAGACCATTAGTGACAGAGAAATACCATTACTGGGGGGCAGAGGGGAATGAAAGAACTCAAGTTCTGGTAGCTGTAACTACAGCCAGGTGGGGAAAGCTCTGCAAATTGGAGTATATCTCATACTTGCCTTTCTTGGTGCCTTCTCCTTTTATTTTTCTATCCTGTATTTCCTGACTCTGATATTCTTTTGGGCTCCTGCTGTTTTCACTGTCATCAGTAAGCATTTGAAGCTCTGTTTTTCTGTTTCAATTCTGCTGTTTTCCATGGAGCGCTCAGTAGAGCCCAGCAAAGAGGGGTTGGATGAAGGTTTGATAAGCTGACTGTGCAGGAAGCTTGGCCGAAATCCAGTGAGTCTCAGGACTGTGAGTTAGTTTGTGTTCTGGTGTGCTGTTGGATTCCTTCATTTGAAGAAACTGTGATGGTCTTTGATTAAAAAATAATAAAAGTTCCTTAAGTCAAATAGATTTGGAGGTATAATTAGAAAGGGAAACAGTCCCCTATGTCATGAAATGAGTTAAGAGAGAAAAATGAGATGTCAGGGGAGAGAAAAATGAGGAATGGAAACTGAGAAAAAGACAGAGATTTTTAGAAAAAGGTAAGCATTTTAAGAGAAAAATAAAGGTAACATCAGCAGAGGGTAGGAAAGAGAAATGGATAGAAATGGAAAAATTTCCCTGACACATCAGCAAATTAGTTCTGCTGTCATTTTTTGCAGCTGTGAAGAAGTGAGTGTGATAAGCACACATGCATGGAAACCGTATTTTTTCTAATCTAAAAGTAAGATTTTCAGTTTATTAGGAATGAGTTCAGAGTTGTTGTTTTGGGGGCTTTTTTACTGTTTTCAAATGCTTTTGTCTGAAGTTAAAATAGGAGCACCTATGTTTATTCCATCCTTGACCAAGCTTTGGTGGGAGTTTCATCAGGTGAAGAACAGAAAAACATACAAGGAGTTTAAAACATAAATAACTGCAATGGAAGTTGGAATGTATTTACAGTAAATTCACAGGTGTTAAGACTATTTTGTCCAAATTCTGCAGCAGCTGCTGGTGTAATATATAATGTATCTAAGCAACTGTTAATCCAATTGAAACAAATAATTTAGTAAGTATTTACTTTGCACTTCATTGATAATAACCCTTCAAGTAAGGAACCGGCAATTTACCATAAATTGCTAGTTAACATTACCAGATTTTCATTTAATTGATAAAAATGTAGCCTTCAAGAGGAGTCTTCTTTTGAGAGCTGAAAAGACCTTCCTCCTTTTAAGCTCAGCAGCGGGAGAACACCTTTAGAGAAAAGAGTAGGGATTAAACATGGGATGAAATCGCTTATTGTGACCCAGTTGCATTTTTTTCTTGCATTTAAAAGCCAGAGTCTTTTGACATTTCAATATGCAGGTAAAGTCTTCCATTTGTTTTGTTCACCATCTACTGTTTCAACATATAGTGAAATATAGCCGCTATACTTTAGTGGTTTAGATACTTCATATTTTAATCACTATTGAAATGGTGTTTGTAAGAAGAAGTCAAAATTGGAGACCTGCCTATAGAGGCATCTCACGGTTTGCAACAGATTAATAGTTGTGCTGGTTATGACTGTCCCGGCTGGGACTCCCCTACTTCTAGCACTGGGTTTGTACTAAGCAATTTGCTGTGGACAGAGGGAAGGAATAATGCCTTGTAATGGTCTCTGTGGTTCTATCCCCTTTCCCTGCATCCACTGGTGACTTATTTGCATCCTGCCTTAAAAATACTTCCGAGAGGTTAAACGTCAGCCTTTGCCTAGACAATTCAGCAGGATAATAGTGCTCACACGGGGAGGCTGGATCCATTCTGTCTTCAAATCAAACATGGGTGTATGTCTTGGGACTTTAAGATACATTTCCTAGTGGAAATTTTAAGAGGGACAGTAGTGGAGCACGTTCAGGCATCAGAACATGCTCTGTATCCTGTATTTATCGCAGGCTTTTGGAGCAAATAAATGTACTCATTAATACCTAACGTACCTGCAGAGGTGTGTTTCTGATCTGTCATCAACAGTTGCTTACACAGCTCAATCGGGGGGAAGGTCTCTAGAGTGATTCAAAAAAATCTTTTCTTCAGTAAGGTTATGTTCTCAATATCTTGAGCTCATCCCAGACTGGAAGTGGGACATATGCTGGGAGGAAACTGGCAATATCACAGTTCAACTCCCATTTTATTCTCCTACTGATGGGATAAAACGGGAGGGAGGGTGGAGGGGGGTCTGAAACTCCTTGAAGTATTTTTCCATGTTAAAAACTCCATTACTATTCCAAAAGAGCTCTGCACCCACTGGACCCTGAGCAAGTGTAGTTTGGTCTGCAGGGCAGGGTGTCGTGAGGGATTTTTTTTTTTTTGTCAGCAACAATGGAATCAACTCACATATGCTCCAGCAGTTGTTAAAATATGTTTGGCTTCGTCTTGAAGAGCAGAGTGGAGAAGTTTTCAAATTTTTTTTTGTTATTTGTTGAGTGTTTGGGCAAGCCAATTCCTCCTCACCCCAGGCAGTTATGGATTCAAGCACGTATCCTGCCTTTAATTACCGAGTTTAAACTGTTCTACATGCTTCAGTCCTTGTGCCACCCTCAGTGTACTGCCTTGGTTGTGGTTTGCAGCCCCGGGCTGCTGGTAGCGAGCAGCTGCCACAGAGCCGTTCCCACAGTCTGGGAAGAGGTAGAAACAGTCCAGCCAGGGGAGACAGCCCTCCCCTCCAGTTTTACCATTTCATGGATTTTCATGTGGTCTGAATGAATGTGTTCTCAGCAATGCAAATAGCTGGATGTGGCCAGAGTCGGTTTCTTTCTGCTTTGCTCCCTTTCTGTAGAAGAGCACCCTACTAGCTGTGAGCCTTCTGAAGTTCAGTGCCTTAAATTAAGTACGAGTCAGATCTGTGCCTTAAATGTAAAACAAGCTTCTTGCTTCACTGGAAAGTCTTTCTGAACACTTCTTCATCAAAAATAACTGGTTTGTTCCAATTGACTGGAGTCTGTGATAAAGCATTGATTGTAGTCTGTGGCACCAGGCTTCCCAAGCGTAATGCCGTGCAGTAGGTCTGCAGGAGGCACGGCCAGCCGGTGTCCTGGTGTGAAGTGCTGTTCCCATCGCAGTCGATGGCATTTCTGCTGATTGCAACAGGATGTTCAGGATGGGTCCTCCCCAAAGCAACCATCTGCAGAGAGAAGCCCAAAAGCCATGATAATAGCTCAGTTCATCTCTTAGAGTTAATAAAGGGAAGTAACCAATGAATTTGCAAACTTTTCAGCTTATTTAAGACTATGGCAAATGGTGAGGCTTTCAGGATTTTGAACAGGGCCATCTTATTAGAGGAAACAGAGATTACATGGCATTGAGAGTGAAAGTCAGTGATTCTTCTGTGATTGTGCCCTCCTGTACAGAACACAGGACAGCCCTGTGTAATGTTTTTTTGTGTTAATGCGATGCCTAAATGCTTCACAGACCTGGAGTGCAAGTTGATGTCTAGGTACAGAAATAAAGTGATATGGGAAAGAGAATAATTACATTTGACGTTTTTTTGACAAGTTCTTCTTGAACTTGGTTCTATATAGTGTGAAAAATGTAGGTGTGGGTTGACAGCTTATAGATGCTGTGGAATAGCTCAGAATTCCCTGTAGCAGGAGGAGAGTGGTAGAGCAGGAGGGAGGCACCAATGTACAATGAGTGGTTAGATGGGGGAAGGAAACAGTAAAAAAAGTTTAAAGTTCCTTAGGGAGCAGTATTTATCACTTATGTGATGTGCCTTTTGTGGCAAACTCAAGATGCTTTGAAGGGTTAGGGTAAATCTGAGATGGTTTGATAAATACTGGAAAATTTTGTAAAGATGAACTGTCCCTAAATCATCTTACTAGTGTTCACACTGTCTCTCCTTTAGTTAAATTCACTTTCAAAGAAGTTGCACAGAAGGTAATATAAGGGACAATGCCTTCCTAGCCTGTTATCTGTCAATAGATCATTTATTTCTTCCCATCACAAGCCATCCCACTCTACTATCTTTTTTTTCCTCCCTACTTCCAATGATTCACTAGTTTAAAATGATTGCACCTAAGACTTTCTTGCTGAGTTTTGTCTGAATTACGAACGAAGAGCATTATAGTTGGACCCAAAAATCTGAATTAAAACATGATGGGCAAACCAGGCTTTGAAACTGCATCTTCAAAAATGCATTAATTAAATGTATTTGAGTAATAATGAGTTGTACAGTACACGGACATGCTTTCTAAATGGCCACCTGTCCTTGAAAGTGATACTGATGAGACTTTGCAATCACAGTCATTTCAACCTCAAATTATGTGTCTGAGTGCAGGGAGCCCATATTTGGTCTTTGATGATTCAGTGGACGGGCATTTAGGATGTAGATACCTAGGACTGCAGGCAGCAAGTGTGATGAGACAGGAGGTCTCTTCCAGTTACTGTGTTGACAGATAATTCAGTTTTTGAAGTCTGCTTGTTGGGCACTTCTGTGAGTATCTGCTTTAGAAACATATAGTGTCCTTTACATACCTTTCAGCAGTTAGTAAGTATTGAGCAGCTACCTTTTGTATTACTATCACAAATTTAAAACAAACAAAACTGATTTGAAATATAAAACCACAGAATTTGTATTTCACTAAATTCATACATTTCTCTTGAAAAGTAGACCTAATTAAAATGAAAATGTGGCACTTTGTTAATAAATTCCTCAGTTCAGTTTAAAATAATTCAAAGTAAATAAAGAACATTTTTTTTAAATATGAACTGCTGTTTAAGGGGAACTGGCCACATTACTAGCTGAGCATTTGGAGCTAGAGTAAGCTAAAGAAGCTTTTGATAGGGGTTTACTGTAGAGTCAGAGATTTTTTTTTATTATTGTTATTTTACTGTAGTCATTTGACTTCAGTTCAATGCTTAGGTTTGAAAAAAGCAGAATGGTTTATTTTCTCTTTCAGCGTATGAATAAAAATGAGGTATGAGATGATGAGAAGTACTATTCATAAAGTGTGGAAGGGCTTGGTGATGAGAAATGATCAGTATTATCTCTAGCTACTGAGTTCAACCATGTGTGTCCAGTAAATCAGTTCACTTTTAAATGCAAAATGTGGTTAGATAAGCTTATTTATGTCTCCATAGCATATAAGATTGCTTTATTTAGTAGAGGATAAAGACACAACTGGGGGTTAGAGTGTGGAACAGAGGGAAGTACGATTTAATGTGGATTGGAGCGGTAGTTGGACAACATACTTAGCCCAGCTAGAAAATTGGATAAGGTCAGCGAAGAGTAACTGAAATGCTTTGTTGACTGATGTACAAGAACCTCGGCAGGAAGACAGAAGAACTAAAACAATTGTTATTGGTATGCAAATAGATTTTTACAGCTTTACTGGAAATATGGCAAAGTAGCAGGCAAGGCTGGAATAGAAATACTACAAGCCATGCACTGATCAGGGATAGTAGGAGTAAAATTAAAGGTTAATGTGAAATAACTTTGTATGTTTATGATGAAAGTGCGAACAAAACCAGCTTATTTGGGCTCACATTTTTGGACATGAGGGGAAAAAAATGCTATTTAAATGGTAAACCCCAGGTATACCTGACTGGTGGATGGCAGTTCATTTTTTAGCATACAGTCTCTGAAAAAATAAGAAGTTATGGTATTTTCAGTGTAGTTCTGGTAGACAGTAAAACATTTTCTGGTAGATTTGAGGGCCAAAAATAACTTTGGGTATAATGATCAGAAGTTGACTTGTGAACTGTGGAGATGAACAGAAAGTCTATGAGGTCTGTGCTCTACTTCAGTTTTGGGGTTTTTTTATAAATCTTATGTAATTGTATTTCAAAAGGGGAAAGCCTTCAGAAATCGAGAACAGAAAGTCTTAGAAAACTTCTGCCTGGAACTGGTTTGTAAACAAAAGGTGAAAGATACACAAGAAAGACTTCAAATATAACCATGCGAACTCAGAAAGGAAATAAAGAGTAAGTGTGAAGCATGCGAGAGGAGGAAGGCAGGGGGAGGAAAGAGGGCTGTTCAGCAAAAAATACTGTTTTGAAGGTCAAATGGTGCAAGTGAGTTAGAGCTCTCTTCTGTGAGCTCCACGTGTAGTAATGGGTGCTTTATTTACCTAGAAAATGCAGAAAGGTGGAGTGATCAAACTGAGCCATGAGGACAGCATAGTTACTGAAGATCAACATCTTACTACACTCCATGGCAAAACGATACCTGTCTTAAGTTTTTGGGAAAGAGGACAGTAGAAGTTGGGGAAAAGCACACTGGGTAATGGGAAGGAGCACATGGAAGTGAAAATCACTGTTGTTATGAGAAGGTGACAGCTACACACTGGATGACAAGCCTGCTAACCCTCCTGTTAGGATCCTAGTTTGGACATAAAAGCAGGGTCAGGAGACTCAATTTCCAAATATCACAGCTCAGGCTCACAGTCACATGTGCAGGAGAAGATACAGTCTTAATGACACTGCAGATGGGCGTACTCCCTTTGCAATATGGCAGCAGCAGGAGCAAAGATGATCCCCTGATGAAGGAAGGATTCACAGCCAGCAGTAGGATCTCTTTTAGTACCAGGGTAGAAGGTTTTGATGCCAGCCCTGAACACCATGTACAACTCCAGTAAGCCATCTCCAAAAACATGAACCTGAGCCTGAAGCAGGTTCAAAAAATGCCTGCTAAAGTGGGGGGGCTCAAGAGCCTGTTTTATGAGAGAAGGCTAAAAGAGTTTGTCTTGTTTAGCCTAATGAAATTAAAGTAAAATAAACATATAAAGGGGCTAAACACGAGGGTGGGAGAAGATAAAAAATAATATTGATTTAAGATCCATTCAAATAAAATCAAGCTTCAAATCAGAAGTGTGCTGTTATCCATTGGAGGAATGAGCCTTCCAGGAGACTGTAGTTGGAGAAGCAGCCTAAGTGATTTTAAAATGGATGCTAGAAAGTTTATGAGAAGTGTTTCATGACTTGTTTCCTGTGGCAGCACTGGATTGAATTTGATGAGACAGGACAATCCTACCTGTCCTAGATTTTAATGAAAATCTTTTATTGCTTTTAAAAATGTGAAATGGTGATTGTGTGCATTTTAATTGGATTCCAATTTCCATCTGAAAGCAGCTTGATTTAAAAAAAAAGGAAAAACACCCAAAACTAATCATGTGGTGAATGAAAGGCATCATTCACCATTTTCTAGAAAAATAAAAAGATGTATAAAATTAATAATCTGACTAAAAGCATGTTGAGACAGAGATGTCTGGGAGGGTGTGTCATATCATTTAAGAATAACAGCAAAACTGTTTTCTTTCTGGATTGAGCTGATTGTGACGACCTACTGAGAAAGAGCCTTTCTTTTAGAAGATAAATTTTTGTTTTGTTTTTTTGGATCATCAGTTTAGATGCTTCTGTGACCTTGGTGAAACCAACCTGACTCTAAAGAATAGAATCCAGGGATATAGTTTTCAAGTTGTAATTCTAATCATTAAACATAAACAGTGCAGG
Organism: Aquila chrysaetos chrysaetos; assembly: GCF_900496995.4. NCBI lineage: Eukaryota > Metazoa > Chordata > Aves > Accipitriformes > Accipitridae > Aquila > Aquila chrysaetos. The sequence goes on from NC_044006.1 coordinate 27,412,602, forward strand.
TGATTGTTTTGTTTGTTTGTTCTTTAAACCTGTTTAATCTGCAATAATAAATAGTCTAGAAGCAAAACTGGATTTTATAATCATTGGGTTATTTTTCTTCTGCATGTTTTTAATAGCCAGTTTAATATGACCTGATGTGATTTGCATCTGTTGTGGAGAGAGCGTGTATTTCATTTTAATGACTTTATTGGTTAATTTGACAATTGATAGATTAAATCTTGTTAAATAATGTAGGATGAGAATGGGCCTACTTTGGGTGTTGATACCAACATTCCTTTTTCAGTATTGGAAAATTAAGTTGATTATTGCCACGAATACTGTTCCAGGATTTTTCCCCCCAAATCTGACAGACCTCCTGGTGATTTCTAAAGAATACAGCAAAAGCTAGAATTAATAGAGCAAAAGCATATGTCCTAAATTTTTACATCAACATCTATCTGATTCATAGATTCAGATCTTAGGCATTGTTTTTTAAATATTTAGTAAACTAACAATGTTAAAGTGTGTGCATTTTTTTTTAATCAGTTGACCTGCATTTTTCTAACTAGTGGTATGTGCGTTGTAAGGCATAACACTGGATTTTTCATGGAAAACAAGACTCTTCATACTTGCAGAGCTGAAGTTCACTTTTCACTTAACTAAATTTACTAATCCAGGTGAGTGACTACTACAGTGAATGTGTGCTTTTCAGTAGAACTTCAAACCTTTGTGCCTTTGAACTACAAAAAGTGCAAACAAAATTTTCAGATCAAATCTCCTGTTTGACCTCCAGACAAACCAGCCACCATGTTTCATGCAAATTTTAGGTAAGAAATTCAGACAATCCATCATACAGGACAGCCTACAGATACATTAATCTGATTAGTCTGTATGAGTATCCTGAAAGAATTGTACTCAAAATTAAGTGGAGATGCATCTTTGTTGTAGACAGATGCAGATTTTTTTGTCCTTCTATATCAAGCAACTTCCACATCAAATGTCCAGTTTGTGGTTATGGAGTGGGTTACAGGCTTGTAGTTGTGATTGATATTTGATTGCTATTTATTATTTGTGTTACCCTTTTGACAGGTACTGTAGAAATACAGTGCAAAAAGAGGGAGTGGATTTTCCTCAGCTAAGACAGGACATGGTTACAGCATCACAGGGAGGATAAGAGAGACAATGAAAGAAATCTTGATTTGTTGGTTTTGTTCTGTTTGGGTTTTTTTAATTTCTGCCCAAATATAATGTTTCCTTGCCATGCTGGTTCCAGAACCAATTGTCTGTCTGACGTTTCTGGTTGCACTACAGGCTGTCAAGCTTAGCGCTTCTGGCTGAATTCCCCCAAAGCCACTAGTAAAGTTCCTTGTCTTTTCTTCTTTCTCCTCTTGTTCCCAGCCTCCCCTGCCAGCACGGACTTTGTTTCCAACTTTGAGGCCAACTTGATTAGGTGTCCCCTGGGATGTCTTTATCCTGATTAACCCAAGTGTGTCTGCAGCATGACCTATGGTGCTCCCGAGCCTGAGAACATGATGCAAAGGTGTCTGCAGCAATTCTGCACAGAGCTGGCATGGAGGAAGCACTGCTTGTGCACTTGGGTTTCACTTGTTGTGTGCTTATAGGTCATAGGCTGGGATCATCAATACAGGAAAGCCCTTAACAACTACCTGAGAAATACACAGAATGTTTAGAATTCAAAGGACTTCCAGAGCATTGCCATGCCCTTGACAATTGGTTACTATGTGTAATTATAGCATAACGTAATTTTTCCACTAGTTGTCTTTATCATTCTGCAGTATGGGAAGTAATAAAGTCTGCTGTGATTCGTTTTTCAGCCAAAAAAGCCATCTCTGTAAGCATACTACTGAGCAAGAAAAGCTACTGTTGTGGTACAATCAAATAAACAGTGTTTATTCTCCCTGCCCCCCTGCCTCCCTAGAGTTTTACTAACATCTTAAAAGCAGGTGCTTGATTTGATCCTGTCAGTGCTATTTTGCATCTCTATACAGAAGAAGGGTGGCCCAAGATCAGGAACGGAGGAAGGGATGATGTTAGTTTAGGGATACATTACAAGAAATGGGATAATACAGATTATCACTAGCAATTTCAGTTTATCAGGGTTGCTTTGCAAGGGACTTTTGTCCAACATTGCTAGGCCAATTTATTAACTCATTGATCCACGCCCATGTATTTCTGAATACTTTGTTTTTCTTGTCCCTTTTGCTTTATTGATTTCACTGTACATCCCTGCACTTAATCTAGAACTCAAATGTATGATGGTTTTGTTATCATTTGTGATGTCACGGTACCTGTGAGCCCCATATGTTTAGGTTGTTTTCTTCCCTGCCTCTCCCTCTGTCCCCCACTCTGTTTTGAAAAGAGCAATTCCAGAGGGGGGCTGTGCTCCCCATTTAGGTGAAGGCTCTGTTTTCCCTCCAACACAAGATGCCTTGTCAGGGCTTTTCAAAGACTGGTCAAGGACTCTTGCCCTCCCTGTATTGCTTCTGCAGGTTGTGGGCTTGCGTCATTCAGTACTTCTTGAGAGTCGATTCACGCATTCATCTCCTTTCACAATCATGAGGAAGAACTGAGTAAAGGAGATCCTCGGGTTAGGTAGGGTATATACATCTGTATGTGTTCTTCCCTTTCCCCCTCCTTGTACTGTGACGTACAGGTTCAATACTGTACTAATCAGCATCTGGGTCAGCCTACTACATCCAGTTGTTTCTCCTGATAATGTCAAGCCAGAGGCTGGAGACATCTTCCAAGTGTTAAAAACATGGGCTTGTCTCAGAGCTGACTGGGACGATGGGTGGCTCTCTTGCCGTTGGTGACAGAGCAAGCTGGCGATGGGAACCCCAGTTACCCTGGCTGCTTGTCAGGCCAGGAGGGACCGACGTGGGGAGCTCAGAAATGCGGCTGGAAGGACACCATTCAGCTGCAAGCCGGGGCAGAGTATAGCTTTCATTGCAGTGTTGTTTTGTTTTGCTTTGGGATGTGGTTGTCCTACAAAGGGGCTGGCTTTTGCCATGGCTTGGCTGGAGGGCTGAGGTACTGACACACTGGATCCTGTCTGAAGCAGCTTTTTGACCAAAAGGTTTAGACAGAGAGACTAAGTTATGAAGAACAGGAATGGGTCACTAGTGAATAGGGAAGGGCCACCGTTGGGAGCAATGGGTTGCTACTTCCCTCACAATTTGCATTTATACACTGTCTTTATTTCTGCTTCTGAGCTAGAAATCTAGGAAGGTGGTTAGTGAGTTGAAACATGGGAAATCAAATACTTGAGTATTTGGAATGGCAGAGGAAAAAGCGAGGGCTGGGTGGTGCAACAGGAATATCCTCTCAGATCATGAACTTCTGTTTGAGTCACTGGAGATTTTCAAGGTGATGGGGGGTTCCTTATTAAATAATTATAGGTGCACTGCTTTTATAGAAAACAAAATTGAATAAGAGAAGCAGGCAGCGCATCAGCCTTCTCAGCGATGGGCTGTTTACAATAGAGTGGTTGGCAGTGCTTGCAGGACTCCCATTGAGATGAATGTGGTATGTAAAATTACATATCTGAGGGCAGTGATTCATTATTTACTCAAAGCATATGAGATACTGTGAAAAATTAAATGGAAGATGAACATAGAATGATGCAAATCTCAGTAGCAAATCCGGCTGTAGTGTTTGGGACTCTCTTAACTGCCTTCACACTTCCATAGGTATGTCCTCTGCTTTGCCAGCCATAGGACAGTCTGTGCAGCAATGTCTTCTGGCATATGTTTCTATTGTCTGCTTATTTCCACCCAAATTCTTTATTTATATACATTGTTTCTAATCTTCCACGTCTTCAGAAAGAAGCAGCTGAATCCCTTGAAGTATAGTTGTTTGGTCCTCAGGTCTAAGAGGGTCTTTCGAGGATTGTGAAAGTCTCCTGTCCCCCAGACTAGAATCTTTGCAGTGTTGGCCTAACAGCAGCGACAGAACATGACCGGAATTACGGTGGCCGCTTTGCAATGATCTGTAGATAAAGCAACTGTGCTTTGTCAGCTCAAAAAAATTGGAGAAAATGGTATATTTTCCTGAAGCAAAGGGAGATCTTGCTTTTAGTTAATCCAGCTCAGCAGGAGGAGGAAGCTTGGTTCAATGCTGCATCACGCAAAGTTGGCCGAGTTCTGGTTGCAGACAGTGGTGACGATGGAAGGTGCTGAAGCTATGGCACAAGATAATTTGTATACATTTCAAGATGAGTTACAGAGTGCTAGAAGTTAAGAGAAGATGCAGCTTGAAGTTGAACTTTACATGATGCAAGTGAAAGAAAACCCTCACCCCTGTTTCTTACCTCAATTTAATTTTTGCAGAGAAGCTTTTCTGAGAGTACAAAACAAGAAGTTTGGGGGATGGCAGCTCTATGCAACTACATCAAACATCCTAATGTTGAATAATAACAGCAATCTGTCATACAAACATATCAAAATAATTGGCTGTGCTTCATTGGTAATGTTGATCAGACTGCATGGCAGTACCTTCTGTCACCAAAATGATTTACAGTAAGTGTGCAGATGTTATTTACAGTGCCCTACTAATTCTTCTTGAATGAGGGACTGTATTTCTTCTTTCACATGGTAATCTTAGCTCCTTTTAAAGTGAGCTCTCCTCACTCTCCACTTCCACTTATTTGGAACAAATAAGTAGTTAATTAAAATGTCTGGTGCTATAGCACTGATTGAAGTTCCATATTAGCAAAATTTTGGCTGAGCTTGGTAGGAATGAAGGGAAATGCTCCTACTCTCAGAAGAGGTGTGTTACGGTCTTTCACAAAACTTACTGAACACAAAGTTTTTCCTTAATGGTATATTCTTACCTAAGTCTGCGGTAGTTCTTTTCTACTTCCATTCTAACAATCTAGCCAAATCCTTTACTTGCTAAATAATAATTTGTATGAAATGACCACAGTGTTTTTAGGGTTTTTTCCTAGTTAATCCATTAAAAACAATTTTACATTGCAATAGACTGCATTCGGGTACCAGTTTTAGTGTTAGACTGTCACATTCAAAAAACTACCTGATTGAAAGCTGCGGTTTCAAATTTCATTTGCATTACATGCACAAAAAAGTTGGAAAGAGTTAAAGTGTCTGGGGAATAAAAGTACTGACTTCACATAAAATATCTTGAAGTGTAACAGTGGTTCTTCAGGTTTACGTGAAGAAAGTATTAAATAACTGTCTTCTTTCACTTAGTAATAATATAATTTGAGTGGAAAAACAGTTATTGCTTTAAATCTGCTGCAAAACCATTTCCACTGTGGGTCTCCAATGTGATTCATTCAAATGAAAAAATAAGCGAGTTGCATACTTCCTCTGTTGTGGTATTTTTATTTTTACTCGATACAGCATGTAATTCTAGCGTGTTTAGTGTTTGAATTTCCAAAGGAAGCAAAAGCTTCTATGATGGCTAAAATGGGGATGCAGAATAGATGACGATTGCTACTTTCTATGCTAACTTATTTTTTTCTGTAAAAATCAAGGTGAAGAAATTAAGTATTTAAAGAATTTTAATATAGGAAAAACACAGATGTTCATGCATGGCTATGTCTTCAAAAATTGTGGAGGAGAGGTAGACATTTGCCTTAAGCACTTGTTTATCCTATTAGGATTATGGCTACGTTAGTTGCCTGTATCATGATGGTTCTTGTTGCTATATAGACTACCTCTTGAATGCTTATTCACTTATTTTCCCAGTGCATGCTAGAAGTATTAATTCATTGCACACTTGCAGGACTGAGATGAAGAGAGACCAGAACTTGCAGGACTGAGATGGAGAGAGGCCAAAATCAAAGCCTAACACCCACAGAAGCTAGGAACCATTTAGTCCCTGAACATGACTGTGGGGCTGTGCACTGATGGCTTGCCCAGATCATGAAGGTTCCCATGGCAGCATCAGTGGCTGAACCTTTAGTTGATGAACGTTGTCTCCGTGCCTTGATCGCAAGACAATTTCTTTCTGATTCTTTTGCATGTGGATTATAAAACTGAAGACTGGCAAAGAGATGACTAATCTGCAATGAATAGTAAAAGTAGGGCATTGTCTCCAGATGCCATGGGTGGACAACTAGTAATTAGGCAGACATGGAATGAAAGGTGTAGGGGGGGTTTTTGCTTGTTTAAGGGAAAACTGTTAAGTGTCTGAATGTACTGGAATCTGTTGACGTTTAGAATATGATCTGCAGCTTGAAAAGTAAAGCCTTTCAACACAAATAATTTTTGTGGTCCAATTCAGGCACAGGACTGCCATCCCATTATGTAAGGAAAAGCAGAATGAGTTCCTGCAAAAAGGAGAGCAGCTCTAATGCCTTCTGTCAGTAGAGAAAGGCTGCTTTGTATATACCACAAATTTTGCTTGTCCATGGGCTTTACTTTTATGTTTTCTCTCTCTGGATGCTAGGGATTTTGAAACATGAGTTTAAAGAAAGATTGGGAAAGAGAGAGTGTTACTGGGCATTGCATGGACTAGGAATATGTACTTATGTAACTCCTACATGCAAAGGGGGATATGGCTGCATGAAAGAGACTTTGGTAAATATCAGGAGAAACACCTAGCAGGATCTGTTGTGGTGTGGTACAGTTTTCTGCTGGAAAGAAGCAAAACCTCCAAGGCCTGAAAAATCTTTCAATTAAGCTGAACACAACACTTGAGAGTGTACTTGAGAAAAACTTTCTCTTTAGAAAGATGGACAGGATGACTGAAAAGGTTAGTTTAATCTCCGTGTTTTATCATCCAATTAGTGTATTAACTGCCTTCTCACAGCAAATCCAGCCCTGGAAAACATTTAGAAAGTGTTTTCTTTGCAAATGTCCTCATACCTTCAGAAATGTCTGACAAATCTTTAACAGAATGGGTTAAAGGGCAGTCACTAAGGTTCATTGTTGCTTAAAACTGTTTTGCAGGGAGAGGCTTTTGACTGGTAGAGTAAGGTCTGGCATTGATTTGCTCATAGGGCTGTTATGTGCCTGCTCAGTGCAGACATAATCTGCCTAGCTGTGAATTAGGTCGTCGGGAAACCTACCTAGCTATGAACTAGCTAGTTGGCCTCCCAAGAGCAGTGGCAGTATTTAGATCTGTTTGGACTGTAAAACCCACCAGAGAAGACAGAGGCTTTCAGGTAGAGCCTAGGCTGAGCTTTGTTGCCCACTAAAGCTTGGTTAGGTCCACTCTGGTTTGCAATCACAGCATTGACTCTACGATAGAGGCATAACTGTTGTCTGCAAACCCAGCTGGAAAAGAGCCAAATATTCTGAAAAGTTCAGAATTTGGGGAGTATGTATCTGCACATCTTGCTATCTCCACGTGGATCCACTTCAGAATTACAGCTCAGGCAAGGCTCAGTCAAAATAATCAATATGTGTGGAAGACTTGCATGAGCTAAAAAAAAATTTAAAAATATGCACATATAGCCCTACTGAGCTTCTGATGTCTCTTCTCACAGCTTTTTGAAGCTGTAAGCTTTTTTTAGATCTCTGATCAAAATGCACAAGCAGGTCTTTATATCTTTTTTTCTTTTCCATCTAATAGCAGTAGTTTAAAATAGAAAATGGGTAGAATGAAGGAAAGCAGAAAAGGAGAAGCTTCCAGATGTGATTATGTGTTAGAATAGGGCGTTATGGAAATTTTATATTGTGCCTTACTGTCCTAAGTATTGGTATCAGTGAATGTTAGGTCAGGTTCACACAGCAATCAAGTTAGCCTGTATAACTGATGGGAAGCTCAAAGCACAGCGGGATACTCCTGAGCCGTATGCTTTGTCTAGGCAGCAGTCAACAGTCAACGAAATGGCTTGTCTTGCATCCTTGCATGTTCCAGATACTGTTAGGCCAGTCTGCCCTCGAGTATGCACCAAGCTCCTTTTGACACTTGCACACTTCATATTTTAGTGCAATATGTAACTCTGCTTTTTTGCTGCATTCAGTTCCTGCAAACCAGTTACAGCTCTTAGCACAAATGGCTGTGGCTTGCATTTTGAATTACGAATGTGCCCTGTTTCATTGCTTTTTGTCAACAACAGGTGCATGAGGCCAAATTCTGCTCTCGGTGATGTTGGAGAAGATCATGGGATCTGATCTTTCACATAGATGTCTGTTCAGGGTAATTCACTTAAGGCATACACTACAGCATTAATAGATATCAGACTGGGACCCCTGCTTACTGGAGATGGACATATATCCCTTAAAATACAAGCTATCCAGTGGACTGTGATTGATCACAGCTCACAGGACAGTTAGTGGAGTGGATTCTGAACAGACCCTGTTGGAACAAGAAGATTACTGTACAGTGCATTTTGTAATGTCTGTATGTATTACACTGTGTTAGCTTACCTTGCCAGGGACCATAGATATCCGTAAGGAGAGCTAGAAGTGACACTGGTAGACTTCAGAAATCACTGTCGCTATATGAAGCAAAGGAGTATCCTCCTAGGAGAGACCAAATGTATACCAGTGCAAAATTTCTTATTGCAAAGCTCTGTATTGCTTGCAGAGTCATTGCTGTTAGTTGGCTACGCATTATTTATTTTGTTTGATGTAATGTTTGTCACCTGTTCAAAGCTTGAAGCATTTAACATGTGCAATGGAAATATTTTCAGTACAGTAACCTGGATATTCTGATATCTAATTGAACAGTCCCCTGAGTGGTTGTTTATATATCATGTAGAAAAGCAGGAGGGGGAGAAGGATGTACAGCCCAATCGCAAGGTGTTCTCTGTTTCTAAACCTGCAACCTCTGCCTATTGAAAAAGCAGGCCTTGAAGTATACCTGGAAGATAAAACTGGTTTCCAGCTTACCAAGCAATCAAGTGCTCTCAGACCTAAACAATGGATGTTTGTTCAGCAACCTCACATTTCAATTCAGAGTAATTGAAGCCCTCCACAAATCAAAAATGCAGCAACTGTGTGAATATGATGTGTGACCTTTTATTATTCAAGAATCTACCTCAGTTATGCGGAAATATAGTAAATATCCTGAATTTCACTTGGAAATGTGTTCGTACTCAGTGGAACACTTGCCAGTGATGAAGTCAGAACTGCTCTGCTGGGCAGTGGTTTAATTCTCCTGAGCTTTCCCTTATGTCTGTCAAAATGTCAGCATGTCAATTACTTGTGTTCATTGCTCCCAGATGGTTTGGTGATCTGTGATGGAAAAGAATTGTGAAGCTGGTTGGTGGTTGTTGCTGCTGTTGTTGTTATTGTTGTTGTTAATAATAATAATAATAATAATAATAATAATAATAATACTTTCAGTGCTGTTAGCTTTGCAGTATCACTTGTTGAAATACAGAACAATTTAATTTAATTTTCTTTTGAATTTGGGAAATCTGTTTCCATTGGTCTACATGACGATTAGGCATTTGCAAAATCTAGTCAGTCTTTATAATTCTTGGACCCATAAAGTGCAGTGCAGTACACAACACTATAGTTAAATAAATAGCAATGCACCCTTTGACTCTGGCACCCTTTAAAAAGTTGGTACTTCTGACATGAGAATGTGTTGAAGCATGGGATAGGAACTTTCCTCCAATTACTTCCCAAAAGCAACATCTCTTTTATGTGTTAATCTTCTGCCTGTAGTTAACATGGAGTATGTATGGTTAACAACAAATATTAACTTCACTCTGCATTACTGTTTCCGGTATCCTATAAATATACAAGCAGGATGTAGACCTGGTGTAGCAGTGCTGGGAGATACCCAGTTTTCAGCAATGCAAACCTGCTGCCTTTCTCAGGCACCAGCACATACTGGAAATATTATATAATCCTCCTGTCCCAGATGATCTGCCTAGAGAAAGCAAAGGAAACATCCATAAATTTGAAGTGGCCATTCCCTTCATAGAGAAGGAGAAATATGACTGGAAAGAAAGTTGCAAAACTGAAGGAGGAAGAGGGACCAGGCATATCATTTAAAATGCTGAACACAGAAGCTGACCTGAATTGGTCTAAGGATACATATAGTCTAGTATTCTCCTTTTGATTTATATGAAATTATTCTGAAACTATGGGGTATTCTAGACAATGAATAAACTCCCCCTACATAAAGTTTCTTCTATTCCTTGTGACATACAGCTCTTACGCTGAGGCTGAGAGGTTTTAGAAACTGTCAGACAGAACAATAACAAGGAAAAAAAAAAAGAGTATTATCTAGTCACATCAAACTAAAGGCAGCCAGCTGTTCTTAAGAAAACTAACAGCCAGTGGGAGGTAATCAGTGACTTTCCTGAAGGATCAGTCTTGGGACTAAACTTGCTATTTTCATTAATACCCCAATACCAAAAAGAAAAATGAGGTACTGAATTGTACTGATAGCGCAAATCTTGGAGTTTTATCCACAATAGGAGGATATTTCTCTTTTCAGTTTGCTGTCTTTAGGTAATCAAAATCTTCGAATACCTTTGTGCTCATCTTGTACATTAGACAGAGTTGTGTAAGAAAGTACCTTTTTTTGTGAGCATAGTACACATTTGGGGCCTGGTCTCAATTAATTCTGTCCAGTGATTGATACCTGAGATGCAGCTCCACTTTCACAGTCCAAATTCTTTTCAGATCAATTACATATCTCTGAAACTAAGGACGTACTGGTAGATACTAGCTAAGGAACAAGAATTCTCTCACATAAAGCCTGTCTGAATGCAAGAGAGAGAGAGAGACTAGCTGTACTGGTCATATATATTTAAATAAGCTTACTGATTAGAAATGCCTTGCAGGGAATTTTATACCATCCAGATTAACGTCTCTTTTGCTATTTTCTACGTGTTTTTCGCAGTCACAGTGCTCTTGGGTCCCTAGGTTGCTGGCAAAGGTTCATATTAAGATAGTGTTTAGGATGGCTAAAATTTCCCAGCCCAAATCCTTGAAAACACCCCAGTATAAGCCTTGCTGTTTTCTCCTTGTTTTTCTTACCTTGAGATGAATCTTAAGAATTGGCAATCAGTCTGGAAACTGAAGTTGATTCAAATACAGTGTCTGCTTATTAACTTCAGTTGTCTAGCGTGTCCGTCATCCTATGTGATAAAAAGCAAAAGCTGTTATCCTGAAGCCCTTTTAATGTAAAAAAAAAAACCAAAACAAAACAAAACAAAAACTGAAACAAAACCCTCTTTTGTTACTGTGCATAAAGTGTTGTGGGATTTGAAATTCAGATAGCCTCTCTCATTCCCTCCCACCTGATAAAAGCTACCTCAAATGGTTGAATTGCAAGGAATACTGCATGCCCTATTTCTTGAGCTTTGTGGGTCATAGGATATGTGGTTGGGGCAGCTTTTCTGTTTCCTGCTTGATTTCAGGAGAGTGCTTGACTCTTATTTGCATTGTCATTGGTGCAAGTGCCAAAGATAGTATTAGTTTTAATATGTGTTTAAGTGTAGTTAGAGCATTTTAGAAATTATACAGTTCAAAGTGCATCCAGGTCAGCAAAAAAGACTCTCATTGACATGACTGGGCAGTGACTCGTGCTGTCTACAATCAGTGGCATGTGCTTCCCTTCTGTCAGAGACTGGTGGTATTCCAGCACTCTGATTTCCCTTATACGAGCTACCTCGTATCTTCATATATAAATGCACACAGAGTAGCAATTCCTGTTTCCAGGTTACCGTCCAAGAAAAGCAAGGTACCGTAATCACTCCTATCAGTAGGTTAGGATCCAAAGGGCCTAATCAGCTTAGTAGACAAAAGCTTTTCACAGTACTGATTACAGAGGGAGCCTGACCATCAGTTAAAACTCCTCTCTCTGAACCTTTGTTTTTCAGAGAAGGAAGGGCACATAAGGGAAATTTCAGAGAAGATCCAAAAATAGCAGGTGGCTGTCACTGCTGTGCTGTGCTCAGTTTTAATCATCAGCTTGGAGAAATAACGTCTGGGTTGCACAGGGATGTACAAATGTACGTCTATTGTTTAAATGCCAGAAATGGTATGGAGAGATACGGGTTGTATATATGAGACTGCAGCTCCTGACAGACCTTTCTACCTCAGTTTTCTCACGCAAAGCTCTTACCTTTCCACTTGGTTATTTAAAAGTTTTAAAAGACATTAGTGGTCTTCTGGTAAAGGTGTTGCAATGACATATATTTTATTGCACTTTTTGACCTGTGGGTGAGTATTTAAGATGTTTGCTTTCATTCATCAAACTTAATAAAATGAGAAGAATTTGCACCAGTACAGATAAATACTGGGAATTTATCCAGCAAATGGAATGTTAACTGTGCTGTTTGGGTTTTGTTTGTTTCTTTTAAATTTGTGAGTGTTTTTTCCTTGGGTTTGGTTTCTTAGATTTAGAAACATATGGTTTCCTGCTTTTCAGTTTGTTATAGGTGGCAAAGAAGGCATGTTGGCTTTCTATAGTATTGGTCAAATACCAACCAAACAGACTCGTATTTTGTTCATTTTAAGTAATTGCCATGATTTCATGAACAATAGACTTTTCTTTTGAAAGGGGGCAACGTAATTAATGCAGAAGAACGCTTTCATTGCTGCTATCTCAACTTCAAATATATTGTATAAAAAAGCCATCCTCCACCAGAAGCCACATGCTGCCTCATTAAAAACAAAACCAGCAAACATTTTATTTACTTTGAAAAAGACTCTATCAAAATAGAAATAGGGGAAGGGAGGAGAGACTGCAGCTGTTGCAGTCAAAGTTTCAACTACAGAGGTCGTCTTTTTTTTTTAACACTTGTCAAATTTGACAAGTTCATGTAGCTTTTGGTTTGCGCAGGTGTGCATATGTTTACATATATTTACTGGTTTTGTTTCATGCCACCAGATAGTATGCCACCAGTTTAATTGTTTAATGAATCAAGTGGTGTTATATAAGGTTAGAAGTGATGGTCAAAACCGAACATTCTTGGTTTGTTTTTCACTAATAGGGCTTTCACTTGAGTGTGGATTTCAGTTATTTGGCTTCCAGTGCATATGCTCCAACGTGATTAATAAATTCTTTTAGTTAATCTGAATGGCAGCACCACTTAATGTGCAATTGGACGAGTCAAAACATCATCCACCCCAGAACTGAGGGCCAAGCAATCTGTACAGTATTAGCTTTGCGCTGATGCCAAGCAGTCAGCCAAATTTGAGTCCAAAAACTGAAAGAAAATGCATTTCGCTTAATTATGTATTTTTGGCTATTTAAATATCCAAAATCATTTCACCAATTACACATATTTGTTTTGTTCTCTACTACAAAAATCAAAAGGCAATTCATGCAATTAAGCTGATCAAAAGAGAAGCTGTTCCAATACTTGTTTTTCAACAGTATTTGAAACTCCCAAAAGAAATCAGTGAACTTAACTGCTTTGCTTTCCATACTTGCATCCTACTCCCAAAATGCAAAAGGATTCAATTCACTAATTTTCTGCCAGTTTGTAATTCATAGACATATAACAGCTCTGTGGTTTTGGTGCCATCTTACTACATCAGTCTCTAGTAACTTACAGCCTGTAGGAAATCTATGCAGCTTTTAAGCCTATCAGTAGCTCAAGCTAGATATTCTTGTTCTGTCTTTCTCCAATCCTGTCTCTTTAAATGTTTTCAGAAACCTCATGTGACATTCTAGCCTGCTCCATCTTTATCCCATGCCAGACTTGATTTCCACTCTGAGAGAGTTGGTTTGGATCATCTGTGAAATACTGGGCCAACAATAAAGATGACCACTGTCTGGGTGACTGCCATCTCTGCAAGAAATGTTTCCCAAACTAGGGGTTTTTTTATTTCCGATACTGATTGAATGCTCTGCTCTCACAACACCACCTTCCTACTATAGGCAAGGTGGTAGAACATAATGTCTGTCATCTGTTAAACTTGTTTTATTATGCATCAACATGTTTATCTTCTTTGCTAGGCCTGGTCCAAGACCCACAGTGAGACCTTGTGGTCCCTTTCTATTCATTGTCTAGAGCAGCACTTTCCTTGGATCCGTGTATGCTTTTTCCTACAGTTGTTTATCAGTATCAAATGCATTGAGTCCAATTCAGAGTGTAAATACTTGTTTGCCTATTTGGGTATGAAAATGTTTGGGGGTTGAAAACATTCAAGTGACTGCAGCTAGTATATGAAGAACGTGGAGGTTTGGGGTTATTCTTTGAGTGGGCAAAAGTGGAAGAGGATACCAGAGGGGCGAAATGACCGAAATTCCCTGGGCCAGAAATTTACATTAAAAAGAAGAGAGAACTAGGAACCCTCTACCTCCTTGCTGCTAATTGACCTCTTCAGGCTCTTTGAGGTGGAAATATTGCATGCCAATATAGTGCAAGTAAGGAAAATGTATGTTAGGGAAGTCTAGAGCACATGATGCATGAGAAAAGGCTGAGGGAAACTGGTTTGTTCAGCGTCCAGAAGAAAAGGTGAATGGGAGATCATATTGCTGTCTTCAACTTCCTAATGGGAGGGCAGAGAAGAGACAGAACCAGACTCTTCTTTAAGGTAAGCAGGGGTAGGAAAAGAAGCAACAACCACAATTTGCAATACAGGAGATCCCAGTTTGACACTGGGAAAGAAAATTTCACACAAGAGTGGTCAAGCACTGGAAGAGGTTGCCCAGAGAAGTTGTGGAGTCTTCATCCTGGGAGATACTCAACCTAGACTGGAAAGGGACTTCAGCAACCTGAGCAAATCTAACCTACTTGGAGCAAGAGATTGGACCAGATGACTTTGAAAAGTCCTTTCCAACTGAAATAGTTCTGTGTACCTATAGCTCTTACTCAGTTGGTCTGTGAGGTTATTGGGATTGATTGGGTGCATTACTGTTTGGGCAGGTGAGAGGGCAGCTGAGGTCTAGGGGAAGGAGAATGTTTAGAAATATCATTTAATTTATATAGGTTCCCTAAACTTTATTTGTCTGTCCTGTGGTTTTGAGAGTCTCTGTAAGTTGTCTTCCTTCTTCTCTTTTAACTTGAGGATATATGGTTGTCCTGTGTCTGCCATTAACACCATACATAAGTGCATCTGTGTTGAGATTGATACCTCAAAATTGAGCCTCAGTACAACAGGAATTGTTAAAAGACTGAACTGGACGTCACTGGTGCACTCAGTGAGCACAGCCAGACACAGGCTTCAAAAGATAGACTGAAATGGCTTGCCGTAGGAGGGTCTTGGAGATAGAGTACAAATTAGGATATTTTATGCATTCTGTCCTCATTATATTCTCATGCCTAGAAAGATTAGAGAAAGAACAAACATGACTTTCTTTTAATAAGAGATTAATAAGGACATGGGGGAATGGACACCTACACACTGCTATCTTCAAACACACATGCTGTGATGCATAGTATTTCTAAAAATGGGAGAGATGCTGAGATGTTCAGATTGACATTTCAGTGCCTGTCTGATTTCAGTGTCTGTCTGAAATATAGGGTTCAATAATCCTATTGCATTTGTCTGGCACACTCCTCCTTCTTTAGCAATGTGCCTCCCATAACTGCTATAATAAGACAGAACAGCCAAAGCCTAATTCTGTGTGCCTCATCCTATCATTCAGCAAAGTTACATCGTCATCAGATGCAATCTATTGTTTTCTTTCCTGCTGTGTGGTATTGATTTTTCTAACCTTTCCTAATGTTAAATTTGTTGGGCTTTTTAACTTTCTTACCAAAGGTTAATGTTATTAAGTTGAGCAGGTATCTATAAAAATAAAAGTGTTATTGCCTATCTTGCAATTGTTATACTGTCATTAAACCCTGGCTGCATCGGAAAGCTCTGTCTTCAAGGTTTTTGTCATTCGGGAATAATATGGTGAAGGTTAACAAGAACAGCATTTGAATTGTCATCCAATTGTGTGGTATAAAATATTGGATTTGATATGTCAGGAGCAACAGATTTATCTAAAACTCTCTTACCATCAGTGAACATGAACTGCACAGATATTAATTCCAGCGAGGCTGTAAAGAGGATGCAGGAACATGCAAGTGCTGCTGCCTGTCCACTTCCCCAGTACAGTCTAACCATGCCAGTCTCTTTGCCATTGTGTCAGAAGGAGCAGTTCTGAATCTCTGCCAATTCCAGAATTGGTTATCTGCTTGATGTGGAAGGAGAATGAGAAATCACAGTGTAATTTGAAGGAAGTGGTGGCTTTAATGGTAGCACTCTGTCAAAATTTCTCAGTATGATCTACAGCAGTACTTGTATGAAGTGTCAAAGGTGCAGACAGTGAGTAAATAGTTTCAGGATACCACTGTTAAGCCAAGGTTCGTTTTTAGTTACTGCTGCCACAGTACCCTCTTGGTATCAGTATCACGGGTACAGTGACCTGCCTTTAATGAATTGTGCATTTGACATCCTGTTTACACATTTAGATTGCATCTCTGTGACATGTATTTGAGGCCTTTTATTCTGAATATGGGCAAAAGACAGTAGCAGGTCTGAACGTAGGATGTCTATGTGTGGTGCATCACGGCTTTCTTCTGGAGCTGTGGTAGATGACCTACGGTGCTCTCCAGCCACCATGCTGATGTTATCTTGCCTTGGTGGTACCTTGTAGTTGCTCTGAAATATTTTTCTTATCAAAGAACATCCTGAGAAGCTAGGCGAGGTTAGTTCTTAAGTGAAATGTTTTTAATAGTAGAAAGCACAAAATAATAAAATAATTTGAGCTGTTGTAGATCACCACTTAAAAAAAGAAAAAAACACAGACAATTTGGTCTTCCCTGGGTGGAAAGCAGAATTGCAGCCTACCTGCAGCTGCCAAAACCTGACTGTCCAAGGAGGAGATCAGGCTTGTTAGTGACTGCAGGAAGGAGTATTTCAAAGTGCTGGAGGAGAGCGGGGGTTAAATCTTTTATTTATAAATTGGTACCTATAAACCACTTACTTCTGCCAGCGCTGTGAAGCCAAGGAATGGTCCTGGCAAAAGATAAAAGACCTTCCTTCTCTACTGCTAGTTTAAGAACTGGTAACTCGGGTTCTGTCTCTTCCCCCATGCTCAGCAGTACCTGTCCCTTCCATTGATTTAGTCTTCATCTGTCACGTTCTCGTGCTGTTCAAAGGCTGATTGTGAAAGACTGGGGAGGTTCTGTCTGTTCACAGTTTCTCACAGCTTGGTCTCTCTTGCCACTATCAATGCTGATAATGAGACTGTCTGAGAGCACCCCGTTCTTAGTGAATGAGACATCTTTTCATTTAGAGTGGTTTTGAGTAACAAATTACCTTCAGTAATTTTCAGATCCAACTGTGAGCTTTCTTGGTGGGCCTGAACATCCCTATACCTTTCTTGGGCTCCCTTGGTGTCTCTGGCTGGCATTGCACAACTCACATGTTCATTACAGACTCCAGATGGCTTGCGTCCCTTCTCCCCCTGCCAATTTTATGTTTTGGCCTTTCCTGGTGAAGAGTGGAGACATGGCAGCTCTTCAAATTGTATGACGCTTAGCACTGAGTCCAGGCTCCAGCTGCATTTTCCCTAGCCTCTTCGTGGTGGCAGCAGCATTGCTTCACCTCACTGGGCCTGTTATTACTACTTGAAAAGGTATTTAGAGCAATAACAGGTATCAGAAAGGCTACCGCTTTTGACCAGGTTTCCTTTCAGAAGTTTTTGAGGAGGGAAGAGAAGACGTATATAAAAAGCATGCCGTTATCTCCTCCCGTATCTCTTCCACTTCATCCAAATCCCCTACTGCATGATGGTTTTGTTTGGTTTTATATGCATTCTGGCTGTGCGGGGAAGCATTTCGGTGATAATGTATGTCTTCCTATTGGATGCTCATTATTTTGTTGGCTGCAATCCACTAAACTCCATCCATGCACACTGATCTGGGAAATTTTGTCTTCTGTGCCTTTATTTTTACCACTAAGGTAGAAGCAACTTTAACGTTTGGGGTTTTTTTCTGATGTAACAAAATAATGTACTTTATACACACAGGCACACGTACAAAGATTCTGTAGTCTGTATACTTTTCTATTATCAGTTGTTATTGTGTATAGCAGAAACATAAAATCTGTCAGATAAAGACAAAGCTAGGAGGCTTTTAAGGGGACCTTGAAGTGGTAGGAGAGGGAACCTCTAAATCCATTGTGTATTGTTCTTAATTTATGCTGCTGTATTGGGTATTTTGTATCCTTGAAACCTCTTTGAATAGTGACGTTATGTGGTAGATATACTCCACTTTTCCTTACTCAGCTTTTTATCAGAGGCTTAGGAATTGCTTTAGCTCTCAATTAAGAAATCTGAACCCATGCTCTTCTCCACTTTAACATGCTGTCATCCATATTACCCCACTGCAAGGAAATTGTTGTATCACTGCAAATTAACTAGTACTGTGCGCTGGTGCCAGGAACCTTGAACACTTTTGTATGCTTACATTTATACACATTTGAATATATGTAACAGAAACGTAGTAACTGTAGCACCAGAGAGGACAGTCATTTTCCTGGAACCTGATCCTGAAAGTTACTGGTGACCCAGGGTTAACTATACCAGAACTTGTCAATCCAGCAGAGCCTAGTAGAACATGCTTATCTAAACTCACAAATGTACTCGATGGGTTTTGAATATCTACTCCTGTGCCTATCAAACTGCTGTTTCATAATAATTTGTTCCGCTGGGACCTACAGTCTTTGGGCTCTGCAAGAATAATAGTATTTTACTTAATTCTGCATCTCCATGCAGAGTCTTTAAGAGTTCTTGACTGCAGTTAATTTCACCAAAGACAGCATTAGTTCTCAAAATTGAAAGATGACTGACATATTTTTTTTTTCTCTCTGTTTTGCTGCTTCACTAGGGATGTGAGTTAATTGAGACCATGGATCAGGACCTCACAGATTTCACCAAGTGCCTGCAGATACTCCAGAAGAAGATAGAGAAGAACAGCCTCCAGGTAAAGGCAACACATCTTTTGTCTCTGGTTCTTAGTAATTACTCTTCCTCTCAATGTATTTAGTTTATGTTTTAAGTTTGCACTGAAATGAAACAATATTTTCTGTAGCCTTGCCATTCTG
The DNA here is from genome assembly GCF_900496995.4 of Aquila chrysaetos chrysaetos. Lineage (NCBI taxonomy): Eukaryota > Metazoa > Chordata > Aves > Accipitriformes > Accipitridae > Aquila > Aquila chrysaetos. The sequence continues at coordinate 27,431,534 of NC_044006.1, forward strand.
CAGTTTTGCCACAATTTACTGCACACCTTGTAAGCATTGATGCTTTTGCTAAAAGGAATTACGCAGTGTGTCAATGAACAAGCATTGGCTTTCTTAAATGGCAGCTTGTATTGATCTCTGTTAATGAACTACCCAAAGTGCAGAAGAGCTGTTGTGGCTGATGTTCAAAGCAAGAGTCCAACTTCGGCATGTAAATATATTTTCAAGTCTTGGCATGCTCAGCCTTGATGTTCATCTCCTTCCTCCACTCCCAAAGGTGAGATAGGAGGGGGAATCTTATCCTGCCAATATTATGTATGGTAAGCAATACCTCCTTCTGCAAAAGGTTCCCCTGGAATCAAAGGGAACCTTTGCAGAGCAAGCAGTGCACTAAACTTAAAAGGAACCATATGGAGTTGTCAGCTGCTCATTTCATTGGAAAGGCAAAGGAGGCAACATTCCCCCTCCCCTTCCACAGTTCGGTTTTGGAGGCCCACTTGTTTCATCTCTCTGAGATGCAACGTTAAAATTCCTTGGAAATTTCCAACATGATGAGTCGATGGCAGATGTGCTCTTGGGATTGCTGCCCTTTCCTCCCCATGGAGCAGTCATTCGTAAGGGCTGAGCTCTCTCTTCGGCTCTATACGTATGGGTGAAAGGAATTGAGAGGAAACAGCTGCTGCATCCTCTTACCAACAGTGAGGGCAAGAGTCATGTAAGAAAATGAAAACAACAGCACAAGATGTAAGGAGATGTGTAAACCTCTTTTCCCATTTTCATTGTAGCAGGGTAGGAAAGTTGCCTGACTTTCTGAGATCACTGTAATCCAGCAAAGCAGAAAGAGATGGAAATGCCAATACCACTCCCTCTTTTTTCTCTCCTCACTCCAGGCTGATAAATAATTAACCAGGTTTTGCTTAAGCTATTTGGAAATGTCTTGATCTTCTAAAGGAAATATATGTCCATGGGACGTTTCAGAGTGCTGTTGCACAAAACCCATCTGCAGTTGTGTCTCCTCTTGCTGCCCTCAATACATACTGTTGTTCATCAGGTTTTTTTCCCCATCAGTATAGACAGAGATGGGAGGGTTTCTCCGTACACTTCTCTTGTCTGTTTGGCTGTGAGCCAGGAAACTCTTATATGATAGCTTATATTTTTCCCCCTATAATTTATCATCACAAGAGCACAGAGGGCTGTCTTGCCATCTAGGACACGAATGATAATAAGTGCCATCAGAACAGATGAGCCACCTATGCCTAGGATTTGTTTTGACTTTGGCAAGTAAGGTGCTTCCCTCTTAACAGAATTACCCGTAGAATGAAGAACTCAAGTGTTTCCTGGATTCGGTTCGTTATCAAATCCCAGCTATTGCTATAGAGGGATTTTTTTTAAGCTATCACAAGAGGTTTTATAATGAATAATCAATGTGTGGTTAAAATAAGAGCAATGGGAACATGACAGCTACAGATGTGTTTCAACAATAAGTAGCCTATTTGTAAAACTTTGAATTCTTTGATCACTCTCCTAGGTAAAACCCTGTTAAGTTGGCTAAAGGATACTGCATTGTAATCCTTGATGATATTTGTAAAGTACAAGACAGACTGTAATTGCAGTAATTGTGTAGACTTCATGCCAATGCACTAAACCTAAGATTTCAGTTCAGTTATATTTTCATGCTGTTACATGTAAGATGTGCTTTAAATACAGTCTGAGTTTTTCAGAGGTGCAAGAAGTAACACAGATATGTTTTCTAAAACTAAGTACCATGTTCATTAAATCCTAGCTGCTTCTTGCTTGCAGTGTCTGTTACATAAAACATAGTAAGATGCTATCAGCGGATTCATGCATGCTACCTAAAGCATGCATTTCTATTTTTGGTCTTCTGCATTTTCTGACATAAGGAGTTTCAAGAAGTCGTTGATTCAACTTAGGCAAATAATACATGAAACTTAAGCAAATGGAACCCAAAACTGTATCACAACTGTATACATTACTAGTTTGGGTTCCAATTTGCCCCTTGTTCAGAAGTGTTAGGTGTAATTTGTTAGTAGGAGGCTTGGTGAGTCTTCTGTATGTCCTGATAATGCAGTGCTTAGCTTGATGCCTGGTCCCCCAGTAACACAGAGATTCTGACCATTTGCAACATATACTGGCCTCAGTCCATGGATGCAACCACTTGGCTCCGCTGAAACTCTAGCCTCTTTAAATACCTAAATTTGCATTTAATTTCATCATCTTTATGGGTAACATTATGGCATTAAAAATGTCAAGTGGTAAAGAAACAGACTGTTCAAGCCATATATCTAAAATCTTTTGAGAAGAATGCATATTTCTTCAGAGAAGAAAGCTGCCATTGAATTCTATGGTCACCTGGGAAGTACATGCAGCTGAGAAGAAAGGAAGGTCCAGGGTCTGAAAACTAGAAATGGATAGAGAAGGGGTTCTTCATCTGCATTTGCATTTTTGGCCTGAAGTACAAATTTGCATGTCACAATGTGGGGTTTTTTCCTTCTGGAAAAAAGATTATGAAAGCTTTCCTTTTAACTGAGAGTATTAACTACATGGAATGTGTCTTCCTGGTTCCGGGAAAAATATGTATGTCTCCAGCTTTGATTTTTACCCACTCTGTTTGGCTTATCCTGAGCACTTGTCAAAGAGGAATATGACAAAGAGAAACTACAAATCTGTTTCCCCGTGATTTATAGTTGAAGTTACTAAACAAGCAAAGTATCTCTTTAGTATTTAAAAAAAAAAATTGATAACACAGTCATGTTGTGTTTGCTGCTCTTTCTGGGTAGCAATATGTTAAGCTAAGAAATTAATTACATTCAATGTATACCATGGATCCACAATCCTGTGACATAGTTTGTCTGGATGAAATTTGACTGTGAGGAGCTGAGATATTTGAAACAGATGTTCCTCTGTTGGTTAGAGAATAAGTTATCATTTATCTGCTATACTGAACGTTTAAAATTTCTACTCTGATCTGTCAGTCACCTCTACGGAAGTTCTATGTCAAGGAGGTTTTTGAGCTCACGTGAACATATGGGGGCAATATTTTGTTCCAAAGGAATTAAGTTTGTGTAATTTACTTTCCATGTCTCTGCACATCCATCTTCCTCCTTCTCTTCCTTCCTGCTCACCCAAATAGCTTTTGAGCAGATAACTTTTAAGTAGGGGAATAAAGTGCTGAAAGATAATCATGTCAAACAGCTAGCTTTCTCAGAGGTCACCTGAGTGGGAGTGAAGGTGAGATAGACACTCAGTTTCCCTGCTAGAGAGAATGCTGCAAAGATAGAATTTTACTGGTTGTTGGAGAATTCAGTTTGAGAAGAGGCCTTAGAAATGCCTTTACCACAAGGAAAGATGCAATTGGAGTTGACCGTCAACTGAGACACATATCTGGGAGAAGAAACACCCTGTTAGTTCTTTAACTTCTTGTTCAGTATAAACTGCAGTAAGTCTGTCTTCTAAAATAGTTAGCCAAATTCATAACTGCTTTTTCCTTATGTCTCAAATGAAAACTTTTAGAATAGTTTCTGAATCCTCAGCGTCATTCATTTCCGGTTTACATTGTATATTTTGATTTCATAGCCAAGTCATGCAGAAAGCAGCATTGGGGTCATTTTGTGATATCTAAGACACCTAATTATATGTATTTATAATTACATACTGCAGTGAATGTTAGAACAAGCAGTACCCTTTATACGTGCAAGCTAGAATCAGTCTTAATTTTCCCTCTCCACAGCCCTAATTCATTTGTGAATTGCATTGTATTGGATGGGTGAAGCAGTGAAGTACCACCAACAGAATCGTGACTCCTGAAGTTTCTTTCCAACCTAAAGGTTGTTAGATATTTCTCTTTCTCTTTCTGCATGACTGTGAGTATGCATGCACAAACATGCACGTGCATGTATGTATATAAAAGCACAAATTTCCTGGCAGTATACCTTCCTGGCCCTATGTGATGCTTTTTTAATGTCTTAATAACTCTGTCTTTATTTCTGCCATGTGTTTCTTTTACGTTGTTTATGGTCTATTGAACACTTAGGTGTGCACATTTTGCTTTACTGCTTTAATCACAATTTTATCCATTCTGTGGTTATGTGAGTACTTTCCTTTCTACATTACAAGAACTTCAAGTAAACTTATTTACAGTAATTTCTGTCTGGTACTACTTTCTGTTCTTAATTTTCTGTCATGTAACACAAGCTGTTTCAGGAAACCAATTGAACTGGCAAAACGATAGGCATACTTACAATATCTCTTATTTAGAGATCAACAGATCTTTCATTAAAAGTGAACACGATTATCTTCAATTTGCAAGTCAGAAAGCAGAAGTACAGAAGCAACTTGTCCAGTCTCTCAGCATACTAGTGGTACAGCTGGGGATGATCCTCCAATTCCCAATCTTCATCATGTGCTATTTCCATAGCAGTGTCCCTGTCACAGGCAGCTCATAGCAGCTCACACCAGTGAGAAGTGGAAGTGTGTTTATCAATTACGCAGCTCCAAGAAAAATCCTCATAATGTAAAGATAAATTTAAGCCATTATCTTCATCTCAGAGCTACAAACTCTGCTTTCTTTAACTGTTTCATCTAAAATACCATTTAGTCTTAAAACTAAGCTCTGGGACTTTTCATTCAACTTTATTATCTTTTCTGCTTAAAAAAAGTTAAAGCAGCTCATTTGGTTATATGGTCTTAAGATATAAAAAATGAATTTTATTGAAACCTACATGCCTTTTAGTGGTTTAATGTTAGTGTGTTTAAATTGATAAAAGCATCAGTGTCAATATGAAAAAATGAAAAAATCCAAACCAACTCTTCCTAAAAACCCGTTGCAGTAAAGGGATACTATACTAACATTTCCATCTTAAAATTACACTTTAGGGGTTCAATCTGTCAGTAGTCTAGGATATTACTTCTTTTAAGTGAATGCAAGCATTCTTCTCTTTGCCCTTTTAAAGAAAGTGTCAAATCAGTCCACTTTCTTTTCTGTTGAAGGAGGCAAAACTAAATATAATGTTAGTGAAGTCCTGTGTTTATAGTGCTGAAGCGAAAACAATGAAGCGATGATGTTCATGTACCACTTCCAGCTATGCAGTGTTCAAACAGCTTATTAAGCACTCTCTGGTTTGTCTTTACATGAAGAAAATAGACCCTGAAGGAAAACAGAAAATACTCTAAAATGAAAATCAGAAAATACTTTAAAAGAGAATAATTTTTTACATAAAGAGCGGTCCGATGTAGAAGAGGTATAGTTATTGCAAGTACCAGGTTCTGTTTGGGTTAGCATTGGTTTTGGCTATCAGTTGAGCTTATTCATGATGACATGACATTTTTGTAACAGTAAATATGTCAGCTTCAGTTCCTGACTGAATCATAATTCTGCTGTTCACATTAGTAGTTGGTAATCTCATGCCAGATCACTACTTGTTTTCATTTCTGAAGACTTTTGGGGACCCAGAACAGTAGTGGGAATAGCTTTTAAAGGAAAGCCTAGGAATAAGGACAGGCCATTACCAGGATTTGGGAACAGGGAACTAACTAAATACCATGAACAGGGGAGAGGCAGTCTGGAAGATACCAAAGCTGGCATGGAGCTGGAGTGTGAAGCTTTTACAAGGACCCTGAAGTTTGTGGCTCTATCTCCAAATTCCATATAGAAGGCAGGGCTAAGAATGAACCTGTTCAGTTTTGGTGGCACTGTTGATTTTTTCTTCTTAATGCCTCACAGGAGGAGAATAGAAAATGCAAATGAGATGTATTTTAGGGGAAGTTAAATAAGTGTAATGAAAAGGTTTCTATACTGTCAAGTACTGTATCAAAAGTTTTTCATGAGTTATTAATAGTAATCCTCTTCATAAACCTTTCCTGTCAGAAAGAAACAAATGGATCTAAAGTGTTTCCTGTTAATTCCCACTTCTAAAATGTAGAATTTCATAATACCTTTCAACAGGAGTAAATCCCTTCTATAGGGTGTACAGACTATCCTTGAGTGCCGACTGTTGTGACTCTTAAGGTCCAAATCCACCTTCCAGGAACACAGTATGTAACCCATCTTTCCTACTGCTGAATTATTTTAAGGCTTCCCATTGTAAAGGTATGGCAAAGTACATTTCTTGTAATACAGGATATCAGAACTTGCCAGTTCCCAAAGAGAAACACCCTAATTTCATGTGAAGGAAGCAGGCTGTCTACCTGTTTCACTATAGGTGTGGGCATCAAGACACACCGAATATCTTTGTGTTAGAATAATTTCATGCAAAATGGGTGCGTGCAAGAACACAGTGCATCCCCTACTGAGAAATTCTCTTATGTAATCCTTTTATACTCTACTGGGGCTTGTATTTGGTCTATGAAGGTAATGTAAAGAAAAAAGGCAGAAGCAGAGTGGGATTTCTGGAGAATGCATTGATTTTTGTATGTTTGTTTAAAAAAGAGTAACTGCATATCAAGCTTTGGGGAGGGGAAGAACAAGGGGAAAAAATACCATTTGTTTAGGCAGTTCAAGGGATGGGAGAGATCAAGGATATGCTCCTTAACAAGACTGTGGAAGCTAATAAGGAAGCCAGCTACTGTTCTCTCAACTTAGTCAAAGGCTAAATATATTTGAAACAGAAAATGTGAGGTTACTACAAGTGATTTACTGTTCCCTTTGTAACCACCAATTTTGTCCTGTTTGTAACTATTTTTGATAGGAGAGGTGATTCTCCTCCCCCCTCCAGCCACTTCTGCTTTACAGGAGCACAGCTTTGGCCTTGTTGAAGTTCATACGATTGGCCTCAGCCCGTCGATCCAGCCTGTCCAGATCTCTTTGTAGAGCCTCCCTACCCTCAAGCAGATCGACCCTGCCTCCCAACTTGGTGTCATCTGCAAACTTGCTGAGGGTGCACTCAATCCCCTCGTCCAAATCATTGATAAAGATATTAAACAGAACAGGGCCCAACACCAAGCCCTGGGGAACACCACTTGTGACCCGCTGCCAACTGGATTTCACCCGATTCACCACAACTCTCTGGGCTTGTCCATCCAGCCAGTTTTTCACCCAGCGAAGAGTACACTTGTCCAAGCCATGAGACGCCAGCTTCTCAAGGAGTATGCCATGAGAAACAGTGTCAAAGGCCTTGCTGAAGTCAAGGAAGATAACATCCACAGCCTTTCCCTCATCCACTAGGTGGGTCACCTGGTCATAGAAGGAGATCAGGTTGGTCAAGCAGGACCTGCCTTTCGTAAACCCATGCTGACTGGGCCTGATCCCCTGCTTGTCCCGGACTTGCCATGCAAGTGCTCTCAAGACAAACTGTTCCATAATCTTCCCCGGTACCGAGGTCAGGCTGACAGGCCTGTAGTTCCCCGGATCCTCCGTCTGACCCTTCTCGTAAATGGGAGTCACATTGGCAAGCCTCCAGTCCTCTGGAACCTCCCCTGTTGACCAGGATTGCTGATAGATGATGGAGAGTGGCTTGGCAAGCACCTCTGCCAGTTCCCTCAGTACTCTTGGATGGATCCCATCAGGTCCCATAGATTTGTGAGTGTCCAGATGGCGTAGTAGGTCACTAACTATTTCCTTCTGGATTAAGGGGGGTACGTTGTGCTCTTCATCCTTACCTTCCAGCTCAAGGGGTGGAGTATCCTGAGGATAACTGGTCTCCCTATTAAAGACTGAGGATAAGAAGACATTAAGTACCTCGGCCTTTTCCTCATCTCTGGTTGCTACATTCCCTTCCGTATCTGTTAAAGGATAGATATTCTCCTTGGGATTCTTTTTACTGTTAACATATTTGTAAAAACATTTCTTGTTGTCCCTTACAATAGTGGCCAGATTTAGTTCTAGCTGAGCTTTTGCCTTACTAATTTTCTCTCTGTATGATCTAACAAGATCCCTGTACTCCTCCCAAGTTGCCTGCCCTTTCCTCCAGAGATGATAAACTCTCCTTTTTTTCTTGAGTCCTAGCAAAAGCTCCCCGTTCAGCCAGGCCGGTCGTTTTCCTCGGCCTGGTCTCTTCTGTCAGGTGGCTGGAGATAGGACGAGAGGAAATGGCCTCAAGTTGAGGCTAGGGAGATTTAGGTTAGATATTAGGAAAATTTTTTTTACTGAGAGGGTTGTCAGACATTGGAATAGGCTGCCCAGGGAAGTGGTTGAGTTACCATCCCTGGGGGTATTCAAAAAGCGAGTAGACGGGGTACTTCAGGACATGGTTTAGTGGGCATGGTTGATGGTTGGACTCGATGATCTTGAAGGTCTTTTCCAACCTAAATGATTCTATGATTCTGTGATTCTATGATTCTAACTGCCTCCATGCTGGGAAAGTGGTCAGGCTACACTGACATACCACTATTCACAAAAGACTGTCGTACTTGCATTGTCAGAGTCTTGGAGGTGGATATTGTAGCAGGAAATCTTGAACAGCCATAGGTTTTAACACAAGGAATTTCTCTGCAGTTCAAGGACTCAGTTTGTTGCCTGAGATTTTAATAAATAACTTGGTTTATTTTTTTTCTGCTCGACACATGAATACTGTGGTGTTATGAAATCTCCTGTAATTTATGAGTATTTTTATGAAATTCTGTTTAGTTAATGGCATATAAGTTTATCTTTATAATTAAGCATATCAAGAAAATTGTTCTGGTACAGCAAATTTTAACTGCAGATTCTAATAGGACATTTTTCACATCTCAAATTTGATTTCTTCCTACTAAATGGAGATGCTTGTCAAGAATAAATGACAGGGTTTTGGCTATTGGTGAGATAGTTTCATAAAAACCTTTAGCAGTTTTCTATATCCATGAGTGTAGAAACACTGGCTTTAGAGAGAACAGTTTCATAACTTCATAAACTGCAATGATCTGGTCCTTCAAGCAGTAGGTGAGTCAACAAATTAACCTTTTTCTGTGGCTTCTTTTTTTATCCTGTTCAAGGAAACTTATTTAACCTAAGTAGTGCATATAAGAATGCTTCCTTACCAGTTTTGTTGGGGTTTTTTTTCCCCCGTGACATTTTCCCTCTTTTTGTAACATTGTGCGGCCTTTTAACAGTCAAGAGAAACAGTGAAGTTGTAATATTGGTCAAATCTTTTGAAGCTGTGGTGGATCTTTCTCCTTTTTTTTTCTTTTCCTTACCTAGAAAGGACTATTGGGGGCAGAGGGAAGAGCAAGGTATTAAGACTGCTGCAAAGTAGAAGTGTGTGGCTGGTGCTGCATAGAAATGGTTTAGCCTGTAGTCCTGAGGCCTCACTGTCTTCTGCAGTCCTTTGACTTTCCCTGACCTTTACCTCTGGACCTCTTGGCTGACACCAGTAGTGTTCAAGAAGGGGCAAAGGGCCTTACAGTATTTTAACTCTTCACAAATATTATGAAAATGAGGCAGCCTGGTAATACATGAAGGACCCCTACAGGATTCCCACTGTAAAAAAGGCAGTGGCACAAGCTCAACGGAGGTACGGATTGAAGGGTCTTCATAGCAGAGCCACATTGGCAACCAGGCTTTGCTAGTTCTGATGCTCACGCTGTTCTTTTTTTAATCGGCTACCTTTTAATTTAACTTTGTCACTGCTAAGGAGGAGACTCAGGATGGTCTCTTCAACTTGCCTAAATAACCCATCAAGCTTCCCTTTTAAACAACTGAACAACTAAGCACTGAACAATTAAAGCTCAATATTTTGTGCAAATTAAATGTGAGCATAAAATGTTTACAGCTTCACAAGCGCCTCCAGTTTAAGAAATCATGCTTCATTTCTTTTTAAGTGCATGGCTAAATTTATACGGTCTAGAGGACAGTGTAGAAAAATAAAATAGCTTCTGTAATGGGTGTAAGCTGACATTATTCAGGCTATGTTTAGCTTACCTGCTATAAATACTGAACCTACTCTGAAAAGAAAAATTGGCATCCAAGATCCTAACCTACTTCCTTCAATATAAGAGTATCTCCAGCCTCTTAGAAACAAATGTATAAATTCAAGACTTCGTTCTGCAAATCTGCGCTCCCATGGAAAAAAAAAAAAATATTCTGTACTGCCCAAGTATTCAGTGAAATCACTCAAAAGAGGAACCATTTACAGAATAGGACCTGAGAGACACAGGAAAAAATTTCTGTCTTTAGTTTCAGGTCTTATATCTGTCCCTTGAGTATAATAGGAGAGGCTATTATCCCCTTGTTCGTCATGAAGATTAATGTTCAGACCAGCTGAAAATATTACTGTTCTGTTGGGAGCTATCGGGAGATCTTCAGACCTGTGTGAACCCAAGTTTAAACTTTTTAAATAGCAGAGCTAACGTCTCATCCTAGTTAGCCACAAATGCGTCTTTTGCCATTATCTCCTCTGCGATGCTGCTGCAAGAGAGTGAGGATGCCCTACAGCTCTGCATTATTTGTGGCGTCTTTTATACAGACTTCATTGCTAAATGTTAAGATACGCAGGGAAAGCGCCTGAGCCATTAACTCTTACACAGATGAAGTGAAAAAAAAATAGCATCACGCTTTAATGGAAATGGAGATTTTCTAATTTCCTTTTCTGTATTTTGTACAGAATGTTTTCCCTTCAAAATCTGCAATTCTTTCCTTAAAATTCGATACCTAAATTTAACATGACAGAATGGAAATAAAAATAGGCAGAAAATTAGTTTTAAAGAAAAGACATATCTGGTTTAGGAAACCACAGGAAAAGATCTCCCCTCTCATAGTGTTGAAGTTGGCTTTCTTTGTTCATCTGGGTTTAAGCGCCTGTGGGCTGCTGGTGGAGTGTTTCGTACAGCGACCCTTGTCTACAGAAGATCTACCCCATTGCCTTGAAATACCACAGGTTTGTTTTACCTCCTTTGTAGGCTTTCCAAGGGTCCCGGACCAGCATCTGGGCAAGAGCTGAAACAAAACCACATGAAAATGTGGTGGGAAAGGAAAGGGAGCTTTGTGGCCGAGAGAGACACATCTTAATGTTCATCTCAGCCTTCTAGAGAAGCAGAAATAATAATGAGTTAAGCTATGAGGGTTATTAGTTAGGCTGAAGTAGGGACTTGTATCGGGTTTGTGTGCCCCGCTGCTGGCGGGGGGCTGCAGGGGTCTCTGTGAGCAGAGGCCGGCTCCCGCGGCCCGCGGCAGGGCACAGCCGAGGCCCTCGGGGAAAGCGCAGCTGGAAAAGGGCAAAACGCTGCGAGAAACAGCCCTGCGGGCCCCGAGGGGAGAGCGGGAGGAGGGGGCTCCAGCCGCCCCCAGAGAGTCCCCTGGAGAGCCGCCGCCGGAGCAGGTGGACATCCATCTCCTGAGGGAGCTGCGGCCTGGGGAGAAGCCATGCCGGAGCAGATATCCACCCTGCAGCCCGTGGAGGACCATGGTGGAGCAGATATCCAGACTGCAGCTGGTGGAGGGCCCCGTGCCAAAGCAGGTGGATGTGCCCTGAAGGAAGCTGCAGCCTGTGGAGAGGAGCCCGCGCAGGAGCAGGCCCCTGCCAGGAGCTACAGCCTGTGGGAGACCCACGCTGGAGCAGTTTGTTGCTGAAGGACCGGACCCCATGGAGAGGACCCCATGCTATCGCAGGGGAACAACATGAGAAGGAAGGAGAGGCAGAGAGGAGCTGGTATGGACTGACCACAGCCCCCCATTGCCCTGCACTGCTTGGGGGAGGGGGGAGATAGAGGAGTCAGGAACGAAGGAGTGAAGGTGGGCCTGGAAAAAGAGGGATGGTGGTTTTAGTTTTTTCTTTTTTTTCTCTCTAACTTGATTTTTGATTGGCAAAACATTAAATGAATTTTCCCCAAGTCAAGTCTGGTTTGCCTGTGATAGTAGTTGGTAACTGACAATCTCCCTGTCCTTGTCTCGACCCATGAGCTTTTTCATCTTATTTTCTCCCTGTCCTGTTGAAGGGGAGGAGCCAAAGAGTGGCTGGGGTGGGTACCTGGCTGCTATCCAAGGTTAACCTACCACAGGACTGCAAAGGAAATCAAAGAGAAGGTGTCAGGGCTCATGGAGGTGTGCAAAGGTGCACCGACTCTCATTGATATGTGTCCTGGGATATATATCCTGTTTGTCGGCTAGCAGGCAGAACTTACATTGTCTCTGATCCAACAGGGCCTGAGTAGCCAGGGTCCTTCCTGTACAAGACTGTCTCTCTGCCAGCATGCTGCAGCAGAAGCCACAGTCCAGGCAAGGCTCCCTGATCTGGATAGTGATCTGTTTCCCTTTGGGGGAGTAACGGAGGCTTTTAGGGAGAGTCTTTGCAGCAAAAAGCCTCTTCCCTGTGCAGTGCCCTTCCCACCTGCTGACCCTGCAGGAGTGGGTTAATCTTTAGCACAGGCTGCAGGCTGGCTCTAGTTGAGGAGTGTGGGATGACAGGCATCAGCACGGTGGGGTGGGGGTCCTGCTGGCAGGGAAGTGGTAGGTTGTAGTTGTGTTTTCCTGCTGATCTTGTGACAACATGGAAACGTCTTGGAGGGAGGGGAAGGAAGGCTACTTCAGTAAAGACTGACAGCCAGAGTCAAGTGAAATGTGAAAACAAACAGGTTCTCGCGAAGAAGATAGGATCACTTTTTTCCCCTCCCTTGAGTTGTTCATTGATGGGAGTTTTTAGTTAGTTTGTTTTTCTTTTTTTTTACTCCTGGAGGCAGTATACAAAGAGATTAAAAACACAGCATGTGCCAAACGCAGCTTTTGGCACTAGATGTGCATGAATATGAGATCGTTAAAGAGATTTTTTAGACCATTTTAGCATAATCTTTTGAGGGCCTCTTGCATTGCTGCTAATACAAATCCAGGGCTTGCTTTCTTAGGGATATGATAGTTTACAGTTGGTTGGTTTTACATCTCCGTGAGGGTGGTACTGCAGTACGCACTGTGGATTAGAGTGGTTCAGCTGTGGGAACAGAAAGGTTAGCCTGATGCTTGTGAATGTCTTTTCATACTGTTTTAAAAGACGAGAAGATTTTGTGATTTTTCAGAAGACATGTGATTGATGGTCCTGGAATGATTGCTCATGCACAGAATAAATGTGTCAGGGTCAAAACCAGCACACATTTTCCTCTGAAGCCTCAGTGAACAGATTGCTCTAAGAGTTTTAGTGCACTTTTGCCTATTCACAACAGCATGGTAACAGTCTGGAGTAGGGACAAGCCCTTCACCCAGAAAATCTGAGTCAATAAGGAATTCCAGTGACCCTGATCTCACACGCAGCACGGATTGTAGAGCTGTGCTCCAGCTGACCGGCAGTCGCAGAGCGGGAGTTATTGCTGTCCCTACTCTACCTGAGGCACAGGGAGTACTGTTTGATCAAGGTCATACAGCAATATTCAGCACAAGAGCAAGCAGTCAAACTCAGAGTGCTTGGGGTCCAGCAGTTCACGTGGATTTTGTAGATTAGGCTTCTGTAAGTAAGGAAGAATTAAGTCAATGGTTATGAAGTCTACATTCCACAAAAATTATGCCAGATGATGTTATATTCACCCTCAAATGTTCCATTTACCTGCAGGAGAGAGCAAAGCCAAAGCACTGAAATGAAATCAAGTCATTTGACCAGAGATGTAAACACAAGTCAGTAGTTGAACCAAGATTAAAATGCTTACAGCTACTCAAATCTATGACTGGATTTTGAGATTATCTTTCCCTTTTCCATTTTACCATCATACTTGTCGCTTGTTTTAAGCAGACAAGTGCAATGTGTTCGCATGCTTATTGTCATTAGCAGAGAGAATTAACCTTTTATTTGAAATAAAAAGGATTACAAATAGAGAAAGCACTTGGGTAAAAATGTAAGAAAACGAACATAAGAAGCAAGAAATGCTTTCTGAAGGAGCTGGAACAATACAATACAAAGATTAGTGGAATCAGTGCGGTGACGATGAAGCTGTTTGAAGGTTATCATCTCAGGTACACAGACAGGATGGCAGCCTTCAGCTGAGAGCTCTTGTTCCCATGAAGAGTCAGATGGCTGAAGCAACGAGCAAATTCTGGCTAGAGTAAAGAGGATTCTACCTGAGCAAAGTTCAGATGCTGCTGTGTGGCTGGGTATATCATTCCCATAGGAAATGAATGCCATACCTTTTATGTAAAACACTGAGCTAGAGAGTCAGTATAATCAATTAAAATGGACTATATCTTGCTATATATTCAGCATTGGGTTGTGGGATTTTAATAGTTCATTAAATTTACATTGCAATTTTGTGGATGATATAAAAAAATGACTGTGATTGGCCAGCACAAGAGCTCTAATACAGCTATGGGAGAATAAGCTGAAATCTACTCTGGCTCATTTGTTATCAGGGAAAGTGCTTCCTGTGTTTTGAAGTCTTCAGTACTGAAGCTGATGCAGAGACCAGAAAGGATATATCTGGATTTTCAAACCATATCCTGAGTTGACAAAATTGTCTTATGAAGAAAAAAAATGCTTTTCTTGTAAACTGGTCAAAATTGATAAAGTGTCAAAGTGATAAAGTAGTAATAAATGTAGCATTCGCACTACTACTTAATTGTTTGCTTTTCAACATATAAGATACTTCAATATATATGTATCTCAGCATATAATATACTTCAACATACTGTGCATGTTACTACAATAATTTTATTCTCTATATCATATTCCCCCAAGATTTTAAATTAAAGGAAAAGGCTTATGAATGGTAGGAAATTAAGAAACGCTGTGGAAGGTGAAAAGGTATCAGTGAAGTGAGAAGGTGATAAAAGGAAGCTATGTTTGAATCAGACACAATATCTGACCTGTAGTTGTCATAGAAATATCTTAGGTATTAGCAGTGGGTGGTCTCTATGGTCTCAGAGGAAAGGAGGTTTATTCATGGCTCCAGAGCTTTTACAACATCTTGATTATTGTCGCCTTCCCTTTTTCCTTTAGGGGAGGTCTTTTTCACAATTCATTCAGTGCTAGTGGTTGTTGTCAGTAATGTGTTCCCTTTCACCTACCTACCTCTCTGAGACTTAGGCATGTTTGTTTGCAAGTTGTCTGGCTGAAACTGAGCTCATGTGGAAGAAAATCCTTTGAGTTATCTGTCCAGAGCCCTACCCATACCCTGGGGAGAGGATTTCTTATCAGAGATAACTGAGCACAGTTTTGGAAAGAATGGGCATACTTTGCTGTCAGTTCGAGCCTTGGACTTTGCTCTTAGATGTCATGGTGATGCTGACATTACAAAGCTGGATACTGCACTCTTTTGACCCACCCCAGGCAAGTTCCCAGCTTCCTGTGTCCTTTTCACCCTTCTCCTTGAATACGTGTTCCTCAATCATATAGTGAAAATCTTTGTATTTAACCCATCCATACCAGAAAGAGGAATATCAGCTGGACCAGTTTTCACAGAAAGATAGTGTTTAGCAAGCCTGCAAACAGTTTACAGCAAGTTGTCCATTTCAATAGTCTCTGTGAGAGTGGAAGCAGGAACCTGAGCAACTTCATTCTGACATGGTAGCAGCCGCGGCTCCTCTTGATTACTGCACCCTCTAAATTACAGCTTAGGGGAGAAGGAAGAAATACATCCCTGAATTGCCAGCACAAAGTCTTTCTTTATGCTTCCCTTCTCCTTTTAACTGCCCTGCTGTTTAGTAGTGACTCCTAAAACTCTTTCAAGAGATACTAATGTATAAAGGTATCATTTAAACATGACTGAATCCCACCCTTAGATCTTCAACTCTTTCTAAATTAAAGTTCGATAGCCTTTAAAGATGCTGTGCAATATATTTAAGTCAGGTTATAGATAGTCTAAGAGAATACAGTGCCCTCTACACTGTGCCTGCAATGATCCAAGCTATTCTTTGTAGTTATTTAGGATTTTATATCCTTTTTTCAGGAAATGAATGACACCATGAAAACAAATTGTGTAAGGGGACTGGTGACAGGACATTTCAGTGAAGCATGGACATTTCAATTGAAGTGCAGTGTGTTAGTCAAATGCTACCTGCTGGGCTGATTAACAGTAACAGTAGCCTGTGTTATACAGGAAATCATAGTAGAAAAATGAATGGCCTTTCCTGTCTGTAGTATGGGAATATATAAATGTCCTGTGCTTTGGTATTCACTTTGTCTTAGGTTCTGGAATGACCAAGAGTCGTGTATGTGCTTTCATGGCACATCCATTTTATTAAGTGCTTGGCAGAGCAAGAGGAACAGTGATTGCAGGGAAGGAACTGGTTGTTTTGTTAGTTTGTGATTTTTGTGTTGGTTTTTTTTTTTTTTAACGGGGGTGATAGCTTTAGGATGAAAAGGCTCTTGAGGTTTTTGTTGGACTTAGTCTCTCTGTGTTTTTTTTAAATAAACAAAGTGTGTATACCTAGACCTTCAAATAGAGGCTCTAAAAGCCCTACAATATCTGGATGCCTGTCACTGCTGCCAAGACTATCCAGTGAAAGGCAGGACTGTCAGCTGTCACAGAAGTGCAGAATTTTAGCTTTTCTTTCTGCCTGCTCCTCTCATACTCCAGCTGGGTTTGTTTGCGTACCTGTCACATATTTGTGTTTTTCATTTTCACAATCCATGCAAACCTTAAATAATAGCTGCATTCCCTTTTCAGATATATTTATTAGCCTTCTCCCAACATGCCACAACCCCAAGCCTCTGTTTTATGAATGCCTTTTTAACAGATCTACTCCATGCTAGATTGGTTTTGTTTTCTTACTTTTTGGAAACAATCCACAAGATCACTGTGCTGTTGCTATTAGATAAGGAGTAGGACTTCAGGATGACTTCTGTAATACTTTAAAATACAGAAGTATTTTTTTGTTATGTTTTTCTTCAAATCTCTATCACAAAAAGCTGCAGTCACTGAGCACTTCATTGTTTGAGATTGGTGCTGTACTTCACGGTAAGTACACATGTGTGAATAACAGAGCAGGATTTTTCTGACATACTGACAGTTTTACAATGGAAAGACGACACATTCAGAATGTTATTGCATCATTTTAATTACAAGCCAGAGGGAACTCTGTGTTTCCTTCATTCTTACCTTTTAAACTGTAGAAAACATCAAAGCCAAAAGAAACAAGTTCAGTTATGGTGAGACATGTATACCAAGAAACTATACAGTAGTTGCTTGGCTTTTTGAAAACTAGGCTAGGCTAGGCTAATATTTAAGCTTCGGTCCCATTGCTCACAAGAAAAAAAAACATACATGTGGATCCTGATTCTTTGCAAAGCCACCTTAACTTCACTGCAGTTCCAGGTTAATGTAGCAGATTTTCCCCATAACCTCTGTTGGGGTGGGTGGCATTTTTACTGCTAGTTGTCTGGTAGGGAGCTGGTGTTGGTGGGTCTTTTTAGTTGCATAAGTTTCAGAGAATTGATTTTTAAATCACAGTCATCACCAGTCAAACAAAAGCAGTTTGTTTCTACACTGGAATCAATAAAATGGAAAAGATATTATGGCTTAGCTGGGAACACATGCTTTTTACCTTTTGCTGTTTTGTCTCCTGTTTAAAGATAGCTTTTCCTACCATTCATATTCTATTGGTTGTATGTTAGGTCTGTGTGATCTGTAATCTGCACAGAAAATACCTGCTGTCTGCAGTACAAGAATAATTTTTTTGTTTCAGTGTTTGCTGCTAATATAATGTGTTACATTGATCCATTCTGGCTTCTCAAGTATTTTCCTGGTGGTGATGAGAAAGATGGTATAATTCTTCACCAAAAGGAAAAGAGCTTAATTTTCATGCAAACCAATATTCAACAGAATCATAAAGCCCTAGCCCTGGTAATAAAAATAGAAGCTGATGCTATTAATACATCATTCCAGTTACACAGAGCACCATTATGTGGCTCCTGGGTTGAGTAAAACTTCATGTAATCACAGTAGCCATAGACTTAAGCCCTATAAAGTTGGAAACTTCACCAGATGGCCATTGTCAAGGCAGCTTCTAAAGACTTCAGAGCTGCAATGTGTTAGGGCTCTAGATATGACTTACTCAGTGGTAGCTTTTTAAAATACAATTACTGAACATAACTGATCCACATTATGGAAGTAATAATAATAATACTTTGCACTCAGTGACCTTTTATCTGAAGACCCAAAAGCTCTTAACCAAGGCCTTTAAATACTCCCTTTCTGCTTATAGGAAATAAAGTGTTCAGAGTCTTGATGGAGTGTGAGAGAATTGAGCAGCAGTCCAACTCCCTGGCCTAATGCAAACGGTCACGTGGTGCTCTTTGCGGGTCTAGGACTGGGACAGGAGAGTGCTCCTGTTCCTGTCCCTGACAGCTGGGAGATGATGTCCCAGTCGCTTGGGATGGAACCTCCTACTTCAATAGTACTCCTAATCTTGAGTAGAGCAACGTGAGTGGGATTGCTTGTACGTTAAAATGCTGTGTGGCAGGAACAATAACGACATATAATGGCCCTAACCTGAAATTTCCTTTATTCGCTCTGTAAACTGTGAGGATAATACTGAAATGGTGTTAAGATCTGGCAATGCTAAGGTTCAGATATACCACACTTAGCTGAGGAGCTTAGATGTGGAGTGATATATCTTAGGCTCTATATATTCAGACAGATAAGTACCTGGAAAGACTGGCCTGTATTTTAGGCAGAACAGTTATGTCCTTTTTAAAAGTACCACATGTTGGCCATGAATTTACTGAGCTTTAATA